>NC_053390.1:570062474-570400384 GCF_905171765.1 Bufo bufo
AAACACTGGAGCATGAAGGCCCCCATTTGCACTAAACTGGAAGCAGTGGAGTGGCCTGGCTCCTACTCATCGTCCAGGATAATGTCGTCCTCGGTCTCCTCCCCCCAGCCACGGACAACACCAGGGATCCCAGAAATGTTTAAAGCATGCTCTTCTTGCTCCTCCTCCGCCCTGGCACCTTCCTTTTCTGACGCCTTTTCAGACTCCTGTTGACTTGTCTCAGATGGAGTAGCCCCCCTTGGGAATTCATCCAGCATTGCGACTTCCTCATCTTCCAGCTCCTGCTCCTCGATGGCTTGATCAATGACATGACGCAATGCACTCTCCAGATTGAAGACGTAAGATATGATGTTACTGATGGAGCCCTGGCTGCGACTGACCAGTTTGGTGATCTCATCAAATGACTGCAGAAGTCTGAGCAGCCACTGGCGCGGTGAAAAAACAAACAAACAAGCTCCCCAGAACCTGTCCTGCTGCAGAGTTCGTACAGGTAGTAGTTAACTGCACGTTTCTGCTGGAGCTGCCTATCAAGCACATACAAGGTTGAGTTTCAGTGTGTCGGGCAGTCATAAATCAGACATCTGACAGGCAGGTGGTGTCGCTGCTGAAGGCCAGCAAGGCGAGCCATGGCCATGTAAGATCTTCTAAAATTAGATTTTCCTGGCCTGCCGCAAGACGTCCTGGACCCCAGGGTATTTGGCAACAAATCGCTGTATGACTAAGTTCATGACGTGTGCCATGCATGGCACGTGTGTCATTTTGCCCTGTTTCAGCATGCCCAGATTGGCACCGTTGTCACACACCATTTTACCAACTGTTAAATTGAGCGGGGTTAGATACTGATCGGCCTGTGACCGCAGAGCTGAAAGCATTGCAGGACCGGTGTGGCTCTTGGCTTCCAGACACAACAGCCACAGAACAGCATGGCAACGTCTCACCTGGCACATCAAATAGGTTCTGGGTAGCTTGGGGGGTGTAGCGGAAGAGGCGGTAGCAGTGGAAAAGGAGGAGTCAGCTGAGGAGGAGACAGAGAATGGCGTAGGAGGGGGAGAAGAAGAAGCAGGCCTGCATGCAATCCGTAGCGGTAACACCAAATCCACATGGGAGCCAATGGTTACATGCTTGACTGACATCAGAAGGTTCACCCAGTGGGCAGTAAAAGTTATGTACCTTCCCTGCCTGTGTTTGCTAGACCACGTGTCTGTGGTGAGATGTACCGTATCATGGTGCCGACACTGTGTGCCAGAGATATATTCACTTGCCACTGAACGTGACCATATAGCTCTGGGATGCCCTTCTGGGAGAAATAATTACTTCCAGGTAACTTCCATTGCGGTGTGTCAATGGCCACAAATTTTCTAAAAGCCTCTGAGTCCAACAATGTATGTGGCAGTAGTAAGCGAGCTATAAGTTCCGACGAGCCGGCTTTCAGCCGTTGGGCAAGAGGGTCATCCGGTGTCATCATCTTTTTTCGCTTGAACATTTGGGCCGCGGAAGCCTGCCTTTTGCCAGATGAACGCGACAATGGTACGGTGGAAGGTGAAGTGGAGGAAAAATTGGAGGAGGCAGGAGAAGGAGAAGAGGCAGGACATGGAGCACCAGAAGTGTGTCTTTGGTGGTTCTGATTAGTGTTGATCACGAATATTCAAATAGCGAATTTTTATCGCGAATATCGGCACATTTTTAAAATCAGTACACATGATCACTCCCTGCTTCTAGCTTGTGGGCCAATGAGAAGGCTGCAATATCTTTGACTTTAGTAGTATTGTTGATTGCAAATATTCGTAATGCGAATTATCGTAATGCAAATTTTTATCGTGAATTTTTCACTTGCCGATTTCCGCAAATCAAGAAAATAATGACTGAAGATAACGAATTCTCGAATTCACGAATATATGGCGAATATTCGCCTAAATATTCATGAAATATCACGAATTCGAATATTGCCCCTGCCGCTCATCACTAGTTCTGATGGTGTTGCTCCCACTGGGCTTGGTGATGAGAGGCCAGGTGCCTTCATAAGGTGGTCGTCCCTAGGTGAGTGTTGGGATTACCGCGACTTGTGCGTTGACAGCACAGCCTGCAGATGGCAACACTATTGTGATCAGCAGACACGTTAAAAAAAGCCCACACTGTGGAGCCATGTGCTGTCGTCCTGGGAGTGCCAGATGTGAGCGTGCATGGTGGATGGCTCATTTCAGATACATTAGCAGTCTGCTTTTTGCCTCCTGTGCACTGTAAGTTCTATCTGCTTCTCCTCCTTCTCCTCTGTATTTACTGCTCCGTCTCTCCCTCTGAACTCCCCTCCTCTTCCTCTTTTGTGGGCACTCACGTGATGTCCATAGACACATCATCATCGTCCCCTTCACCACCACTGACATTAGAGATCTCAGAGTAGGCAGCAACAGCGGAGACCACCCTCCTTGGGCTGATCTGGGTACTGTCATCAGACTGCTAGGTGGTGACCATTGCTACCTCCTCTTCCTGATCCGATGCCAAGAATGGCTGCACATCGGTAAGGTCTTGTAATGGATGGAAAAATTATTCCTCTGACTCAAGCAGAGGGGAGATATGGTGGTGGTGGTATCTTTGAGGGGTGCACACAGCAGAGAGTGAAGAGGGTGCAGATAGAGAGGATGAGGAGGGTGCAGAAGCGGAAGGATGAGTGAGCCACTAAACCAAGTTTGGTGCGTCCTTTGACGTACTGTAATCGCACACACCTTCTGCATTTTCCCAATTAGGCTCTGGCCTTTTGCACCTGCCAGACCCCTACCACACCTGCAGAATAGCCTGCCTCTTTCTCTGCCTGTCATTTTCAAAATGACCCTGTGACAAAAGTCCCTATAGAAGATCAGTATTTGTAGAATAAGGTATATCACACCCCTGCTTCAATCACTTTTTTTGGGGGGGGGGGGGCAACTGGTATATCACACCAAAATAAATGATTTGTTCCAATGGCGTTTGTCCCTATCTGTAGCAGAGGCAACGCAGCTAAACCACAAACAAATGCTGCACTACCTAATTTGACTATATAGAAAGTATCTTAATGGTATATAACACCCCTGCTTCAGTAAATTTTTTGGGGGGGCAACTGGTATATCACACCAGTATAAATTATTTGTTCCAAAGGCTTTTGTCTCTATCTGTAGCTGAGGTAACGCAGCTAAACCGCAAACAAATGCTGCACTACCTAAATGCACTATATAGAAAGTATATAATTGGTATATAACATCCCTGCTTCAATCAGTATTTTTGGGGGGCAACTGGTATTTCACACCAGTAGAAATTATTTGTTACAATGTTGTTTGTCACTATCTTTAGCTGAGGTAACGCAGCTAAACCTCAAACAAATGCTGCACTACCCAAATGCACTATATATATTATTGGTATATAACACCCCTGCTTCAGTCAATTTTTTGGGGGGGCAACTGGTAAATCACACCAGTAGAAATTATTTGATCCAATAGCGTTTGGCACTCTGTGTAGATGTGGTAACGCAGCAAAACCGCAGACAAATGCTGCACTACCCAAATGCACTATATAGAAAGTATATTATTGGTATATAACACCCCTGCTTCAGTCAATTTTTTGGGGGGGCAACTGGTATATCACACCAGTAGAAATTATTTGTTTCAATGGCGTTTGTCACCCTGTGTAGCTGCGGTAACGCAGCTAAACCGCAAACAAATGCTGCACTACCAAAATGCACAATATAGAAAGTATATTATTGGTATAGCACACCCCTGCTTCAATCAGTTTTTATAGGGGGCAACTGGTATTTCACACCAGTAGAAATTATTTGTTTCAATGGCGTTTGTCACCCTGTGTAGCTGCGGTAACGCAGCTAAACCGCAAACAAATGCTGCACTACCAAAATGCACTATATAGAAAGTATATTATTGGTATATAATACCCCTGCTTCAATCAGTTTTTATAGGGGGCAACTGGTATTTCACACCAGTAGAAATTATTTGTTACAATGTTGTTTGTCACTATCTTTAGCTGAGCTAACGCAGCTAAACCGCAAACAAATGCTGCACTACCCAAATGCACTATATAGAAAGTATATAATTGGTATATAACATCCCTGCTTCAATCAGTTTTTTAGGGGGGCAACTGGTATATCACACCAGTACAAATTATTTGTTTCATTGTCGTTTGTCCCTATCTGTAGCTGAGGTAACACAGCAAAACAGCAAACCAATGCTGCACTACCCAAATGTGCTATATAGAAAGATTATAATTGGTATATAACACCCCTGCTTAAAAAAAAAAAATTGGGGGGCAACTGGTATATCACACCAGTAGAAATTATTTGTTCCAATAGCGTTTGTCACTCTGTGTAGCTGCAGTATCGCAGCAGAACCGCACACAACTGCTGCACAATACAAATGCGCTATAATATACTTTTTATGTTAGAAAGTATAAGTATATTACACCCCTCAGTATGTCACACCTATTGATAGCACACCTATAACAGTCCATAAAAGGACTTTTATGGCCCTATTAGCTAGCGTTTGGTGTCCCTAACAGTCTGTCCCTGCTCCACACAGCAACCTCTCCCTACACTGGCAAAAGACTGAATGTAAAATGGCGCCCAGATCAGGTTTATTTATAAGGTAAGTGGTATGTCCATGTGCTGAAACGTCTCAATTGGCTGTCCTGTACCACCTGATGGATGTGTCATGGGTCAAAGTTCTTCACAATGTAAAAGAATACGGTGCCGGCGGACATCGCCATATGTTTGCCCGTTCGGATCAGGAAGAGGAGGTAGCAATGGTCACCCACCTAGCGAACGTCCTTCGATGCGATCACGTGATTGCATCACGTTTCTTTATGTAATGCGGAAGCTATGCTCCGACATGCGCAGTTATCCAAACGGGATGCTATATCGGATCCATGCTGGTTAGTTATTGGCACCCTCTATTATGTTTTTAATCGGTACACCTGATTTTTTAATGACACAATTGGTTTTGTACATATTTTTTTAATATGTAATTATGATGAATTAAGCACATATTATGAATTCACATACAGTTGCAAGAAAAAGTATGTGAACCCTTTGGAATGATATGGATTTCTGCACAAATTGGTCATAAAATGTGATCTGATCTTCATCTAAGTCACAACAATAGACAATCACAGTCTGCTTAAACTATTAACACACAAAGAACTAAATGTTACCATGTTTTTATTGAACACACCATGTAAACATTCACAGTACAGGTGGAAAAAGTTTGTGAACCCTTGGATTTAATAACTGTTGGAACCTCCTTTGGCAGCAATAACTTCAACCAAACGTTTCCTGTAGTTGCAGATCAGACGTGCACAACGGTCAGAAGTAATTCTTGACCATCCCTCTTTACAGAACTGTTTCAGTTCAGCAATATTCTTGGGATGTCTGGTGTGAATCGCTTTCTTGAGGTCAAACCACAGCATCTCAATCGGGGTGAGGTCAGGACTCTGACTGGGCCACTCCAGAAGGCGTATTTTCTTCGGTTTAAGCCATTCTGTTGTTGATTTACTTCTATGCTTTGGGTCGTTGTCCTGTTGCAACACCCATCTTCTGTTGAGCTTCAGCTGGTGGACAGATGGCCTTAAGTTCTCCTGCAAAATGTCTTGATAAACTTGGGAATTCATTTTTCCTTTGATGATAGAAATCCGTCCAGGCCCTGATGCAGCAAAGCAGCCCCAAACCATGATGCCCCCACCACCATACTTCACAGTTGGGATGAGGTTTTGATGTTGGTGTGCTGTGCCTCTTTTTCTCCACACATAGTGTTGTGTGTTTCTTCCAAACAACTCAACTTTGGTTTCATCTGTCCACAGAATATTTTGCCAGTACTGCTGTGGAACATCCATGTCCTCTTGTGCAAACTGTAAACGTGCAGCAATGTTTTTTTTGGACAGCAGTGGTTTCCTCTGTTGTATCCTCCCATGAAATCCATTCTTGGTTAGTGTTTTACGTATCGTAGATTCGCTTACAGGGATGTTAGCATATGCCAGAGACTTTTGTAAGTCTTTATCTGACACTCTAGGATTCTTCTTCATCTCATTGAGCAGTCTGCCCTGTGCTCTTGCAGTCATCATTACAGGATGGCCACTCCTAGGGAGAGTAGCAGCAGTGCTGAACTTTCTCAATTTTTGGACAATTTGTCTTACCGTGGACTAATGAACAGCAAGGCTTTTGGAGATACTTTTATAACCCTTTCCAGCTTTATGCAAGTAAACAATTCTTAATCGTAGATCTTCTGAGAGATTTTTTGTGCAAGGCATCATTCACATCAGGCAATGCTTCTTATGAAAAGCAAACCCAGAACTGGTGTGTGTTTTTATAGGGCAGGACAACTGTAACCAACACCTCCAATCTCATCTCATTGATTGGACTCCAGTTGGCTGACACCTCACTCCAATTAGCTCTTGGAGATGTCATTAGTCTAGGGGTTCACATACTTTTTCCACCTGCACTGTGAATGTTTACATGTTGTGTTCAATAAAAACATGGTAACATTTAATTCTTTGTGTGTTATTAGTTTAAGCAGACTGTGATTGTCTATTGTTGTGACTTAGATGAAGATCAGATCACATTTTATGACCAAATTGTGCAGAAATCCATATCATTCCAAAGGGTTCACATACTTTTTCTTGCAACTGTATATATTTATTTGTGTGTGTGAAATGCGCAAAATCAGCCGGTTACATCCTATATATGTACCTGCTTCTCGGACTGGACCCGTGTCCTGTCATAGCCCCCCTCCAACATGCGCTGCAGGATAAAGATGCAAGCATATAATCCCAATTTTTTTTAAATACAAGTATTAAAAATATTGTCCTCAACGAAACAGCAAAAAGTATTTAAGTCTTTGAAGGGGTAATATTAGATTTAATGTTACCGGATTGTATTTCAATTGTATGTGTGTGGCGTCTGAGCAATCAGATATTGGCCAGCTGAGCAGAGATGCACCTGTCTAGTGAAGTGACGGTACGGTATGGGGTGTAAAGCTGGTTCGCCTCCCCGTGGTGCACCCTGGGTAACTCTAAATGAACCAGCAAATACTGGCGGTCAGACAAAGAAAGCTTCTCCTGAGTCCTGACCAACAGGACACAAACTCTAATCTATAGACTGTGTGTGTGTAGTATATAGTGTGCAGTATGAAAATGGATGTGCCATGTGCATGTGAGAAATATTTATCTGCTGTCCATACATACATTCTACAGACATAGTGCTGTGATGTCATAACAATACTTAGTGCACCAATTAGTAAGATCTACTGAGACCTGATAAAATGTGAAGTTGCATGTATTGCGAAAAAATCATTAGCGACGATTTTTTCGCAATCGTGAATATTTTAAAACACTCTATCTGAATATAAAGCGATTGTTGTGACATGCATGTGAAATGTAATCAAATAAACTGCTGTAAAGTCAAATTACTTACAGTGATCAGGAGTTCTTCCTCACTGTCGCGAAAATTGCCGCCAACCATGTTTTTTAATTTCATCAAACTTTGGGCAGTTTGAGAACAGTCGATTTTCGCAATGAAGAAAATAATGAATGGAGATTGCGAATTCTCGAATTTGCAAATATATGATGAATATTCACTCAAATATTCGCTAAATATTGCAAATTCGAATATAGCCCCTGCCACTCATCGCTACTCAGCAACATACGCCTCACCAAGTGCTGAGGGGTCAAAATGGCCAATCTAGGCTAGAAAAGAATATTTGACACCCCTGCACTATTTGTTAGACCGTTTTTTCCCCGTGTATGTCCATTATATGTGTTTTTGTTATCTGTTTGTATGTTGTTTTTATGTTGATAGCGGTAGTACTTGTTTACAAATGTGTTTCACCCTGCTTATGTTTGTAGTTGGCATTCCCCGCTGTGAGTCCAGTCGCTGCTGTTTTTTATTTATTCTTGCATCTCCTTTGAGTAGAACTGTGTTGTACTGTGGACTGAGAAAGGTGTTGGTTTGCGGACAGGAAACATTTTCACACGGTATAGTGTGCTGTTATTCTGTGCAGCCAAGGTCTCAGATCCAGATGGGTAACACTGTTTTGCTCAAGGTTTTTAGTAGGGATGTGTTATACTGGGGACTACAGGCGGTGGGTTTCGGACAGGTAACCTTGGCACTAGGTTCAGTGTGATGTTGCACTGTGCACTCACTTTCTGGTTCTATCAGGTAACACAGCTCTGATTGGGATTGGATGCAGGGTGATTGACAGCAGAGTGTAGCTTGTGTTTCTGTTGTGGAGTCCTGAAGAGTCAAGGCATGACTTATGCCATAAATTCTGCTAGCATCCACAAGACAGGATGACAGTGGGAAATCTACCTGAGTACACATGAGTAAGACAGGGATACAGTGCCATCAAGAACAAGATGGTGCTTTGTCCACAGCTTCCCTCGGATATCCTAACCTATTAGGGTGACCATCCTTTTCTGTTGGTGCAGAGGGATGTGTAGGCAGATGACGCGATCCTCTGATAGTCGGGTGTTTATACACCAGTGTTAGGATTACGAGGAGTCCTGTGAGATTAAGGTCAGCCCAATACTTTTCTCTACTTTTGGGTCAAAGGTATTGGAGCTGGTATTAGACAATTAATTGCACCGTGAGTGGATAACATGTTATTTTCTTCTGTCCTAGGAAGGGGTACAATAGAGCAGAAGGAAAAATCCTGATGATGCCAGAGAAAAGACCTGCTAGCCGCTCTGACACCATTGTGAGGCGTCGGAGGATCCTACTCGGTTTTGGCAGTCAGCTCCAGCGACTCTTGTTAGACTTATGCAAAAAAGAAATTCTCAGAGGTCTTCAAGAGACTGAGAACTAAGCCACAATCCAGCAGGAGTATTACAGGATAACAGGGATTGCCCATGCCTTAGAAAAGGATTCCAAGGTTTCATGGTGGGAGAGTCTATTTGGTTTCAATGCAAAGGCTCTACAACCTCTTGATACACCCGGTGATAGTTCTACTGGTTCTGGTTATCATCATCTATATGGGACTGTGACCGGAGGGTCAATGGACTTGCTAACCAGTTACACCAGAACCAGACAGAACTTCACAAAGCTAACCGGAGAAAGAGGCTCAGGACGTAACTCCAGTAAAAGTACCTCATGGACATGAGAGACAGCGAACGAAAAGGTTCAGGGTCTAACTTCTGAGAAGCCCGGAAACCTTAGGACTTATATGTATGGTAGTGTTGAGCGAGCATGCTCGGCCAAAATACTGTTCGGCTCGAGCATCGCTATGCTCGGCACATCCGAGTGCTTGGCCGAATACTTCGGGTGCTCAAGTAATACAATGAAAGTCAATGGGAGACCCAAGCATCAAACCAGGCACTCCCTGCTCTGAAGAAGAGAGGGTGTCTGGTTCGCAAAAAAAGGTTAGAAATTGATAGACACCCCATCAAAATGGTTTGGAAACAGCATTAAATGATGGCTGGATGCATCTTGGACTCCTATTATCTATGACATACAATAGACAACCACACAAAGGGTATATGTCAAAAGCCAGGTATATGCAAGCCATCAATCTATCCATGAGACAGATGACAGGCTTAGTCAGCATACCTTACAATGGCAGCCTTGTGCACTATGAGACATTCCAAACCAGCTGTCATTTGACTGAGAGCCAGTAAGTTACTTAAGATCTGTTGGATGGCTTGGGTGGACCTGCGCACTTAGATAAATATCATTAGGGAGACAAAAAGTTTTCTGATTGTCCTAACATAATATTCAATAACCTTTCTATACAGTTTTGTCATGTAAAAACGAATTTGCATAAACATGGGCATATAGGAAAGACATGCAAATGAGCAGAATCTGCTTTGTTTTTCAGCTGAAAAACCATTTGCATGGAAAATTTGCTATCTACACTACTCATGAACAGCGCCATCTATTGGTTTCATAGTCTTATGACAAGAGTAATAGTCTTGTCATAAGACTATGAAACCAATAGATGGCGCTGTTCATGAGTCTTGAACAGCGCCATCTATTGGTTTCATAGTTTTATGAGAAGACTATTAGTGTAGCCTTTAGCATGGAAAATTCACAATAAAAATTTGCGATTAGAATACTTGCGTTCTACACTACTCATGAATAGCGCCATCTATTGGCTTCATAGTCTTATGACAAGATTATTACTCTTATCAGAAGACTATGAAACCAATAGATGGCGCTGTTCATCTTGTTGAGACGCTAGTAAGTGGGGCACACTGCTCAACAGAGTCCACACACGATGTAGCACTCAGCCTATAATAGCCTGTGCTAACAATGAGGTGTATATCGGATTGCTGTTATCATTCACACATCTTCTAGCACTTTATCTGTGGTAATATAAGCTTGCTAGGGTGTATATTAGGACTTTTGCCCTGCTTGTAATGACTCATGAACAGCGCCATCAATTGGTTCCATAGTCATAAGACTAGGGAACCAATAAATAGCGCTGTTCATGAGTCATGTATATCGCGAATATTCTAATCGCTAATTTTTATCGCGATTTTCCATTACAAAAGGCTACACTAATAGTCTTGTCAGAAGACTATGAAACCAATAGATGGCGCTGTTCATGAGTAGTGTAGATCGCAAATTTTCCATGCAAATGGTTTTTCAGCTGAAAAACAAGGCAGATTCTGCTCATTTGCATGTCTTTCCCATATGTCCATGTTTATGCAAATTAGTTTTTACATGACAAAACTGTTTAGAAAGGTTATTGAATATTATGTTAGAACAATCAGCAAACTTTTTGTCTCCCTAATGATATTGATCTAGGTGCGGATGTCCACCCAAGCCATCATCTGAAGTAACTTTGAGGCTTACTGGCTCTCAGTCAGATAAGAGCTGGTTTGGAATGTCTCATAGTGCACAAGGCTGCCATTGTAAAGTATGCTGACTGAGCCTGTTATCTGTCTCATGAAAGGATTGATGGCTTTCACATACGTGGCTTTTGGCATATAGCCTTTGTGTGGTTGTCTATTGTATGTCGTAGTTAATACTAGCCCAAAATGCATCCAGCTATCCTCTTAATGCTGCTTCCAAACCATTTTGATAGGGTTTCCATCAATTTCTAACCTTTTTTTGTGAACCAGACACCCTCTTCTCTTCCAAGCAGGGGGTGCCTGGTGGACTTCCATTGTGCTCAGTAGACCAAGATCCAGAGAGAAGAAGATGGGGTATTCTGTGGATGGAGACGTTTGGTTACGTTGAAGGGCAGGTCGGAGGTGTCGGTCACGGTGGGCGATGTCTAAGTACCTAAGGGCCAGATTTATACTTCAGTCCTTCCTGAACTGTCACCAGCAGTGAGTGGGATTGAGAAGGCAAATATATCTCAACTCTTCCCTCTAACTTTATTGTCGTGTTTTCGACAACAGAGGGATTGTAGAGGGAAGTGCCTAGTAGGCGTGTATATATAAATATATATATATATATACTTTACAAATGACGAGGCAGCACTTCCAGCTTTAAGGTGACAGGGTGAAGACCCCAAAAGACTTTAATCCGGCAACGTTTCGGCCTGCTCAATGAGGCCTTTATCAAGCTACATAACAGTGTATACAACCAGGTATATATACCCACAATCCAATACAAAATAATTACAATCAGTGATTACACATGTCATCAATCAGGTCACATGATCTCCAACTCCATCGTCACGTGACATTTGTGCATAGTAAACATTTGCAAAAGAGTCATACAAAGATATAAAAATTACAAATAGTGATCATCCTTGATTACAATAGATATGTGCATTTCAATCAATATATGTACGTACATCTATTTTAAAAAGAGTTTATGTCCCCTGCGTACACAACCCCAAGATGTACATAAAGTGCTTAAGTGCTCCGTGCATAAAGAGTTAAAATCTTTTATTTGTGATGCAACTGAATCATATCTAAACTTAAAATCAACCTGTTGGAGCTCACCATTCATGGACCCATAGAACAAACCGGCGTTGGCGTCCCTCAGTCTGCAGCGCGCATGCTCCGGGTCAGATGTCACTGGTCCCGCCCCCTACGTCGCCGCGCCCTTACGTGCCAACTCCATTTACCGCAGCGTCATCCAATGGAGCGCATCGCAGGACCAACAGCAACGAGGGGAGGAGGGCCAGGTCATGTGACACAGAAAAACATCACGCTACATCGGAGGGCGTGTTCATGCTCCGGGTCAGACGTCACTGGTCCCGCCCCCCACGTTGCCGCGCCCCTACGTGCCAACTCCATGGACCGCAACGTCATCCAATGGAGCGCATCGCAGGAACAACAGCAAAGGGGGGAGGAGGGCCAGGTTATGTGACACGGCCTAGCATCACTCAACATCCGAGGGCGTGTTCATGCTCCGGGTCAGACGTCACTGGTCCCGCCCCCAACGTCGCCGCGCCCCTACGTGCCAACTCCATGGACCGCAGCGTCATCCAATGGAGCGCATTGCAGGGACAACAGCATAGGAGGGAGAAGGGCCAGGTCATGTGACACGGCGAAAACACCTCGCTGCATCAGAGGGCGTATTCAGTGTCCAAGGAGATAAGAAATATCTCAATGCGGACAATCGCGGAGGTGCCTGTAGTAACAGTGCGCAACCTTGCATGCTACAATAAATCTACAACCTCAGTGCATAAAGGGTGGACGGGGTGGAAAAATTTAACTCGGCCCCCAGCCAGAGGCGATCCCATCTCCTCCACCGGGTCCCCAACTGTCAAAATCATTATATGTGCAATTACAATGGGACAAACCCTTCCCATCTATCTGCACCGCGAACTCTGACATCAGTATATATCCACTCGCTATCCAGCTTGTGGCAAGTGAACATCGTATATCAACTCATGTAGTTCGCTAGTTGTAAAATTATTTATCGAGGTCAATAGACACATTGCGCATCAAGTCGCCCACTTGGACACACATCCGCCACCGTCCATCTAATCTCCTCACTATGGTCACTTCATTCACCGGCGTGTTCAAGGGTCCATAGGCGGCTCCATGTAATGAAACAGATAAAGGGTCATTGGGCTCATCTACAGATATATCTGAAATAGATGAAAAAATGTATCAACTTATAAACAATGTGTTAGATTCAAGAAAGAGTGTACACTGTTACATATCCCCCACACCAAGCAAAATGGAAGAGGACCCCCACGTCCGGCAAGCTAACTGCACATCCACTATCCACATAGTTCCCATCTGCATTCTGCATTGAGGCCATCAGGCTTCAATGTATGTAACCTGTGTATCCACATAATCTCACGTTGTTTGAGAAGCTTTTCCCTGTTACCTCCCCTTTTCAGTGGTGGGATATGATCTATCACCCTGAATTTGAGGTCCTTCTCCCTGTGTCCAGCTTCAATAAAGTGCTTGGGCACAGGAAGATCTTTCCTCTTTTGGCGAATAGAATATCTGTGATAGTTCATCCTGGTCTTGACATCACATATGGTCTCCCCTACATAAAAAAGATTGCAGGGGCAAGACAAGAGATAGACCACATATGAGCTATCACAGGTTAGAAAGTGCGTATGTCAAACTGCGTATTTAATACTGGGTGTGTGAATTTCTCCCCTTTTAGCATATAGCTGCAGTTAACACAGCTCAAACACGGATAACATCCGTATTTTTTGCGACCTATATACGTCTGGACTTTAGCCTTATCACCAGCCACCTCTGCTCTGACTAACTTGTCCCTCAGGCTATCTGCTCTCCTATATGACATTAGAGGGGGTACTGTGAATTCTTTCACTTTACCAAAGTTGCTGCTTAGTATGGGCCAGTGTTTTTTAACGGCACCTTCTATTTTGTAACGTCCTTCAGTGTATGTCGAAATGAATGGCACCCTCGCCTGCTTGTTTACTTCCTTCGGACTCTCTGTTTTCAATTCATCCAATTGTCTACGAACCAGTCTTCTGGGGTACCCTCTATTGATGAACTTATCTGCCATCTCAGACAGTCTCTTAGTTCGTACCTGTGAGTCTTTTACTATACGTTGCACACGGAGGAACTGACTCCGTGGCAATGTCTTAACCATAGACCGCGGATGACAACTCTCAAACTTCAATAGTTTGTTACAGTCCGTCGGCTTGGTAAACAAATCGGTTACAAGTACAGTGTCCTGCTTCATAACCATGGTGTCCAGAAATTGGACCTGCTCGGTGGAGTACGTGAGAGTGAACTGGATCTCAGGATCCATTTCATTTAGAAATCCATGAAAACTAGCCAACTCGTTCTCAGTGCCGTCCCAGATGACAAAAACATTGTCTATGTATCTCCACCACCCCCGCACATGGCTGAAGTGGTGGGACACATAGACGTGTTCAGCCTCCAGGCCCGACAAGAAAATGTTGGCGTAAGTCGGCGCCATATTTGAACCCATTGCGGTTCCCCGCTGTTGAAGGTAGTAGCCATCTCCGATGTAGCGTGATGTTTTTCTGTGTCACATGACCTGGCCCTCCTCCCCTCGTTGCTGTTGGTCCTGCGATGCGCTCCATTGGATGACTCTGCGGTCCATGGAGTTGGCACGTAGGGGCGCGGCGACGTAGGGGGCGGGACCAGTGACGTCTGACCCGGAGCATGCGCGCTGCAGACTGAGGGACGCCAACGCCGGTTTGTTCTATGGGTCCATGAATGGTGAGCTCCAACAGGTTGATTTTAAGTTTAGATATGATGCAGCTGCATCACAAATAAAAGATTTTAACTCTTTATGCACGGAGCACTTAAGCACTTTATGTACATCTTGGGGTTGTGTATGCAGGGGACATAAACTCTTTTTAAAATAGATGTACGTACATATATTGATTGAAATGCACATATCTATTGTAATCAAGGATGATCACTATTTGTAATTTTTATATCTTTGTATGACTCTTTTGCAAATGTTTACTATGCACAAATGTCACGTGACGATGGAGTTGGAGATCATGTGACCTGATTGATGACATGTGTAATCACTGATTGTAATTATTTTGTATTGGATTGTGGGTATATATACCTGGTTGTATACACTGTTATGTAGCTTGATAAAGGCCTCATTGAGCAGGCCGAAACGTTGCCGGATTAAAGTCTTTTGGGGTCTTCACCCTGTCACCTTAAAGCTGGAAGTGCTGCCTCGTCATTTGTAAAGTATATATCTTGGAGGAGGGGCCGGCCTCTGTGAGGAATTGCACCCAGTGCACAACGTCTGACTGTGCTGCTGCAGTATTTGGGATTTTATATATATATAGATATAAGAAAAAAGGTCCGCAGCACTCCTTGAAAGATAAAATGTGCTCTTTATTCACACATATCAAATATTGACAACGTTTCGGTTCTCTCACAGAACCTTTCTCAAGTCAGGTGAAACATAAAGTGCAATAGTGCCTGTATAAATACATCATCAGGTTGTTACCAATTAATTCATCAGCCAATACAAATAAAGTGCACTCCCCTTTTTATAGACATGTTACAATTCATTACTTGACGACATTTGTTCACATAAGCATCAATGCGTCCACTGTCGTACATATATACTGTGTATTTATAACCCTCATATCGCTTATAATTTTCAACAGTGATACATTAAAGTGCATATAACAAAGTGCATAGTGCTCTAAAAACATCTAATACCTTGCTGGAAGTTTTGTGGAGTAGAAGGAGATGGCGTGTTAACTTCTGTGGAAGCACGCCGTTCCGCCGCGTCTACTCCTGGTCAGTGCGCATGTGTCTGTCTCTTGCCCCTCCTGTTAGGCGGTACATAACCATTTTACGTCACTAACTGGTGTAGACCATGCGTCATGACGTCCGGCTCACTGCGATCCCGCGCTCATCACGCACATCACGTGACCGCACGCCCGAGATCCCAGTCGCCAGCGTCACATCACTGATCCCTTCCGCCATTTTACATTAGGGCAAACTTTTGGGCAATGACAAAATCCATCGTCTTTCTGACTCTATTACTTTCTCTTAGTTACAATAACCCTCCCCGCATAGGTAAAGCGCCTGATTCAAAATCACATGATATCATCTTCCCGTAACATTCTATTACTTCCACCCCGTACAGCAAACTGGATACACAAAGAAACTGAGCCCTATAAAAGGATGCTAACTAACCATTCCCCCTGTTACCCTGAATTGGACATTTAACCCTTTGGGTTTCAAGGTGTCCAGACGAAAAATCCATCTGAGCTCCGTTTTTTTTTAATACAGTCAACCTATCTCCTCCTCTATCCAACGGTTTCACATGATCCAAGATCATAAATCTCAGATCATTTTCCTTATGGTTATTTTCACAAAAATGCTTAGACACCGGCAAATCTTTTCTTTTATTTCTGATGGATTGTCTATGATTGTTTAGCCTCGTTTTCATGTCACACGTGGTTTCACCCACATAGAGCTTTTTGCACAGGCACCATAACACGTATATTACCCATGTTGAATTACATGTAAGGTAATATCTCGTGTTAAATGTTTCTCCCGTGTCTGGGTGCGTGAACACCGATCCTTTATGCATCAGTTTACAATTCACACATCCCAGACACGGGAAAGACCCCGTGCGTCTCGTTGTCAAAAATGTCTGTTTTAAATGGCCTTTTTCTGGCAGTCTGGCATGTACAACCTTATCCCTAATGTTCCCTGCTCTTTTATAAGCCATCATCTGGGGTTTTTTAAAAGCTGCTATAGTGGGATGCCCACTCCTCAACAGCCCCCAATGTCGCCTCACTATCTGTTCTATGTTGGGGCTCAGCTCATTGTAAGATGATACAAATGGTAGCCTTTCACTGGTCTGTTTTTGTTTTGTAGTCAACAGTTCTTCCCTGGATATACATCTTGCTCTCTCTGCATGCCTTTTAACTAAATTCTTGGGGTAACCCCTATCCACAAAAGATTGTTCCATATTTCTTAGTGCTTGATTCATGTTCTCATCCTTGTCCACTATTGTCCTTACTCTAAGCATTTGGCTGAACGGTAAAGAATTCACCATCCTCCTTGGATGCCCACTAGAAAAATGCAATAATGTATTTTTATCCGTGGGTTTAACATTCAAATCCATATGTATTTGTTCATCCTCTATGTATATCTGAGTATCTAGAAATTGTACCCGGTCGGCCGATGCCGTTAATGTAAATTGGATCTCCTGGTCAATGGAGTTCAAAAATACATGAAAGTCCATCAGTGTCTCCATGGTACCAGTCCATATGAGGAAAATGTCGTCTATGTATCTCCACCACGTCAAAACCTGGTTGAAGTAGGGAGATACATAGACAAGACGTTCCTCAAATGACCGTACAAATATATTTGCATAGGTGGGCGAGGCGTTGGACCCCATCGCCGCGCCCACCATCTGCAAATAGAACTGTCCCTGGAACTCAAAGTAATTGTTCCTCAGTGACAACTCCAACAATGTCAAAATAAACTGGCGGGTAGGAGCAGGGTAATCAGAATCCCGCAACATCTCCGCTACCGCCCACAAGCCCTTTTCATGGTTAATCGAGGTATATAATGATACAAATATCAAAGGATGCCAAAATCGCCCCCCTTGGGATCTGCATCCCTCTAATCCTGTTGATGAAGTCACCAGTGTCCTGATGTATGATCTATATATAGATATAGATAGATAGATATAAATCTACAGTCAGGTCCATAAATATTGGGACATCGACACAATTCTAACATTTTTGGCTCTATACACCACCACAATGGATTGGAAATGAAACAAACAAGATGTGCATTAACTGCAGACTGTCAGCTTTAATTTGAGGGTATTTACATCCAAATCAGGTGAACGGTGTAGGCATTACAACAGTTTGCATATGTGCCTCCCACTTGTTAAGGAACCAAAAGTAATGGGACAATTGGCTTCTCAGCTGTTCCATGGCCAGGTGTGTGTTATTCCCTCATTATCCCAATTACAATGAGCAAATAAAAGGTCCACAGTTCATTTCAAGTGTTCTATTTGCATTTGGAATGTTGCTGTCAACTGTCAAGATGAGATCCAAAGAGCTGTCACTATCAGTGCAGCAAGCCATCATTAGGCTGAAAAACAAACAAACAAACCCATCAGAGAGATAGCAAAAACATTAGACATGGCCAAAACAACTGTTTGGAACATTCTTAAAAGGAAGGAACGCACCGGTGAGCTCAGCAACACAAAAAGACCCGGAAGACCATGGAAAACAACTGTGGTGGATGACCAAAGAATTCTTTCCCTGGTGAAGAAAACACCTTTCACAACAGTTGGCCAGATCAAGAACACTCTCCAGGAGGTAGGTGTATGTGTGTCAAAATCAACAATCAAGAGAAAACTTCACCAGAGTGAATACAGAGGGTTCACCACAAGATGTAAACCATTGGTGAGCCTCAAAAACAGGAAGGCCAGATTAGAGTTTGCCAAATGACATCTAAAAAAGACTTCACAGTTCTGGAACAACATCCTATGGACAGATGAGACCAAGAACAACTTGTACCAGAGTGATGGGAAGAGAAGAGTAGGAAGAAGGAAGGGAACTGCTCATGATCCTAAGCATACCACCTCATCAGTGAAGCATGGTGGTGGTAGTGTCATGGCGTGGGCATGTATGGCTGCCAATGAAACTGGTTCTCTTGTATTTATTGATGATGTGACTGCTGACAAAAGCAGCAGGATGAATTATGAAGTGTTTCAGGCAATATTATCTGCTCATATTCAGCCAAATGCTTCAGAACTCATTGGACGCCGTTTCACAGTGCAGATGGACAATGACCCAAAGCATACTGCAAAAGCAACCAAAGAGTTTTTTAAGGGAAAGAACTGGAATGTTATGCAATGGCCAAGTCAACAACCTGACCTGAATCCAATTGAGCATGCATTTTACTTGCTGAAGAGAAAACTGAAGGGAAAATGCCCCAAGAACAAGCAGGAACTGATGACAGTTGCAGTAGAGGCCTGGCAGAGCATCACCCTGGATGAAAACCAGCGTCTGGTGATGTATATGCGTTCCAGACTTCAGGCTGTAATTGACTGCAAAGGATTTGAAACCAAGTAAAAAAAAGTGACAGTTTGATTTATAATTATTATTCTGTCCCATTACTTTTGGTCCCTTAGCAAGTGGGAGGCACATATGCAAACTGTTGTAATTCCTACAACGTTCACCTGATTTGGATGTAAATTCCCTCAAATTAAAACTGACAGTCTGTAGTTAAAGCACATCTTGTTCGTTTCATTACAAATCCATTGTGGTGGTGTATGGAGCCAAAAATGTTAGAATTATGTCAATGTCCCAATATTTATGGACCTAACTGTATATGCCCCATTGTGTGTGTATATATCTAAATGCATATTGTGCCCTGTAGAGGGAAGTTTATTAAATACTCCCTAGATACAATTCCCTATCAACTCTTATCAACACTTCATACCACTAGTTGATACAGGCCCATGTTTACAGAAACACTGGTGTTGATAGCCTATAGGCCATGGCTTGCATTGTTCAGACCCCAAACAAGCTGTTAGTGACATGCTAAACCTGTTTATTATAGCATGGGTTATCCACACCTCTGCCCCATGGCCAAACACCTTCCCCCTACTTATGATAGATAAATAGTCCAGCATTTGGGACTAGGGAGGGCTCATCATCACAAACAGGAGAGGATGAATCGAGCAGCTCCATGAAGGAAGAAGGGATGAGCTGAGCAGCCCCTCCTGAAACAGAGACTATGAACATTGGCTGAGTATCATTAACCCCTGTACCACTGTATCCCTGCATTTACCCCTACCTTGCCATACCCTGTATTATTAACTCTTTCCCACTGCCACCAATCCATCTCCAATAACCCTATCATCCCCTGCATTGCCCTGCAATCTATAACCCCTGCAATATTCCCTGAACCCCTGCTATATCCCTGCATTAACCCTTTCCTGTCCTATATTCCTTATAGCCCTGCATTAACCCGTGCAATAGTACCCTGTACTATTAACCCCTGTAAGATTTAACCTCTATAGCCCCATATCCCGGTTTCCCACATCTATATAGTATTAACACGTTGCTACCCTGTAGGGACAGTATAGAGCCAGTTTGGTGGGCGCTGCTAATAGTGTGTGTATGCAAGTGTATGTCTAGATAGATTGTGGGGTGGAATAAGAAGATTGTGTTGTGTCAGCGTAGTCAGGTTTATAGTGTTGTTAATGTATTGAGGTGTTCGTCTATATGTATATATATTTAAATAACCAGTGATATAAATATATATAGATATAGCAATAATAATAGACTGTAGACTTGTATTTGTGTAATAAATTTCTTTATTGTTCAATACGCAGTTTATAGTCCTTTTGGTCGCCGCCGTAATAATCCATCACACGTAGTTCTGGAAAAGGTAGAGCAACAGGTAATTGAATTTATTGTACAAATTGGCTGAGTTATCAATAGACGATTCACGCCTATTTATGAATATTAATTATTGATATTAACCCAAAATATTGATAATTAATAACCCCTTTTACATTAACACAGCCTTACTGCCCCTGCTGCTGCCCCCTCCCTTCCCACTCTGTCATTGGTCCATTATTGTCACAATTACTGCCACTGCTGCTGCCACCACTGTCCCCATTATGTCATGTGGCCACTACTTCCGCTTCTGCTGTTGCTGCTGCCACCGGCCCCACTCTGTCCTGAGACCACTATTTGAATCTTGGTGCACTGCACAGTTCAGTCCATGGCGATAAATTAGACCTGATTCTTTTATTGACCTGTAATACTGACATATAGTAATTCCATGGCTAACAGAAGGGATTAGAAATGAACTTTGGTGCCCTGCACAGTGATTTAGATGCTGATAAATTACAACTGCCTGTAATACTGACGGGACAGTACCTACAGAACGGATTAACTATGAATGTGGGTGCACTAGAACCTAATGCACACAGTGATACCCTTTTCCTGCTCTCTCCCTGCAATTTAAGTTCCAAGCCTTCACACTGAGATTGGGCCTCCATGTAGGATGAATATGATTAGGCAGAGTGGCCTGGGTATACCATACACTGCGTGCAGAATTATTAGGCAAATGAGTATTTTGACCACATCATCCTCTTTATGCATGTTGTCTTACTCCAAGCTGTATAGGCTCGAAAGCCTACTACCAATTAAGCATATTAGGTGATGTGCATCTCTGTAATGAGAAGGGGTGTGGTCTAATGACATCAACACCCTATATCAGGTGTGCATAATTATTAGGCAACTTCCTTTCCTTTGGCAAAATGGGTCAAAAGAAGGACTTGACAGGCTCAGAAAAGTCAAAAATAGTGAGATATCTTGCAGAGGGATGCAACATTCTTAAAATTGCAAAGCTTCTGAAGCGTGATCATCGAACAATCAAGCGTTTCATTCAAAATAGTCAACGGGGTCGCAAGAAGCGTGTGGAAAAACCAAGGCGCAAAATAACTGCCCATGAACTGAGAAAAGTCAAGCGTGCAGCTGCCAAGATGCCACTTGCCACCAGTTTGGCCATATTTCAGAGCTGCAACATCACTGGAGTGCCCAAAAGCACAAGGTGTGCAATACTCAGAGACATGGCCAAGGTAAGAAAGGCTGAAAGACGACCACCACTGAACAAGACACACAAGCTGAAACGTCAAGACTGGACCAAGAAATATCTCAAGACTGATTTTTCTAAGGTTTTATGGACTGATGAAATGAGAGTGAGTCTTGATGGGCCAGATGGATGGGCCCGTGGCTGGATTGGTAAAGGGCAGATAGCTCCAGTCCGACTCAGACGCCAGCAAGGTGGAGGTGGAGTACTGGTTTGGGCTGGTATCATCAAAGATGAGCTTGTGGGGCCTTTTCGGGTTGAGGATGGAGTCAAGCTCAACTCCCAGTCCTACTGCCAGTTTCTGGAAGACACCTTCTTCAAGCAGTGGTACAGGAAGAAGTCTGCATCCTTCAAGAAAAACATGATTTTCATGCAGGACAATGCTCCATCACACGCGTCCAATTACTCCACAGCGTGGCTGGCAAGAAAGGGTATAAAAGAAGAAAATCTAATGACATGGCCTCCTTGTTCACCTGATCTGAACCCCATTGAGAACCTGTGGTCCATCATCAAATGTGAGATTTACAAGGAGGGAAAACAGTACACCTCTCTGAACAGTGTCTGGGAGGCTGTGGTTGCTGCTGCACGCAATGTTGATGGTGAACAGATCAAAACACTGACAGAATCCATGGATGGCAGGCTTTTGAGTTTCCTTGCAAAGAAAGGTGGCTATATTGGTCACTGATTTGTTTTTGTTTTGTTTTTGAATGTCAGAAATGTATATTTGTGAATGTTGAGATGTTATATTGGTTTCACTGGTAAAAATAAATAATTGAAATGGGTATATATTTGTTTTTTGTTAAGTTGCCTAATAATTATGTACAGTAATAGTCACCTGCACACACAGATATCCCCCTAAAATAGCTAAAACTAAAAAAAAACTAAAAACTACTTCCAAAAATATTCAGCTTTGATATTAATGAGTTTTTTGGGTTCATTGAGAACATGGTTGTTGTTCAATAATAAAATTAATCCTCAAAAATACAACTTGCCTAATAATTCTGCACTCCCTGTATTTATTGAGATTCACGACAATTCAATTCGAACTTTGGCGACCTGTCCGAATCAAATTTTTGAAAACTTCGCTCATCTCTATCAGTGACCATTGTGGGTTTTTCTTTCTTTAACGAAAGGGTACCAACAGTTTTGTCAACATGTGTATTTAAGGAGTTGGAGGTATATTTTATATTTGTTTAATGCTATAATGAAACAAAATATATTGAGGCACATTTATCAATTGTTTTACACTATAAATGTGGTGTAAAAAAGTTGTAGATTATGGGACACTTTTCAAAAGTGTGTGTGTTTAGTGGGAGGGGTTGTGGGTGGAGTTTAGTGGGAGGGGGCATGGTCATCAGTTTTTGTATAATTTAGACCATAAACTGGTATAAATTATAGCTCAAATCTTAGTATATCTGGCATCCAGCACATATGCTGATTATTTTCTTAATATATGTTTTTATCAGTTAGAGCTTTCATTTTCTGATGTAAAGCTCCAAATCCCCTGCATAGCCAAAAGCAATAGAATTAAAACATAGCATTCTTGCTGCCTACTGCATACTGCGTACAAGAATACTGCATACTGTTTTATTAATACGTTTACTTTATAAATAAGCACATGAGCTAGAATATAATGTAAACATACTTTAAAAATTGAAATTTACTTTTATCAATTAACAAAACGCAAAGTGAATTAACAAAAGAGAAATCTAAATCAGATCAATATTTGGTGTGACCACTCTTTTCTTTCAAAACAGCATCAGTTCTTCTAGGTACATGTGTACACAGTTTTTGAAGTAACTTGGCAGGAAGGTTGTTACAAACATCTTGGAGAACTAACCACAGATCTTATCTGGATGTAGGCTTGCTCATATTTTTCTGTCTTTTCATGTTTTCCCAGACAGACTTGATGATATTGAGATCAGGGCTCTTTGGGGACCAATGTATCTCTTCCTGAACTCCTTGTTCTTCTCTATGCTGAAAATAGTTCTTAATGGCATTGGTTGTATTGGAGTTCTTGTCCTGCTGCAGAGCAAATTTGGAGCTAGCCATTCAGCTCCCTGATGGTGTTGCATGATGGATAAGTACCAGTGTGTCTTTCTCAGCATTGACATTTACCATAGTTTACTGCTGCCTGCAGACACTTTTTATTGAAGCACTCTCCAGCCCATTGGTGAACACACTGCCTTCTGTTACAAACATTTAACATTTTGACTCATCAGTCCACAGGACCTGCCAAAGGCATTAGATACTTGACCAGTATCGATGGTGGTCTCAATACTGAGCTATGTGAGTATCCTACAAGACGAGTTACTTCGTACACTCGAGTACTATGGGTATGAAAAGGAAGACATAGTGTTCCAGCAGGGCAATTACCCGAAGCATAAGTCGAGATTGGCGAAGAAATGGTTCAATGACAATGAAGTAGAGGTGCTGGATTGGCTCCCAGTCCCCAGATTTTAACCCAATTGAACACTTGTAGGTAGAGTTGAAGAAAAAGCTGTATTCGTACCCAAGTGAGTCCACCAGTATGCACCAACATTGGGAACACGTAGAAGAGACCTGGGAACAGATTTCAGTCGAGACATGAGAGCATGCCCAGAAGAATTCAGGGCATGTTGAAAGCCAAAGGGGGATTTCCAAAATACTAACAAAATAATACAAATTTAAATTTAGAATTTTGGGAGCAAATGCTGTTACTTGACAAGAATCTGCATAAGTACTCATATGCTATATAGTTGCAAGTCCAATTTATGTATGAGATAGCCAAGATGATTGACTATAAAATGATGGTAGTCTTACGTTTGAAGCTGCAGTCGATGATGGAATACAATATGGAGCCTGAAAGTCAGAATTTCAAAACATTGTTACTCTTTTGCTCATCAATATAGTGTGGATATTTGCTGAAAACTAATGCCAAACAGGAGAAAATTAATAAAACCATGGGAGTAATAATAATATTAATAATAATAATAATAATAATAATAATAATAATAATAATAATATGTATATTATAATTACCGAACTATTTTTGTGTAGCAAAATGATTTAATAGTAGGACATATTTAGGTCTTGAAGTAGGAGGTCTTTATAGCTTTCATGTTAACTAGCCTTTTTGCTGAACATAGTGACCTATTTATCATTCTGAGAGAAATATAAATGGTTCTGTCATAAGTGACAGTATAACTACTAGCCAGCACAATACTTTGTCCCTCCTGTATTTTAAATGGTGATATTTTTGTCATGTAATATTTATTTTCATTTCAACTTGTATGCTCATTTTTCATCTACAGTGCCCTTGGTGATGATAGAAATTAGTTGTATTATAACTTTCTCTAAAGGACTGTCAAGCATAGAGGAAGCCACTGCAGATGACACTTGGAAAAGGTAGTCTTATATAGAATCATGTGCAACAAATTGAAATGTCAGTAAAGAACAACCATGAATTTCCATTTAAATAACAGTGATCTATAATTGTATTATGCTCCTATAAATTACATTTTCCACTGCTGTGCCAGTCAAAGATATAGGACCACATATCAAAACTAATGTCAGAAGTGTGAGATAAAATTATCCTGCCACTAAGGTCATGTCTGAAGATTCAGATCAATAGACTCTGCATGCTCAGATTAAATGTTTTATCTTACAAAAAGACATACTTTTTTTCTTCTACATGATATGAATATATATGAAATATGCTAAAAAAATAAAATATTCTCTTAGGAGTAATTTCAATTATGCAAGATAATGTAAGTATATGAACTGGTACATTTACTGAATACTAATTACCCTATTTAAGAAAAATTTGTCAGAAGTCTAGACTCCTAGACTTATATTGGGGGGAACAATGTAATGTAGGTAGCGTTGCCAAACAATCCAGGTTTTAATCTCCGGGGTGCTGTGATCACAACTTCACAGGGGCTAGTCTCTTCTTATGTAGTTCCCTTAACTATACTCATTAAACTCTCCCCAGCACCTCCCCTTTGCTGTCAGTGACAGCTGAAGCACACTACTATGTTTGTATACAGTATAGTGAGACAATGTATGTGAGTTGTATAGCACCACTTTATTTTATTGTCATTTTGCATCACCACTTAATTTTATTTAAAAAAAATCTGTGTTGTTATATTTTATAGTATATAGTACATTGTCTATCTGTAACTCTGCTTGCACAGATAATGGCATAGAGACTACTTCTGCTCTTATAAAATGCCCTACAGAAATATTCTGTATAATAGTGGTTGACAGTACATGACCAAACATAAAGTGGCTATATCTCCTTTTGATGTACTGTACCATCTTTTTGCTGTATAGTTGAGAAAGTAATTGCTGTTTTAGTAACCTGACAGTATAGCTCACATTTATATTTGTGGCATTGTTTTTGTCCTTCTATGAAATGTGACTCTGTGATCCTCCATCCATTGCTTATATAATACAACACAATACTCAGTTGCTTTTGTGATATTTCCTATTAGGCTTTGTTTTTGTTAAGGCCTAAAAGGAAATAACGCTATAACAACTGAGATAATGGAGATGATTGATACAGGGGTCTTTGTTAGGCACCTGGCTGCCAGGAGAACCTATTGGAAACCTGTGATTACCTGCTCACACTGTTAAACTCCCTAGAGATCACAGTTGCTATTTATTATGATGTCTAAGGGGTTAAATGACTAGTACCGGAGTCATCTCTGATCCTACCCATTGTAATGGGATGTTAAATTACATCAACTGGTGGTGCTGTGGGCACAGTTAATAGGTTTGCATTATTACCACGATGTATAGCATGGTGGCAATCATATCTACCCTTGTGTGTCTGCCCTTAGGGTGGGTTTTCACATTCAGATTTTCTGGTGCAGTTTTTAAAGCCAAAACCAGATGTGGACCATAAAGTGGGAGTAAGTATAAGGGACAGGTATTACCTCACCACTTTTCTGAATCCAATCCTGGTTATGACCACAAATGCATCAGAAAACCTGAAAATTATAAACCCAGGCTTAAATCACCTAAAGTTAGATTCAGGTGCACCAATCAAGTGCAAGTGACTTGAACATCATTTGATAGGATCTGGGACCCTGCCTTATTTACCAACTTGTTCCATGAAGTGGATTAACCACTTAAGGACCACAGGTTTATACCCCCCTAAAGACCAGGCCATTTTTTACAAATCGGCACTCCACAACTTTAGCGGTTTATTGCTCGGTCATGCAACTTACCACCCAAATGAATTTTACCTCCTTTTCTTCTCACTAATAGAGCTTTCATTTGGTGGTATTTCATTGCTGCTGACATTTTTACTTTTTTTGTTATTAATCGAAATTTAACGATTATTTTGCAAAAAAATGACATTTTTCACTTTCAGTTGTAAAATTTTGCAAAAAAAACGAGATCCATATATAAATTTTGCTCTAAATTTATTGTTCTACATGTCTTTGATAAAAAAAAAATGTTTGGGTAAAAAAAAATGGTTTGGGTAAAAGTTATAGCGTTTACAAACTATGGTACAAAAAAGTGAATTTCCGCTTTTTGAAGCAGCTCTGACTTTGTGAGCACCTGTCATGTTTCCTGAGGTTCTACAATGCCCAGACAGTACAAACACCCCACAAATGACCCCATTTCGGAAAGTAGACACCCTAAGGTATTCGCTGATGGGCATAGTGAGTTCATAGAACTTTTTATTTTTTGTCACAAGTTAGCGGAAAATGATGATTTTTTTTTTTTTTCTTACAAAGTCTCATATTCCACTAACTTGTGACAAAAAATAAAAAGTTCTATGAACTCACTATGCCCATCACGAAATACCTTGGGGTCTCTTCTTTCCAAAATGGGGTCACTTGTGGGGTAGTTCTACTGCCCTGGCATTCTAGGGGCCCAAATGTGTGGTAAGGAGTTTGAAATCAAATTCTGTAAAAAATGACCAGTGAAATCCGAAAGGTGCTCTTTGGAATATGGGCCCCTTTGCCCACCTAGGCTGCAAAAAAGTGTCACACATCTGGTATCTCTGTATTCAGGAGAAGTTGAGGAATGTGTTTTGGGGTGTCTTTTTACATATACCCATGCTGGGTGAGATAAATATCTTAGTCAAATGCCAACTTTGTATAAAAAAAATGGGAAAAGTTGTCATTTGCCAAGATATTTCTCTCACCCAGCATGGGTATATGTAAAATGACACCCCAAAACACATTCCCCAACTTCTCCTGAGTACGGAGATACCAGATGTGTGACACTTTTTTGCAGCCTAGGTGGGCAAAGGGGCCCATATTCCAAAGAGCACCTTTCGGATTTCACTGGTCATTTTTTACAGAATTTGATTTCAAACTCCTTACCATACATTTGGGCCCCTAGAATGCCAGGGCAGTATAACTACCCCACAAGTGACCCCATTTTGGAAAGAAGAGACCCCAAGGTATTCGCTGATGGGCATAGTGAGTTCATGGAAGTTTTTATTTTTTGTCACAAGTTAGTGGAATATGAGACTTTGTATGAAAAAAAAAAAAAAAAAAATCATTATTTTCCACTAACTTGTGACAAAAAATAAAAAATTCTAGGAACTTGCCATGCCCCTCACGGAATACCTTGGGGTGTCTTCTTTCCAAAATGGGGTCACTTGTGGGGTAGTTATACTGCCCTGGCATTTTCCAGTGGCCCTAATGTGTGGTAAGTAGGTAAATGACCTGTGAAATCCGAAAGGTGCTCTTTGGAATATGGGCCCCTTTGCCCACCTAGGCTGCAAAAAAGTGTCACACATCTGGTATCTCCGTACTCAGGAGAAGTTGGGGAATGTGTTTTGGGGTGTCATTTTACATATACCCATGCTGGGTGAGAGAAATATCTTGGCAAAAGACAACTTTTCCCATTTTTTTATACAAAGTTGGCATTTGACCAAGATATTTATCTCACCCAGCATGGGTATATGTAAAAAGACACCCCAAAACACATTCCTCAACTTCTCCTGAATACAGAGATACCAGATGTGTGACACTTTTTTGCAGCCTAGGTGGGCAAAGGGGCCCATATTCCAAAGAGCACCTTTCGGATTTCACTGGTCATTTTTTACAGAATTTGATTTCAAACTCCTTACCACACATTTGGGCCCCTAGAATGCCAGGGCAGTAGAACTACCCCACAAGTGACCCCATTTTGGAAATAAGAGACCCCAAGGTATTTGCTGATGGGCATAGTGAGTTCATGGAAGTTTTTATTTTTTGTCACAAGTTAGTGGAATATGAGACTTTGTATAAAAATAAATCAAAAAAAAAAAATCATAATTTTCCACTAACTTGTGACAAAAAATAGAAAATTCTAGGAACTCACCATGCCCCTCACGGAATACCTTAAGGGTCTTCTTTCCAAAATGGGGTCACTTGTGGGGTAGTTATACTGCCCTGGCATTTTCCAGGGGCCCTAATGTGTGGTAAGTAAGTAAATGACCTGTGAAATCCGAAAGGTGCTCTTTGGAATATGGGCCCCTTTGCCCACCTAGGCTGCAAAAAAGTGTCACACATCTGGTATCTCCGTACTCAGGAGAAGTTGGGGAATGTGTTTTGGGGTGTCATTTTACATATACCCATGCTGGGTGAGAGAAATATCTTGGCAAAAGACAACTTTTCCCATTTTTTTATACTAAGTTGGCATTTGACCAAGATATTTCTCTCACCCAGCATGGGTATATGTAAAATGACACCCCAAAACACATTCCCCAACTTCTCCTGAGTACGGCGATACCAGATGTGTGACACTTTTTTGCAGCCTAGATGCGCAAAGGTGCCCAAATTCCTTTTAGGAAAGGCATTTTTAGACATTTGGATACCAGACTTCTTCTCATGCTTTGGGGCCCCTAGAATGCCAGGGCAGTATAAATACCCCACATGTGACCACATTTTGGAAAGAAGACACCCCAAGGTATTCAATGAGGGGCATGGCGAGTTCATAGAAATTTAGTTTTTTGGCACAAGTTAGCGGAAATTGATATTTTTAATTTTTTTCTCACAAAGTCTCCCTTTCCGCTAACATGGGACAAAAATTTCAATCTTTCATGGACTCAATATGCCCCTCACGGAATACCTGGGGGTGTCTTCTTTCCGAAATGGGGTCACATGTGGGGTATTTATACTGCCCTGGCATTCTAGGGGCCCTAAAGCGTGAGAAGAAGTCTGGAATATAAATGTCTAAAAAATTTTACGCATTTGGATTCCGTGAGGGGTATGGTGAGTTCATGTGAGATTTTATTTTTTGACACAAGTTAGTGGAATATGAGACTTTGTAAGAAAAAAAAAAAAAATTCCTCTAACTTGGGCCAAAAAAATGTCTGAATGGAGCCTTACAGGGGGGTGATCAATGACAGGGGGGTGATCAATGACAGGGGGGTGATCAATGACAGGGGAGTGATCAGGGAGTCTATATGGGGTGATCACCCCCCAGTCATTGATCACGCCCCTATAAGGCTTAATTCAGATGTCCGTATGTGTTTTGCGGATCCGATCCATGTATCCGTGGATCCGTAAAAATCATACAGACATCTGAATGCAGCCTGACAGGGGGGGTGATCAATGACAGGGGGGTGATCAGGGAGTCTATATGGGGTGATCACCCCCCCTGGAAGGCTCCAGGGAGACGCCTGTATGTGTTTTGCGGATCCGATCCATCTATCAGTGGATCCGTAAAAATCATGCTGACGTCTGAATGGAGCTTTACAGGGGGGTGATCAATGACAGGGGGGTAATCAATGACAGGGGGGTGATCAGGGAGCATATATGGGGTGATCACCACAGTCATTGATCATGCCCCTGTAAGGCTCCATTCAGACGTCCGTATGCGTTTTGCGGATCCGATCCATCTATCAGTGGATCTGTAAAAATCATGCGGACGTCTGAATGGAGCTTTACAGGGGGTTATCAATGACAGGGGGGTAATCAATGATAGGGGGGTGATCAGGGAGTCTATATGGGGTGATCACCACAGTCATTGATCACGCCCCTGTAAGGCTCCATTCAGACGTCCGTATGCGTTTTGCGGATCCGATCCATCTATCAGTGGATCCGTAAAAATCATGCGGACGTCTGAATGGAGCTTTACAGGGGTGTGATCAATGACAGGGGGGTGATCAATGACAGGGGGGGGTGATCAATGACAGGGGGGTGATCAGGGAGTCTATATGGGGTGATCACCACAGTCATTGATCATGCCCCTGTAAGGCTCCATTCAGATGTCCGTATGTGTTTTGCGGATCTGATCCATGTATCCGTGGATCCGTAAAAATCATACGGACATCTGAATGCAGCCTGACAGGGGGGGTGATCAATGACAGGGGGGTGATCAGGGAGTCTATATGGGGTGATCACCCCCTCTGGAAGGCTCCAGGGAGACGCCTGTATGTGTTTTGCGGATCCGATCCATCTATCAGTGGATCCGTAAAAATCATGCGGACGTCTGAATGGAGCTTTACAGGGGTGTGATCAATGACAGGGGTGTAATCAATGACAGGGGGTGATCAGGGAGTCTATATGGGGTGATCACCACAGTCATTGATCACGCCCCTGTAAGGCTCCATTCAGACGTCCGTGTGCGTTTTGCGGATCCGATCCATCTATCAGTGGATCCGTAAAAATCATGCGGACATCTGAATGGAGCTTTACAGGGGTGTGATCAATGACAGGGGGGTAATCAATGACAGGGGAGTGATCAGGGAGTCTATATGGGGTGATCAGGGGCTAATAAGGGGTTAATAAGTGACGGGGGGGTGTAGTGTAGTGTAGTGGTGTTTGGTGCTACTTTACTGAGCTACCTGTGTCCTCTGGTGGTCGATCCAAACAAAGGGGACCACCAGAGGACCAGGTAGCAGGTATATTAGACGCTGTTATCAAAACAGCGTCTAATATACCTGTTATGGGTTAAAAAAAATCACATCTCCAGCCTGCCAGCGAACGATCGCCGCTGGCAGGCTGGAGATCAACTCTCTTACCTTCCGTTCCTGTGAGCGCGCGCGCCTGTGTGCGCGCGTTCACAGGAAATCTCGGCTCACGCAAGATGACGCCAATCGGCGTTAGTGTGACCTGGGAGCGCCGCAGAGATGACGCCTTTTGGCGTTAGTGTGACGGTAAGTGGTTAAAATCAGTGATTGAGAGCTAGGCTCTTATGGTAAGAGGCAGAATGAGAGAAACATCTGATACCCAGAGTTTAACCCCAATAGCCACTGCAGTATCTAAGTTGAAAAATCCACAGCACATCTATCTAATGAATTGACAGAAGCAGATAACTCCCTATGCTGACCCATCGGCTTCCCTGTAACTCAATCACAGAGTGATGATGATTTATCATGGCACCAGCATGTCTGTCAGTGATTCATTGATGATACTAAGCATTCTAAAGCATAGAAGCAACCAATAGATCACAGCTTCAATTCCTCTAATTAGACTAAAATAAATGTAACATTAAAGGGATTTTCCACTCTTTCGATATTGATGACCTATCCTTCAGATTGGTGGGGGTTTGACACCGATCACCCTCACCAATCAGCTGTTTTTGTCAGCTGCCAAAAATAAACAAAACAGTGGACAGAACTGGAAGCAGAAGACTCCATCCACTGTGTAGTGTCCATGCTGGCTCTTAAAAGATATATCCATCAGTTGTTGTTTAACCCCTTGGAGACCCATGACATACACGTACATCATGGCTGCCAGTGCCTTGGCGACCTTTGACACACTAGTATATCAAGATGAAAGCCCAGCTCTGCTACAGGGAGTGCAGAATTATTAGGCAAGTTGTATTTTTGAGGATTAATTTTATTATTGAACAACAACCATGTTCTCAATGAACCCAAAAAACTCATTAATATCAAAGCTGAATATTTTTGGAAGTAGTTTTTAGTTTGTTTTTAGCTTTAGCTATTTTAGGGGGAAATCTGTGTGTGCAGGTGACTATTACTGTGCATAATTATTAGGCAACTTAACAAAAAACAAATATATACCCATTTAAATTATTTATTGTTACCAGTGAAACCAATATAACATCTCAACATTCACAAATATACATTTCTGACATTCAAAAACAAAACAAAAACAAATCAGTGACCAATATAGCCACCTTTCTTTGCAAGGACACTCAAAAGCCTGCCATTCATGGATTCTGTCAGTGTTTTGATCTGTTCACCATCAACATTGCGTGCAGCAGCAACCACAGCCTCCCAGACACTGTTCAGAGAGGTGTACTGTTTTCCCTCCTTGTAAATCTCACATTTGATGATGGACCACAGGTTCTCAATGGGGTTCAGATCAGGTGAACAAGGAGGCCATGTCATTAGATTTTCTTCTTTTATACCCTTTCTTGCCAGCCACGCTGTGGAGTACTTGGACGCGTGTGATGGAGCATTGTGCTTCATGAAAATCATGTTTTTCTTGAAGGATGCAGACTTCTTCCTGTACCACTGCTTGAAGAAGGTGTCTTCCAGAAACTGGCAGTAGGACTGGGAGTTGAGCTTGACTCCATCCTCAACCCGAAAAGGCCCCACAAGCTCATCTTTGATGATACCAGCCCAAACCAGTACTCCACCTCCACCTTGCTGGCGTCTAAGTCGGACTGGAGCTCTCTGCCCTTTACCAATCCAGCCACGGGCCCATCCATCTGGCCCATCAAGCCTCACTCTCATTTCATCAGTCCATAAAACCTTAGAAAAATCAGTCTTGAGTAGAGTTGAGCGAACACCTGGATGTTCGGGTTCGAGAAGTTCGGCCGAACTTCCCGGAAATGTTCGGGTTCGGGATCCGAACCCGAACCGAACTTCGTCCCGAACCCCATTGAAGTCAACGGGGACCCGTACTTTTGGGCACTAAAAAGGCTGTAAAACAGCCCAGGAAAGAGCTAGAGGGCTGCAAAAGGCAGCAACATGTAGGTAAATCCCCTGCAAACAAATGTGGATAGGGAAATTAATTAAAATTAAAATAAAAAAAATAAAAATGACCCAATATCAATTGGACAGAGGTCCCATAGCAGAGAATCTGGCTTCACGTCAGCAGAGAATCAGTCTCTTCATGCCATAGCAAAGAATATGGCTTCATGTCAGCACAGAATCAGTCTCTTCATGCCATAGCAGAGAATCTGGCTTCATGTCACCCACCACTGGAAGAGGACACTGTCACATATTTAGGCCCCGGCACCCAGACAGAGGAGAGCGGTCCCGTAACAGAGAATCTGGCCTTATGTCAGCGCAGAATCAGTCTTCATGTCATAGCAGAGAATCAGGCTTCACGTCACCCACCACTGGAACAGGCCACTGTCACATATTTAGGCCCCGGCACCCAGACAGAGGAGAGCGGTCCCGTAACAGAGAATCTGGCCTTATGTCAGCGCAGAATCTGTCTTCATGTCATAGCAGAGAATCAGGCTTCACGTCACCCACCACTGGAACAGGCCACTGTCACACATTTAGGCCCAGGCACCCAGGCAGAGGAGAGAGTTCCCGTAACAGAGAATCTGGCCTTATGTCAGCACAGAATCTGTCTTCATGTCATAGCAGAGAATCAGGCTTCACGTCACCCACCACTGGAACAGGCCACTGTCACACATTTAGGCCCAGGCACCCAGGCAGAGGAGAGAGGTCCCGTAACAGAGAATCTGGCCTTATGTCAGCGCAGAATCTGTCTTCATGTCATAGCAGAGAATCAGGCTTCACGTCACCCACCACTGGAACAGGCCACTGTCACATATTTAGGCCCAGGCACCCAGGCAGTGGAGAGAGGTCCCGTAACAGAGAATCTGGCCTTATGTCAGCGCAGAATCTGTCTTCATGTCATGGCAGAGAATCAGGCTTCACGTCACCCACCACTGGAACAGGCCACTGTCACACATTTAGGCCCAGGCACCCAGGCAGAGGAGAGAGGTCCCGTAACAAGAATCTGGCCTTATGTCAGCGCAGAATCTGTCTTCATGTCATAGCAGAGAATCAGGCTTCACGTCACCCACCTCTGGAACAGGCCACTGTCACATATTTAGGCCCAGGCACCCAGGCAGAGGAGAGAGGTCCCGTAACAGAGAATCTGGCCTTATGTCAGCGCAGAATCTGTCTTCATGTCATAGCAGAGAATCAGGCTTCACGTCACCCACCACTGGAACAGGCCACTGTCACACATTTAGGCCCAGGCACCCAGGCAGAGGAGAAAGGTCCCGTAACAGAGAATCTGGCCTTATGTCAGCGCAGAATCTGTCTTCATGTCATAGCAGAGAATCAGGCTTCACGTCACCCACCACTGGAACAGGCCACTGTCACACATTTAGGCCCAGGCACCCAGGCAGAGGAGAGAGGTCCCGTAACAAGAATCTGGCCTTATGTCAGCGCAGAATCTGTCTTCATGTCATAGCAGAGAATCAGGCTTCACATCACCCACCTCTGGAACAGGCCACTGTCACATATTTAAGCCCAGGCACCCAGGCAGAGGAGAGAGGTCCCGTAACAGAGAATCTGGCCTTATGTCAGCGCAGAATCTGTATTCATGTCATAGCAGAGAATCAGGCTTCACGTCACCCATCACTGGAACAGGCCACTGTCACACATTTAGGCCCCGGCACCCAGACAGAGGAGAGCGGTCCCGTAACAGAGAATCTGGCCTTATGTCAGCGCAGAATCTGTCTTCATGTCATAGCAGAGAATCAGGCTTCACGTCACCCACCACTGGAACAGGCCACTGTCACACATTTAGACCCAGGCAGAGGAGAGAGGTCCCGTAACAGAGAATCTGGCCTTATGTCAGCGCAGAATCTGTATTCATGTCATAGCAGAGAATCAGGCTTCACGTCACCCACCACTGGAAGAGGCCACTGTCACACATTTAGGCCCCGGCACCCAGACAGAGGAGAGCGGTCCCGTAACAGAGAATCTGGCCTTATGTCAGCGCAGAATCTGTATTCATGTCATAGCAGAGAATCAGGCTTCACGTCACCCACCACTGGAACAGGCCACTGTCACACATTTAGGCCCCGGCACCCAGACAGAGGAGAGGTTCATTCAACTTTGGGTTGCCCCGCAATATAATGGTAAAATGAAATTAAAAATAGTATTGAATGAGGAAGTGCCCTGGAGTAGAATAATATATTGTTATGGGGAGGTAGTTAATATCTAATCTGCACAAGGGATGGACAGGTCCTGTGGGATCCATGCCTGGTTCATGTTTATGAACGTCAGCTTGTCCACATTAGCTGTAGACAGGCGGCTGCGTTTGTCTGTAATGACGCCCCCTGCCGGGCAGGCCAGCACCTCCAAGGCATAAAAGGCTAGCTCTGGCCACGTGGACAATTTGGAGACCCAGAAGTTGAATGGGGCCGAACCATCAGTCAGTACGTGGAGGGGTGTGCACAGGTACTGTTCCACCATGTTAGTGAAATGTTGCCTCCTGCTAACACGTTCCGTATCAGGTGGTGGTGCACTTAGCTGTGGCGTGTTGACAAAACTTTTCCACATCTCTGCCATGCTAACCCTGCCCTCAGAGGAGCTGGGCGTGACACAGCTGCGTTGGCGACCTCTTGCTCCTCCTCTGCCTTCGCCTTGGGCTTCCACTGGTTCCCCTGTGACATTTGGGAGTGCTCTCAGCAGCGCGTCTACCAATGTGCGCTTGTACTCGCACATCTTCCTATCACGCTCCAGTGTAGGAAGTAAGGTGGGCACATTGTCTTTGTACCGGGGATCCAGCAGGGTGGCAACCCAGTAGTCCGCACACGTTAAAATGTGGGCAACTCTGCTGTCGTTGCGCAGGCACTGCAGCATGTAGTCGCTCATGTGTGCCAGGCTGCCCAGAGGTAAGGACAAGCTGTCCTCTGTGGGAGGCGTATCGTCATCGTCCTGTGTTTCCCCCCAGCCAAGCACCAGTGATGTGCCTGAGCTGCTTTGGGTGCCACCCCGCTGTGAACATGCTTCATCCTCATCCTCCTCCACCTCCTCCTCATCCTCGTCCTCCTCGTCCTCCAGTAGTGGGCCCTGTCTGGCCACATTTGTACCTGGCCTCTGGTGTTGCAAAAAACCTCCCTCTGAGTCACTTCGAAGAGACTGGCCTGAAAGTGCTAAAAATGACCCCTCTTCCTCCTCTTCCTCCTGGGCCACCTCCTCTTCCATCATCGCCCTAAGTGTTTTCTCAAGGAGACATAGAAGTGGTATTGTAACGCTGATAACAGCGTCATCGCCACTGGCCATGTTGGTGGAGTACTCGAAACAGCGCAACAGGGCACACAGGTCTCGCATGGAGGCCCAGTCATTGGTGGTGAAGTGGGTCTGATCCACAGTGCGACTGACCCGTGCGTGCTGCAGCTGAAACTCCACATGGCCTGCTGCTGCTCGCACAGTCTGTCCAGTATATGCAAGGTGGAGTTCCACCTGGTGGGCACGTCGCATATGAGGCGGTGAGCGGGAAGGCCGAAGTTACGCTGTAGCGCAGACAGGCGAGCAGCGGCAGGGTGTGAACGCCGGAAGCGCGAACAGACGGCCCGCACTTTATGCAGCAGCTCTGACATGTCAGGGTAGTTGCGAATGAACTTCTGCACCACCAAATTCAGCACATGCGCCAGGCAAGGGATGTGCGTCAAACCGGCTAGTCCCAGAGCTGCAACGAGATTTCGCCCATTATCGCACACCACCAGGCCGGGCTTGAGGCTCACCGGCAGCAACCACTCGTCGGTCTGTTGTTCTATACCCCGCCACAACTCCTGTGAGGTGTGGGGCCTGTCCCCCAAACATATGAGTTTCAGAATGGCCTGCTGACGTTTACCCCGTGCTGTGCTGAAGTTGGTGGTGAAGGTGTGTGGCTGACTGGATGAGCAGGTGGAAGAAGAGGAGGAGGAAGCTGAGTAGGAGGAGGAGGAGACAGGAGGCAAAGAATGTTGCCCTGCGATCCTTGGCGGCGGAAGGACGTGCGCCAAACAGCTCTCCGCCTGGGGACCAGCCGCCACTACATTTACCCAGTGTGCAGTTAGGGAGATATAGCGTCCCTGGCCGTGCTTACTGGTCCACGTATCTGTGGTTAGGTGGACCTTGCCACAGATGGCGTTGCGCAGTGCACACTTGATTTTATCGGACACTTGTTTGTGCAGGGAAGGCACGGCTCTCTTGGAGAAGTAGTGGCGGCTGGGAACAACATACTGTGGGACAGCAAGCGACATGAGCTGTTTGAAGCTGTGTGTGTCCACCAGCCTAAATGACAGCATTTCATAGGCCAGTAGTTTAGAAATGCTGGCATTCAGGGCCAGGGATCGAGGGTGGCTAGGTGGGAATTTACGCTTTCTCTCAAATGTTTGTGAGATGGAGAGCTGAACGCTGCCGTGTGACATGGTTGAGATGCTTGGTGACGCAGGTGGTGGTGTTGGTGGTACATCCCATGTTTGCTGGGCGGCAGGTGCCAACGTTCCTCCAGAGGCGGAGGAAGAGGCCGAGGCGGCGGCAGCAGCAGCAGAAGAGGCCGAGGCGGCGGCAGCAGCAGCAGCAGAAGAGGCCGAGGCGGCAGCAGCAGAAGAGGTAGCAGGGGGAGCCTGAGTGACTTCCTTGTTTTCAAGGTGTTTACTTCACTGCAGTTCATGCTTTGCATGAAGGTGCCTGGTCATGCAGGTTGTGCTAAGGTTCAGAACGTTAATGCCTCGCTTCAGGCTCTGATGGTACAGCGTGCAAACCACTCGGGTCTTGTCGTCAGCACATTGTTTGAAGAAGTGCCATGCCAGGGAACTCCTTGAAGCTGCCTTTGGCGTGCTCGGTCCCAGATGGCGGCGGTCAGTAGCAGGCGGAGTCTCTTGGCGGCGGGTGTTCTGATTTTGCCCACTGCTCCCTCTTTTGCTACGCTGTTGGCTCGGTCTCACCACTGCCTCTTCCTCCGAACTGTGAAAGTCAGTGGCACGACCTTCATTCCATGTGGGGTCTAGGACCTCATCGTCCCCTGCATCGTCTTCCACCCAGTCTTGATCCCTGACCTCCTGTTCAGTCTGCACACTGCAGAAAGACGCAGCAGTTGGCACCTGTGTTTCGTCATCATCAGAGACGTGCTGAGGTGGTATTCCCATGTCCTCATCATCAGGAAAAATAAGTGGTTGTGCGTTAGTGCATTCTATCTCTTCCACCCCTGGGGGAGGGCTAGGTGGATGCCCTTGGGAAACCCTGGCAGTAGAGTCTGCAAACAGCATAAGAGACTGCTGCATAACTTGAGGCTCAGACAGTTTCCCTGATATGCATGGGGGTGATGTGAGAGACCGATGGGCTTGGTTTTCATGCGCCATCTGTGCGCTTTCTGCAGAAGACTGGGTGGGAGATAATGTGAACGTGCTGGATCCACTGTCGGCCACCCAATTGACTAATGCCTGTACCTGCTCAGGCCTTACCATCCTTAGAACTGCATTGGGCCCCACCCAATATCCCTGTAAATTCTGGCGGCTACTGGGACCTGAGGTAGTTGGTACACTAGGACGTGTGGCTGTGGCAGAACGGCCACGTCCTCTCCCAGCACCAGAGGGTCCACTAACACCACCACGACCATGTCCACGTCCGCGTCCGCGTCCCTTATTAGATGTTTTCCGCATTGTTCCCGTTCACCACAATTTTGAGAATGGCAAATTTGGGAATGCTTTTTCAACCCAGAAAAAAAAGTGTGCTTTTACGGTCACTACAAATAACTTGACCAGCTAAAACAGTGCAGATTTGGTTGAATAGAGATGTGAGACCTGTTTTTTTTTTTTGCGCTGTGTGACAGGTATAGGTTTAATCACAGAATCACACTTCTATCAGCACGCTAGCGTGTGTCTTAGGTTTTTCTGAATGACACTATCAATACCTTCAATGTAAGACTTTCTTTTTGGGATAGATTTCAAGTAGGCCTCAAATACCAGAAACTAGTTATTTTGAGAATGGCAAATTTGGGAATGCTTTTTCAACCCAGAACAAAAAGTCTGCTTTTACGGTCACTACAAATAACTTGACCAGCTAAAACAGTGCAGATTTGGTTGAATAGAGATGTGAGACCTGGTTTTTTTTGCGCTGTGTGACAGGTATAGGTTTAATCACAGAATCACAACTCTATCAGCACGCTAGGGTGTGTCTTAGGTTTTTCTGAATGACACTATCAATACCTTCAATGTAAGATTTTCTTTTTGGGATAGATTTCAAGTAGGCCTCAAATACCAGAAACTAGTTATTTTGAGAATGGCAAATTTGGGAATGCTTTTTCAACCCAGAACAAAAAGTCTGCTTTTACGGTCACTACAAATAACTTGACCAGCTAAAACAGTGCAGATTTGGTTGAATAGAGATGTGAGACCTGTTTTTTTTTGCGCTGTGTGACAGGTATAGTTTTAATCACAGAATCACACTTCTATCAGCACGCTAGCGTGTGTCTTAGGTTTTTCTGAATGACACTATCAATACCTTCAATGTAAGATTTTCTTTTTGGGATAGATTTCAAGTAGGCCTCAAATACCAGAAACAAGTTGTTTTGAGAATGGCAAATTTGGGAATGCTTTTTCAACCCAGAACAAAAAGTCTGCTTTTACGGTCACTACAAATAACTTGACCAGCTAAAACAGTGCAGATTTGGTTGAATAGAGATGTGAGACCTGTTTTTTTTTGCGCTGTGTGACAGGTATAGGTTTAATCACAGAATCACACTTTTATCAGCACGCTAGCGTGTGTCTTAGGTTTTTCGGAATGACACTATCAATACCTTCAATGTAAGATTTTCTTTTTGGGATAGATTTCAAGTAGGCCTCAAATACCAGAAACTAGTTATTTTGAGAATGGCAAATTTGGGAATGCTTTTTCAACCCAGAACAAAAAGTCTGCTTTTACGGTCACTACAAATAACTTGACCAGCTAAAACAGTGCAGATTTGGTTGAATAGAGATGTGAGACCTGTTTTTTTTTGCGCTGTGTGACAGGTATAGGTTTAATCACAGAATCACACTTCTATCAGCACGCTAGCGTGTGTCTTAGGTTTTTCTGAATGACACTATCAATACCTTCAATGTAAGATTTTCTTTTTGGGATAGATTTCAAGTAGGCCTCAAATACCAGAAACTAGTTATTTTGAGAATGGCAAATTTGGGAATGCTTTTTCAACCCAGAACAAAAAGTGTGCTTTTACGGTCACTACAAATAACTTGACCAGCTAAAACAGTGCAGATTTGGTTGAATAGAGATGTGAGACCTGTTTTTTTTTGCGCTGTGTGACAGGTATAGGTTTAATCACAGAATCACACTTCTATCAGCACGCTAGCGTGTGTCTTAGGTTTTTCTGAATGACACTATCAATACCTTCAATGTAAGATTTTCTTTTTGGGATAGATTTCAAGTAGGCCTCAAATACCAGAAACTAGTTATTTTGAGAATGGCAAATTTGGGAATGCTTTTTCAACCCAGAACAAAAAGTGTGCTTTTACGGTCACTACAAATCACTTGACCATCTAAAACAGTGCAGATTTGGTTGAATAGAGATGTGAGACCTGTTCTTTTTTGCGCTGTGTGACAGGTATAGGTTTAATCACAGAATCACACTTCTATCAGCACGCTAGCGTGTGTCTTAGGTTTTTCTGAATGACACTATCAATACCTTCAATGTAAAATTTTCTTTTTGGGATAGATTTCATGTAGGCCTCAAATACCAGAAACTAGTTATTTTGAGAATGGCAAATTTGGGAATGCTTTTTCAACCCAGAACAAAAAATCTGCTTTTACGGTCACTACAAATAACTTGACCAGCTAAAACAGTGCAGATTTGGTTGAATAGAGATGTGAGACCTGTTTTTTTTGCGCTGTGTGACAGGTATAGGTTTAATCACAGAATCACACTTCTATCAGCACGCTAGCGTGTGTCTTAGGTTTTTCTGAATGACACTATCAATACCTTCAATGTAAGATTTTATTTTTGGGATAGATTTCAAGTAGGCCTCAAATACCAGAAACTAGTTATTTTGAGAATTCCAAATTTGGGAATGCTTTTTCAACCCAGAACAAAAAATCTGCTTTTACGGTCACTACAAATAACTTGACCAGCTAAAACAGTGCAGATTTGGTTGAATAGAGATGTGAGACCTGTTTTTTTTTGCGCTGTGTGACAGGTATAGGTTTAATCACAGAATCACACTTCTATCAGCACGCTAGCGTGTGTCTTAGGTTTTTCTGAATGACACTATCAATACCTTCAATGTAAGATTTTCTTTTTGGGATAGATTTCAAGTAGGCCTCAAATACCAGAAACTAGTTATTTTGAGAATGGCAAATTTGGGAATGCTTTTTCAACCCTGAACAAAAAGTCTGCTTTTACGGTCACTACAAATAACTTGACCAGCTAAAACAGTGCAGATTTGGTTGAATAGAGATGTGAGACCTGTTTTTTTTTGCGCTGTGTGACAGGTATAGGTTTAATCACAGAATCACACTTCTATCAGCACGCTAGCGTGTGTCTTAGGTTTTTCTGAATGACACTATCAATACCTTCAATGTAAGATTTTCTTTTTGGGATAGATTTCAAGTAGGCCTCAAATACCAGAAACTAGTTATTTTGAGAATGGCAAATTTGGGAATGCTTTTTCAACCCAGAACAAAAAGTGTGCTTTTACGGTCACTACAAATAACTTGACCAGCTAAAACAGTGCAGATTTGGTTGAATAGAGATGTGAGACCTGTTTTTTTTTGCGCTGTGTGACAGGTATAGGTTTAATCACAGAATCACACTTCTATCAGCACGCTAGCGTGTGTCTTAGGTTTTTCTGAATGACACTATCAATACCTTCAATGTAAGATTTACTTTTTGGGATAGATTTCAAGTAGCCCTCAAATACCAGAAACTAGTTATTTTGAGAATGGCAAATTTGGGAATGATTTTTCAACCCAGAAAAAAAAGTGTGCTTTTACGGTCAATACAAATAACTTGACCAGCTAAAACAGTACAGATTTGGTTGAATAGAAATGTCAGGTCTATTTTTTAGGCGCTGGGTGACAGGCTCAACTTGCCCCTGATGTAATATATGGCCAAAAAATAACCACACTGTTGATGGTTAAATGCACTTGGGTGACACAGGCTCAGCCTGCACCAGATGTAGTATATGGCCAAAAAATAATCAGACTGTTGATGGTTAAATGCACTTGGGTGACACAGGCTCAGCCTGCACCAGATGTAGTATATGGCCAAAAAATAATCAGACTGTTGATGGTTAAATGCACTTGGGTGACACAGGCTCAGCCTGCAGCTGATGTAGGATATAGCACAAAATAACCACACTATCGATGGTTAAATACACTTGGGTGACACAGGCTCAGCCTGCAGCTGATGTAGTATATGGCCAAAAAATAATCAGACTGTTGATGGTTAAATGCACTTGGGTGACACAGGCTCAGCCTGCAGCTGATGTAGTATATGGCCAAAAAATAACCAGACTGTTGATGGTTAAATGCACTTCGGTGACACAGGCTCAGCCTGCAGCTGATGTAGGATATAGCACAAAATAACCACACTATCGATGGTTAAATACACTTGGTGATAGCTCGTGCTGGCGCACCACAAGTCACAAAATGGCCGTCGATCACCCCAGAAAAAAAGTGATCTAAAAACGCTCTGGGCAGCCTCAAAAAATTGAGCAAGTCAATAATAGCACTTCAATGATCCACAGCTGCAGATCGATCACAGAATGAAGTCTTTTGGAGGAGTTAATCTGCCTAATCTCGCCCTAACGTCGCAGCTGCAACCTCTCCCTATACTGATCATAGCAGAGTGACGTGCGGCGCTACGTGACTCCAGCTTAAATAGAGGCTGGGTCACATGGTGCACTGGCCAATCACAGCCATGCCAATAGTAGGCATGGCTGTGATGGCCTCTTGGTCCAAGTAGCATGACGCTTGTTGATTGGCTGCTTTGCAGCCTTTCAAAAAGCGCCAAGAAAGCGCCGAACACCGAACCCGAACCCGGACTTTTACGAAAATGTTCGGGATCGGGTCCGTGTCACGGACACCCCAAAATTCGGTACGAACCCGAACTATACAGTTCGGGTTCGCTCATCCCTAGTCTTGAGATATTTCTTGGCCCAGTCTTGACATTTCAGCTTGTGTGTCTTGTTCAGTGGTGGTGGTCTTTCAGCCTTTCTTACCTTGGCCATGTCTCTGAGTATTGCACACCTTGTGCTTTTGGGCACTCCAGTGATGTTGCAGCTCTGAAATATGGCCAAACTGGTGGCAAGTGGCATCTTGGCAGCTGCACGCTTGACTTTTCTCAGTTCATGGGCAGTTATTTTGCGCCTTGGTTTTTCCACACGCTTCTTGCGACCCTGTTGACTATTTTGAATGAAACGCTTGATTGTTCGATGATCACGCTTCAGAAGCTTTGCAATTTTAAGAGTGCTGCATCCCTCTGCAAGATATCTCACTATTTTTTACTTTTCTGAGCCTGTCAAGTCCTTCTTTTGACCCATTTTGCCAAAGGAAAGGAAGTTGCCTAATAATTATGCACACTTAATATAGGGTGTTGATGTCATTAGACCACACCCCTTCTCATTACAGAGATGCACATCACCTAATATACTTAATTGGTAGTAGGCTTTCAAGCCTATACGGCTTGGAGTAAGACAACATGCATAAAGAGGATGATGTGGTCAAAATACTCATTTGCCTAATAATTCTGCACTCCCTGTATATCCACTAGTATTGTTGTAAATGGCGATGTCCACAGAATAACCCCTTGTATGCCCGGTCAAAGCCGACCGCAGTATACAGTGGATTTGCTGGGGTCTACATCTACATTACCAGGTGCATTGCAGAGGGGATCTGAGCCCCAAAAGTTGATGTCCCAAGTGATCAATAGTGTTGATCACGAATATTCGAATTGCAAATTTTTATTGCGAATATAGGTACTTCAAAAATCCGCGAATATTTATAATATAGTAATATATATTCGTAATTTCGAATATTCAAGATTTTTTTATTGCGAATTTCCGTAATGCAAATTTTCATAATGCAAATTTTTATCGCACATTTTTCAATTGTTGAGTAAAAACATGATTCCTCCCTGCTTCTTGCTTGTGGGCCAATGACTCATTGGCCCACAAGCAAGAAGCAGGGAGGAATCATGACTTTAAATGGGAAAAATGATGAATATTCTAAAAAACAAATATATAGCACGCGAATATTCTAAAAAATAAATATATAGCACTATATCGAATATATTCATTTTTTCAAATATTCGATATATTTTAAAACAAGAATATATAGCAATATAGTAAATATTCGAAAAAAAAAAAAAAGAATATAGAGCAATTTAGCAAATATAGTGCTGAGAAATATAGTGCAAATATAGTGCTAACAAATACACTCACCTAAAGAATTATTAGGAACACCTGTTCTATTTCTCATTAATGCAATTATCTAGTCAACCAATCACATGGCAGTTGCTTCAATGCATTTAGGGATGTGGTCCTGGTCAAGACAATCTCCTGAACTCCAAACTGAATGTCAGAATGGGAAAGAAAGGTGATTTAAGCAATTTTGAGCGTGGCATGGTTGTTGGTGCCAGACTGGCCGGTCTGAGTATTTCACAATCTGCTCAGTTACTGGGATTTTCACGCACAACCATTTCTAGGGTGGGCAAAAATGCCTTGTGGATGCTAGAGGTCAGAGGAGAATGGGCCGACTGATTCAAGCTGATAGAAGAGCAACGTTGACTGAAATAACCACTCCTTACAACCAAGGTATGCAGCAAAGGCATTTGTGAAGCCACAACATTGAGGCGGATGGGCTACAACAGCAGAAGACCCCACCGGGTACCACTCAGCTCCACTACAAATAGGAAAAAGAGGCTACAATTTGCACGAGCTCACCAAAATTGGACTGTTGAAGACTGGAAAAATGTTGCCTGGTCTGATGAGTCTCGATTTCTGTTGAGACATTCAAATGGTAGAGTCCGAATTTGGCGTAAACAGAATGAGAACATTTATCCATCCTCTGATGGCTACTTCCAGCAGGATAATGCACCATGTCACAAAGCTCGAATCATTTCAAATTGGTTTCTTGAACATGACAATGAGTTCACTGTACTAAAATGGCCCCCACAGTCACAAGATCTCAACCCAATAGAGCATCTTTGGGATGTGGTGGAACGGGAGCTTCGTGCCCTGGATGTGCATCACTCAAATCTCCATCAACTGCAAGATGCTATCCTATCAACATGGGCCAACATTTCTAAAGAATGCTATCAGCACCTTGTTAAATCAATGCCACGTAGAATTAAGGCAGTTCTGAAGGCAAAAGCGGGTCCAACACCGTATTAGTATGGTGTTCCTAATAATTCTTTAGGTGAGTGTATATTCGATATAGTGCTATAATATTCTTTGTCTAATAGTTGTAATTTTTTTCTCATCTGAAGTCCAGATTGGAAAAATGTTCAACTATTGAAAAAAAGATTATAGCACTATATTAGCTAAATTGCTCTATATTAGTTTTTTTTTTGAATATTCGCTATATTGCTATATATTCTTGTTTTAGAATATTACGAATATTCGAAAAAACGAATATATTCGATATAGTGCTATATATAAATCTTTTCAAATATTCGGAATATTCTAAAACAAGAATATATAGCAATATAGCGATTATTCGAATATAGAGCAATTTAGCAAATATAGTGCTATAATCTTCTTTGTCTAATATTCGTAATTTTTTATTCTTGTTTTAGAATATTACGAATATTCAAAAAAACTAATATATTCGTTTTTTCAAATATTCTTAATATTCTAAAACAAGAATATATAGCAATATAGCGAATATTCGGGAAAAAATAACTAATATAGAGCAATTTAGCTAATATAGTGCTATTGTCACAGTCGTTACCTCTGGCTGTGACCTTCTGTCTATGCTCTCGCTGCAGCTCCGTTCCTGTGTGTTATTTGTGGTTCGTTATGGGTTCCTATCTGGAGTTAATCCTCTCTGTCTGCTCCATGGGTGTGGCCTCTATGCTGCACCCATGGAACCTGTATATAAGGCTGAGGTTTCCTCAGTTCTGTGTCAGCTCTCCTGGTGTGTGTTGTCTTGTCCTGCCCCTTGTTTGTACTCACTTTCCCATGCTGCTGACCCATGGGATCTGTGTCTGTCTGTGCTCTGTGGGTTTCCTACTTGTTCATCCCGTCCTCTTTCCTGTCTTTCTGTTATCTGTTCTGCCAGTTATGTTTTAGTTACCTTGTGTGTATTCATATATCTCTGTTCAGCAAGCTCTTGCTGCAGCGCACCTAGCTGCAGAGTGCTATGGGCAAGGCCACGCAGTATACTACTGGTGGAGCTAGTCCTTCTCTGCTCATTGCCACTCCTGTTCCCTTGCGTGAACTCCTGCTTGTATTTTTAGTTGCCTGTTTGTTATGTTTGCCTTGGTACCGTCGGTACCGTCTGCTACCTGTTGTCCGTTTGCTCCTGTTGTCACTGTCTACTTCACGCTCCAGAGTGGACCCTGGCAACTCCCTGCGGCAAAGCCTAACCCTACGATCTGGGGCCCTAGTGAATACCAGGAGTTGCTTAGTCACGCCCCTCCTTGGATTCTGTTTGTGCAATAAACTCTGTTGTGTCTGTACCGTATTGCTGTGTGTTTTTGCTTGACGGCGCGGTGGTCTCTCCTGGGACCTCCAACTCGTGACAGCTATAATCTTCTTTGTCTAAAAGCTGTCATTTTTTTCTCATCTGAAGTTCAGAAAAAAACTAATATAACTCGATATAGTGCTATAACTCATTGGCCCACAAGCAAGAAGCAGGGAGAAATCATGTTTTTGCTCGGCAATTGAAAAATTTGCGATAAAAATTAGCATTCTGAAAATCCGCATTACAAAAATTTTCATATTACACGATCATTACATTGTCGATTTTTCGAGTAAAAAATCGTAGAATATAAAGAATATTCGAATTCGCTAATATTCGATGAATATTCTACTAAATATTTGCGAAATATTGTGAATTCGAATATGACCCCTGCCGCTCATCACTAGTGATCAGAAAGCTATATGTACCCCAAAATAGTACTAATCAAACTGTCACCTCATCCCACAAAAAATGAGCCCGTACATAAATTAATCACCTGAAAAATATTTAAAAAAACTAGCGTTCAGAAAATGGAGACACAAAAAACATTTTTTTCCAAAAATGCTTTTATTGTGTGAAACTGAAATAAATTTTATAAATAAGTAAATAAATAAGTAGACATATTAGGTATCACTGCATCAAAAACTGTGCCAAAACTCATTTTTTGGTGACCTTGCCCCATAAAATATATTTAAAGAATATTTAATGATCATAAACTGATATGTATCCAAAAATGGTACCAATACAAAATTCAACTCTTCCCACAAAAAAAACGAGCCCCTAGACAAGACGATTAGCAGAAAAATTTAAAATGATAGCTTTCAGAAAATGGAGACACAGAAACATGATTTTTTTAAAATATGCTTTATTATGTGAAACTGAAACAGAAAAAAAATAAAACTAGACATATTCAATATTGTCATGTCCAAGACAATTTGCTATATAAAAATAGCACATGATGGCATAGCGGCATGACATGAAGACGTTGACGTGCCGCGCTCCCTCCTCCCTCCCACCCGTGTACTATGGGTCTGGATGCTTAGCCGAGACGCGGCCCTCCCCTGTTTTGTTGTGGCCGGGATTTCCGGGATGTCCGGGTGCTGTGCTCCTGAGATAGGTGGATGAAGCTGGGCTGGTCCGGTCCGATCGGGAGTGAGGTCGGCTTAGCGCCGGCTCCGGTGCTGGGGCGGAGCATATAGGATTCGGCGACATCGTACGTGCACTCCTGGTTTTTCCCTGTGAGAAGAGCGGTGTTGTGGAAGCAGGGGGACCCTCTCACCTTGAGGATGACGGTACAGCAGTGACTCACAGGTACCTCTTTGCAGCCTTTACAGCCCGGTGGACTGGCAGTAAGTAGATTGTTAAAGGGGCCTGTAAACCGTTAAACCATTAAAGGGGTCTGAAGTTTGCTGAAAAGGGCCCTCCGAGGAGATGCCCTCTGCTTAAATCTGCAGTGGCTGAAGCTGATGCGGGTCTGAAGATAAAAATGTATCCGATAAAAGGCACTGTATAAATAGTTGGGGCCTCTACTAAGAACAGATGGGTATATGTCTATCCTAAATCTTACTGGAAGAAGAGTCTTATCAGCTGTTGTGATAAATGTGATTACGTCTGGGGCTATAATATTTGACCGCTATTATCCAGCAAGATTTAGCGGTTGGATTTAATTGTGTATAGTGCATCTCCAAATAACACCACTCCCAGGATCATTTGTGTTATTATTCTCTGAGTATCTTAAATCTCCTGAGATAAGGGGATTTTGAAGAGCTGGGGGCTGAGGTAAAACGGAATCTTGCATTGGCCATCTTATCTGCAGAGTAAAGAGACATTTGATTCTATTTGCTCCTGAAAGATTTTGCTGTTTTTTAGAGTCTCAGACAATACGAGACTTAGAAAATGAAGGAAAATTGCAAAAATTCATAACTGGAATAAGCGTGAACTGAGCCAGTGTAGAAGAATTACTGTTCTACTGTTTTTGTAGAATTCGGCGGCAAAGGACTTAAGGATTAGGGGATTTTGGGGGGTGGTGGTGGGGTGGGGGGAGGGGAGCGGGGGGTGAGGGGGAGGAGAGGGAAGGGAAGGGAAAAGCCTGGTATATAAAGATCTGAAGTAGGTGGGGCTCACCTCTGATTGATTGAAAAATCTAATTGCTGTTTTTTTTTTTTTTCTCTTTTCTTCTTCTCCTCTGGCACTCTTCTCTCTCTCCCCCTCTCCCTCTCCTATTTATCTCTGTTGGTAACCTCTCTGTGGAAAACATGCCTCCAAAGTCATATAACCGAAAATCCTCTGGTATATCCTCACCGAGTGGAGGAAAGGGAAATAGCACAATAACTAGATTAGATAAATACCTTAAATCTCCACATAAAAATAAAAGCTCAGAGGGAAAATAAAGAAAGTCAGAGTGATGGTGGGGATTTACAAGTGACAGCGGAATATGTAGAGGGTGAAGGAATGACAGGTAGTGGAGAAAGTATGGAGGAAAGAATTCAGTAGATAAAAAATTGATGGAGATTCTGGGCGCGGTACAACAATCTAACCACTGCTTGGAGGATTTGACTACTAAGATTGCTTTAGCACAGGTTGATCTCACTCTTATTAAAGAGGAGATGAACAAAATAAGGGAAAAAGTGAAAGAGCTGCAGATCTCCTCTGGAGGAATGAAAAAAGAGATTGAGGGAATAAAAAATAGAGTAGAAGTTATAGATAATGAAACGAAAACAGTCCTAGATAGAATTACTAAAATGGAGGATATTTCCCGTAGATCCAATATAATGTTAGTGGGATTTCCAGAAGGAGTAGAAAAAGAGGATACAACTGGGTTTGTTCAGCAATGGCTGAAAGACAACTTTAATACAGAGGTCTTATCCCACTGGTTTCTAGTTAAAAGAGCTCACAGGATTCCGGGGAGGCCCCCTCCAAAAGGGAGCACGCCTAGGGCAATTCTAGCTAAAATACTAAGCTCCAAGGATAGAGATATAATAATAAAATCCAAAAGACAAATGCAGACGATGGAATATAATGGAAGTAATATAGAGATATACCCAGATTATTCTAGAGCAACACAGGCTAAGAGACGTGAGTTTAGAGAAGAGAAGATTAGCTGCTGCTCAGAAACAATGCTCTTTGATTTACCCGACTAAGTTGCGAGTAATATATCGGGATCAAGTCATTTTCTTTAGTTCCCCGGATGAAACAAGGGAGTGGTTGGATGCTAAGGGGATAGGTTCGTGAAATCTAATTGGAGTACACGGGAAGGGGAGGTAAAGGGGAGGGAATGGGCAGAGTGTAAGAGGTGGGTGAGGTGTTTGATCTCTGCCGACCAGTTGTTGGGGAAGGGGGGGAAAGGGGGGTGGGAAATGGGAGGGATGGTTGTCTCGGTGGACCCAGTATATATAGTATGGAAGAAATATGTGAAAAATCAGGTGGTGGGCTCACATGAGTAAGATTGTGACATGGAATGTTCGAGGACTGGGAGATAAGGCTAAGAGGGTTATAGTTTTTGATATTATTACCAGACATCTCCCGGCGATAGTGGGATTGATGGAGACACATAACACACAGGATAAGACAAATTTGTTTATGAAGAAGTAGGCTAAGTATCAGTACCATTTGTGTTTCTCCACTTACTCATGTGGGGTCAGCGTCTATATCCATCGAGACGTCGACTACCTCCCACTTGATCAGAAAATAGATGAGAGGGGTAGATATGTATTTCTTCATTGTCAGTGGAATGGTATAGTTTGTATTATGGCTTTTGTTTATATACCCCCGCCATTCTCTTTATATGTTATACATCGCCTGGTTGAGTTTGCAGACTCCAGAACTTAATGCCCTGTATTAATAATGGGAGATTTTAATAATGTCAATGAATATTAAGTTAGATAGATTCTCTGTTACCTCCAATGATAAATATGATACAAACCAACAGACATTGTTGGAAAGAATTTGTCATGAATTGTCATTAATAGATGTTTGGAACTATTAGATCAGATTTCTGGAATGAGGTTAACAGTATCTCAGACCATTCCCCAATTTGTCTTACATTTAAAAAAAAAAACCCTGTATGATAAAAGGTAGAGGATTACGATTAAATTCATTTTTGGGCTAATTAGAATCCTTATAGTGCGATTATTCAATATATAGTGCTCTTACCTTTTTCTGTGGCTTAGTTTCTTTAAAAACCTCACTTTTATAATATGTTAATTACCTCGCTACCAGCAAGTAGGGTGGTTACTTGCTGGTAGCCGCCGCATCCTCCTTTAAAAAAAACCACCCCCTCCTCCTGTTGATTGACAGGGCCAGCGAGCGCTCTCCTCCTCCGACTGGCCCTGTCTGCAATTCAAATCCCGCGCCTGCACCTTACGTGTCTTCATTCGGCGCAGGCGCTCTGAGAGAAGGACGCTCGCTTCCTCAGCACTTCCTCAGTGCGCCTGTGCCGATGACGTCTTCTCTTTCGGGTTTAGAGGTGACGTCATCGGCGCAGGCACACTGAGGGAGTGCTGATGGGCAGGGCAGATGACAAAAGGGTTTGGGGGCAGGGGTGTATTCGATAAAATATGCTTGTATGCGGATGATGTTTTTTTTTTTTTAAAAGGGGGCATCCACACTGCCCTATTTAATTAAGATAATCAATCAATTTGGACAAATATCTGGTTTTAAGGTAAACTGGACAAAATCGGTGTTACTTCCAATAGGACATGAAATAGCTCAAAACTCCATAGATATCAAAATATTAAAATCCACGGACTCATTTGAACATCTTGGAATAAGAGTGAGTTTGTGATTATATAGAACTTAATGTTTCCCGCTTCTGAATAGGGTTAAAAGTAAAACACGTATTTGGCAAAAACTCCCGATAAGACAGGCGGATCGAATCGCCCTTATTAAAATGGTGCTTATACCCCAGATTCTATATGTAATATCATCATGTCCTGTGTGGATAGGGGACCATTTTTTCAATGCATTGGAAAATTTGATGAATGATCTCATATGGGGGAGAAAAAGGGTTAAGATGAAACAAAAATATCTGTGGCTAAATGAAGAAGATGGTGATCTGTCCGTCCCCTGTTTTCAAGGTTATTATTTTGCCTCTCAGTTGCAGTGGTTAATGACAGAGGATTGTGGATTGTATCAATATATGGTGGGAGAGTTTGTAAGTTTTCAATATAATATCTTCAGCTTTCTTGAAGCTGGGAATATCAAAATTAAGGGAAGGAACTGTCCAATTAGTCATATGACGCACTTAATATGGGTTAATAAAAAAAAATTACTGGGAATAAAATATTTGTTAGGGTTTACCCCTATTTGGGGAAATATTAATCTTAGTGATTTTCAAAAATTAGAAGATTATGTATATTGGGAAAAAAGTGGTATTAAAGGGACACTGACAGGCGAAATCAGCATATATAGTTAGATATATCACATTACAGGTCTTATAGAGTCTTTTAAAAGCATATAACTATCCCCCCTGTCCACCTTATAAAGAGCGAAATATAAAGTTTTATAACCTGCTTCTCCGTTCAGCAATCTGCCCAAGGGGCGGCGTTTCATGTGAAAATGCGCCCAGCCCGCCTTCCCAACTGCCGTTCTTAAGCCCCGCCCAGCTCATCATTATTCACTTCCCTGGGCGGGGCTAGAACTCTCCCCAGTCCCGATCCTGCGCCTGCGCAATTCAATCCTCCCGGCATCGTTCATGCCCAATCTTCTGCGCCTGCGCCCCGCCGTGCCGTCGGACGCACTATAATTAACCCCTTATATGATGTGAGTGAGCAGCGCTCTGAAGCGCTGCTCTGAACAGTGCATGGCTGAGGCAGCTTCAGCCTCAGCCATGCACTGTTCAGAGCAGCGCTTCAGAGCGCTGCTCATTCACATAATATAAGGGGTTAATTATAGTGCGTCCGATGGCACGGCGGGGCGCAGGCGCAGAAGATTGGGCATGAACGATGCCCGGAGGATTGAATTGCGCAGGCGCAGGATCGGGACTGGGGAGAGTTCTAGCCCCGCCCAGCGAAGTGAATAATGATGAGCTGGGCGGGGCTTAAGAACGGCAGTTGGGAAGGCTGGCTGGGCGCATTTTCACATGAAACGCCGCCCCTTGGGCAGATTGCTGACCGCAGATGCAGGTTATAAAACTTTATATTTCGCTCTTTATAAGGGGGACAGGGGGGATAGTTATATGCTTTTAAAAGACTCTATAAGACGTGAAATGTGATATATCTAACTATATATGCTGATTTCGCCTGTCAGTGTCCCTTTAAGTTTGTTTCACAGATTATAATTGAAGGGAAGTTTAAAACATTAGAGGAATTTGGGCTAAGTATGGAGTTAGACTTTCTCACGCGGTTTAGATACTTTCAGCAGAAACATGCATATGATTCAACCGAAAATAAAGACTATTTAATCACTAAAGATTCGGAATTCGCAGAATTTTGTTATAATAGTAATGTTACTAAAGTATCAATAGCACAGATATATAAGAAAATACGGGTTTGGGTAGTGTGACTAAATTTAAGAGTAAAAGTAAATGGGCACAAGAAATGGATTTGGACACTATAGATTGGAGATTTATTTATAAAAGTATGAAAAGGGTTACTATATCTAGTAATTTCCGTTTTATACAGTTCATTATCCTTAATCAAACATACGGTATACAACTCCTCTTGTGTTGAGTAGGATGTATAAAACAAAGGATTCTAGATGTTGGAAATGTACAGTCGGGGCCAAAATTTTTGAGATTGACACAAATATTAGTTTTCACAAAAATTTGCTGCTAAACTGCTTTTAGATCTTTGTTTCAGTTGTTTCTGTGATGTAGTGAAATATAATTACACGCACTTCATACGTTTCAAAGGCTTTTATCGACAATTACATGACATTTATGCAAAGACAGAGACAGGGGAAGAAAAAAGAGGGTTAGTCACTGGGCCTTCAGAACGATGGTCCAGGGATAACTTCGCAGGGCGTCAAAGGTAGGGCAAAATACGTGTGGTTCGTTTAGACCTGAATATTTTGAAAAAAAAAAAATATATATATATATGGATCCATAGAAAGGGTCAGGCAGCACTCCTTAATAAACAGCTGTAGCTGTGCAGGTGCCCGCGGTGGTCCCCCGATACAGGACTGGATAAACAACACAGAAAATCCGCAGCACTCCTTGAAGTAAAAAATGTGCAGTTTATTCACACATGTCAGAAAAAGACAACGTTTCGGTTCTCTCACAGAACCTTTCTCAAGTCAAGTGAACATAAAGTGCATACGTGCATATATAAATACATCTTCACATCGTGACCAATTAATTCATCAACCAATGCAGTCATAGTGCACTCCCCTGCCAGGCTAAGCTACAATTCATATAATTAACTCAACATGTTACCATACGCACCAGTTAATCTCAGTGCATATCAGTGATATTCCCAGTAGTGATTAATCATCATAAGTGTACAAAAGTGCATGTAAAAAATAAACAGTGCAGTTAAAAACCTAACTATAATACCTTGCCGGGAATTTATGAGGAGAAGTACAAGGAGAAGGCGTCTTTTACTTGTGTGGAGCCGCGCCACTCTTCCGCGTCTGCTACTCCTTAATGCGCATGTGTCAGTCCCTCTTCCCTTGTGACGCAGTACATAACCATTTTACGTCACCCCTGGGCGGAGACCCAACGTGATCACGCCCGATCGACCGTACCAGCATCCATCGCGCACATCATACATGCGCCAGTGCAATTTAAAGAATATATACATATAGATATGTCATATGTTTAACATGAACATATCCCTGTAGCTTCTATTAAATCCACCGTATACAATATACAGAATACGTCAGATCACACGCCCTATGGACACGATATTAGCTAACCATTCCTCCTGTAACCCTAAATTCGACATTTAGCCCTTTGGGTTTCAGAGTATCTAACCGGAAAATCCACCTAAGCTCGGTTTTCTTTAATGTATTCAATCGATCTCCTCCTCTATCTAAAGGTTTAACATGATCTATGATCATAAATCTCAGATCACTTTCCTTATGATTTTTTTTCACAAAATGTTTCGACACGGGCAAATCCCTTCTTTTATTCCTAATGGATTGTCTATGGTTATTCAACCTAGTCTTTAAATCACACGTGGTTTCACCAACGTAAAGCTGTTTGCAAGGGCACCATAATACATATATCACCCATGACGAATCACAGGTGAGATAATGCCTTATATTAAAGGTCTCTCCCGTGTCTGGAAGTGCGAACACTGATCCTTTCACCATCAGTTTACAGTTCACACATCCCAGACACGGGCGCATGTATGATGTGCGCGATGGACGCTGGTACGGTCGATCGGGCGTGATCACGTTGGGTCTCCACCCAGGGGTGACGTAAAATGGTTATGTACTGCGTCACAAGGGAAGAGGGACTGACACATGCGCATTAAGGAGTAGCAGACGCGGAAGAGTGGCGCGGCTCCACACAAGTAAAAGACGCCTTCTCCTTGTACTTCTCCTCATAAATTCCCGGCAAGGTATTATAGTTAGGTTTTTAACTGCACTGTTTATTTTTTACATGCACTTTTGTACACTTATGATGATTAATCACTACTGAGAATATCACTGATATGCACTGAGATTAACTGGTGCGTATGGTAACATGTGGAGTTAATTATATGAATTGTAGCTTACCCTGGCAGGGGAGTGCACTATGACTGCATTGGTTGATGAATTAATTGGTCACGATGTGAAGATGTATTTATATATGCACGTATGCACTTTATGTTCACTTGACTTGAGAAAGGTTCTGTGAGAGAACCGAAACGTTGTCTTTTTCTGACATGTGTGAATAAACTGCACATTTTTTACTTCAAGGAGTGCTGCGGATTTTCTGTGTTGTTTATCCAGTCCTATATCGGGGGACCACCGCGGGCACCTGCACAGCTTCAGCTGTTTATTAAGGAGTGCTGCCTGACCCTTTCTATGGATCCATTGGCGACTGAAGGCTCTGCACCCGACCCTACTAACATGCAAGGTAGTACATCCCAACAAGGGGACATTGATACACATGTCTTTGCATACAGTAATGTGGATATACAGAGGATCATGGGAAATGTGGAGGGGGATGCTGCCTTCCTCAATGTACCCTCGGCTATTAACATCAAGAGGGATTATGAAAGCATTACCAAAAAATTGCTATCCACCGAGCTACACTCGCTTACATTAGCACAATATTATAAAAATAAACGCATACCAAGGGGGATGCGGTCCCGTTTAAAGCCAAATATGTTTTCTCAAGATGGCGAATTTAGAGCACGCTTTGAAGCCATTTCAAACAAATATGCGATGGATATTATGTTGCTCAATATTGAGTTTTCACAGAGAGAAATAGTGGCACTGAAGAGTAAATTGCAGGACACTGAACAACAGCTTAAATCGACCGTGTCTATTAATGAAGTTGATGCATTTCTGGAGAAACAACAGTCTTTCCTGGAAAAAATGCGGAAAGACCTTGAGGAGGTTAAAAGGTCAAAGTGACGCAGAGACCAGAATGACTACACATCTGGTCATGTCTACACCTGGGAACAACCTTGGCATATGGATCGGAGTCTGCCGCCTAAAAAGATACCGAAACGGAATAAAGAAACAAATAAATGGGTAAGAAACAAAGATGCAAATGATGATTCCAACTCTAGTCAGCCTGGAACTTTTTTAGGTATACGTGTTGCTATGGGAGATGCCCCACGAGACGGGGAGGTCTCAGACACAGAAGATCTGGGAAAAACCAGAGCACAGAGATTAATGAGGATCAACAACTCCAGACAGACGAACATACCAAAGAAGAAATAATGTCAAATGTGGTGGTACTGGTAAACATTTCATCTTATACACTGACTGAATATGAATTGAAAGCACTTAACAAAGGACTTTCCTTCTGTCCACAGGTTAAGCCTGATTGGTTCCAGTTGGAACTGGACTTGAACCGCCTCTTCAGGAATCTAAAACTGAGGGTGTGGTTCGACTCCAGTTCCTCTGGTACCATGAATACCAATGAGGCCAGTAATCTTAATGGTCAATTGACTTTGAAACAGTTTGGTCTGCATTTAAAAAGTGATTTCTTTCCTCTTGTCAATTCACATGCCATAGAGTGTTTTTCGGAGGCGGTTAAGAGAGATGTAGCCATATTGAGAAAAAACACTCGATTTGATACCTTCAAAAAACCAAATATCACGGCACAGGAAATGTCTGCTTTGGAGAGTTTGTCTAGTAACCCCGATCTCACCATCAAGCCTGCGGACAAGGGTGGTGGGATCGTGGTTATGGACACCTCTTTGTATATTAAAGAGATACAAAGGCAATTGGGCGAACCTGGTGTCTATGAACCGTTGGTCAGGGACCCCAGATTCGATATTGCCAGGAAAATTGATGTACATTTGACTGTTGCGATACAGGATGGTATCATTGATAGACAACTTAAAGAATTTTTGGTGGTGAGGTCCCCGGTTACACCCACTATATATGTATTACCAAAAATACACAAAAGGTTGGTCGACCCTCCGGGGCGGCCAATAATTTCAGGCAGGAATTCGATTTTGTCAAATATAAATGTGTTTTTGGATAAAGTACTGAGATAGTATGCTATGGGTGCTAAATCCTACATTAGGGATACCGGAGACTTCATCACCAAAATGAAAGGAATGCGGGTCCCAAAGGGGGCGATTTTGGCATCTTTTGACATAGTGTCATTGTACACCGCGATTAACCATGGCAAGGGTCTGGCGACTGTAGCGGAGATGCTGCGACATTCGGATTACTCCGCTCCAGCACGTCAGTTTATATTGACACTGTTGGAGCTGTCCTTGAGGAACAACTATTTTGTGTTCCAGGGACAGTTTTACTTGCAGACGATGGGCGCGGCAATGGGGTCCAAAGCCGCGCCCACTTATGCAAATATTTTTGTGCGGTCATTTGAGGAATGTCTCGTCTATGTATCTCCCAACTTCAACCAGGTTTTGACGTGGTGGAGGTACATAGACGATATATTCCTCATTTGGGTTGGCCCCATGGAGGAGCTGATGGACTTTCACGTATTTTTGAACTCTCTTGACCGGGAGATCCAATTTACGTTAACGGCATCGGTTGACCGGGTGCAGTACTTGGACACCCAAGTATACATCGAGGATGACCAGGTACATATGGATTTGAACATCAAATCCACGGATAAGAATACATTATTGCATTTTACGAGTGGGCACCCAAGAAGGATGGTGGATTCTCTGCCGTTCAGTCAAATGCTTCGAGTACGGAGAATAGTCGACAAAGATGAGAATAGGAATGTAGCAGTGAACAATAGAGAACAATTCTTCATAGACAGGGGGTATCCTAGAAGACTAGTGAAAAGACATGCTGATAGAGCAAAAGCAACCCCCAGGGAGGAGCTGCTGACCTCTAAACAAAGACAGGCGAATGATAGATTGCCTTTTGTATCATCATATAATGAGTTGAGTCCAAGCATCGAAAGGATAGTGAGGCGACATTGGGGACTACTGAGTAGTGGTCACCCCAATATCGCTGCTTTTAAAAAAACACCTATGATGGCATACAAAAAGAGCAGGGAACATCAGGGACAAGGTTGTACACTCCAGAGTGCCTGAAAAGGGTCAATTAAGACAGACGTTTCTTAAGACAAGGCGCACGGGCTCTTTCCCGTGTCTGGGATGTGTGAACTGTAAACTGATGGTGAAAGGATCAGTGTTCGTACATCCAGACACGGGAGAGACCTTTAATATAAGGCATTATCTCACCTGTGATTCGTCATGGGTGATATATGTATTATGGTGCCCTTGCAAACAGCTTTACGTTGGTGAAACCACGTGTGATTTAAAGACTAGGTTGAATAACCATAGACAATCCATTAGGAATAAAAGAAGGGGTTTGCCCGTGTCGAAACATTTTGTGGAAAAAAATCATAAGGAAAGTGATCTGAGATTTATGATCATAGATCATGTTAAACCTTTAGATAGAGGAGGAGATCGATTGAATACATTAAAGAAAACCGAGCTTAGGTGGATTTTCCGGTTAGATACTCTGAAACCCAAAGGGCTAAATGTCGAATTTAGGGTTACAGGAGGAATGGTTAGCTAATATCCTGTCCATAGGGCGTGTGATCTGACGTATTCTGTATATTGTATACGGTGGATTTAATAGAAGCTACAGGGATATGTTCATGTTAAACATATGACATATCTATATGTATATATTCTTTAAATTGCTATTTAGACCTTTGCCTATGCCGGGTAGTAAGTATGAAGAGGAACTATAAGGAGAAATAGAGGTGTAAAGTATTGCCCAAATGATTGCCCTATCTAAAAATGGCGGATTTAGACCAGTGATGGGGCGCGGACGACTAGTGCAGCGCACTGGCGCATGTATGATGTGCGCGATGGACGCTGGTACGGTCGATCGGGCATGATCACGTTGGGTCTCCGCCCAGCGGTGACGTAAAATGGTTATGTACTGCGTCACAAGGGAAGAGGGACTGACACATGCGCATTAAGGAGTAGCAGACGTGGAAGAGTGGCGCGGCTCCACACAAGTAAAAGACGCCTTCTCCTTGTACTTCTCCTCATTAATTCCCGGCAAGGTATTATAGTTAGGTTTTTAACTGCACTGTTTATTTTTTACATGCACTTTTGTACACTTATGATGATTAATCACTACTGAGAATATCACTGATATGCACTGAGATTAACTGGTGCGTATGGTAACATGTGGAGTTAATTATATGAATTGTAGCTTACCCTGGCAGGGGAGTGCACTATGACTGCATTGGTTGATGAATTAATTGGTCACGATGTGAAGATGTATTTATATATGCACGTATGCACTTTATGTTCACTTGACTTGAGAAAGGTTCTGTGAGAGAACCGAAACGTTGTCTTTTTCTGACATGTGTGAATAAACTGCACATTTTTTTACTTCAAGGAGTGCTGCGGATTTTCTGTGTTGTTATATATATATATGGATAGACGATAGTGGAACAGAGAAGGGCAGGCTGCCAATGGTCTCAACCCACCCTGATGCCCTCAAGGTGGGTGTTTGGAAAGAAGACAGTGGGGTTGCGTGGAGACGCTAAAAAGGACCACAGAGAGGCGCCAGATTCCCGAGTATCTAGGATTGTGATGGTATATAACCAAAAGGTAGAAGCTTATGTTGTTAGGTTTACATAAGTGGGGTGGCAATACTTACACACTCACCAGTTATTATTGTTCTTAGGGTTAATTCATATATGGTAGGCAAATAGTAAAAAGCAATATTAGGCAAATATAAAATCAAGATATAAAATCAAATCAAAATTTTAGTGACTCACTTCACCCAGGAGGGTAATGTGGGATAAAGCTCAAGACACCCACATCACACCTCCTGCGCCTGGATCGCCAGTAGAGTCTCAGAAACGAACAATGATCACTCAGGAGTTCATGTTCATTCTTTTGTTCTTTTACTCCAAAGCGAGGGTGGGGGAGTGAGCATCTCGACGCGTTTCGGGGCCTCTTAATGGGTCCCCTTCATCAGGAGCATATACAATCATAGCACAATACAATGGGGTTTAAATAGTAGATAAAACAAAGAAAAGGCCGCCAAAAACGGCTTAAAATTCTGTCACTTCCGGTATCTGCATGTGTTCCAAGGTGGAACGCACCGGAAGTGACGTCCTATTTGCCTCTAGGTTATCAGTTTAACTAACGGTAGATAAACATAAAAGTACCAGAAAATGGTGAGTTCTGAGTACCTACAGGTCCGGTGGGGGGTTTGGTAACACGTCCTCACTGATCCCGGGTATTTCTGAAGGATCGTGTCCCTCTCTCTGGTGCGCTCACCGCGGAACGCATCCTGGACTTCCGGTGCGTTCCACCGTGGAGCGCACCCGAACCGGAAGTGCGTCTCAAGCCGGGAGTATCTATTTTAATAGTCGAAAGATGCAAAAAAAAAAAGGGGTGGTACCTTGATGATAGGCTTACACAAAGCCTAGGAATGCGGATTTCATGAAAAGATACAAATTTTATACCAGCGTATCTTTAAAGAGAAGGGGTAAAAGAGGAGTCACATGACTGGCTCCCTAGTCACATGATCGGGGGATACATTTCTATAGTTTAGAGCTATTAGCAGAATCAGATATGTGTTTATGTACATTATTCTAGTCATCTTAAGATCTAATGGAGTGGCTAGTCATAGTGTGACTGGTAAAATTGGGGGGATGTTGTAAATAGTTAATAAAAGAGAATAATATTGACAATACTGGTAATCAATTGACAATATTGATCATAATAAAATATAATATATATTGATAATAATTAGTAAATGAGAAAATAATAATAATAATTAATAAATGAGAATAATATTAATAACCAGTTAATAGCATCAACGATAATGGAGTAAAAAGTGAAGTAAAAATATAAATAATAAATATAGATAATAAAAAAAAAATATTATATATAAAAAAATATATATATAGTGGTAAGATTGTCCCTAGGAGGGCAGATACAGATATGGCAACGGTACTTCTTTAGTAATTGGAATATTCTAAACTTTCATTCAAGCCGAAAGGGGATAGAGTATTTAGTGTGAATATCCAGTGCATCTCCTTCCGGCATAACTGTTGATATGATGAGGTGATGGTTTCTAAAGGAGTAACTGTAAGACCGGTTATGGAACCCTCATGTCGTTCAGAGAAATGGCGTGATACGCTGTGTGTCGGTACTTTACGTTTGATATTAGACCTGTGTTCGCACATTCTTTCCCTAAGGGTTTGGGTAGTCCTACCGACATATTTTAAACCGCAGGGGCATCTAAGGAGATATATGACATTTCATGTCCCGCAGTTTAGGTCTTGTTTTATTGTCCAAGGGCCCGAGGGACCTCCTGTTTCAATGACCCTAGTGTCATGTGTGATCATCGCACAGCATTTACATTTTTTGATGCCACATTTAAAACACCCTTTTCTTATTAGCTGTGGGAAGATGTTTTTTGTGGGGGCTTGGAGTTTGGGACAGGACGTGGCGATGATGTTTTTGATGGTTTGTGCCCTTCTAAATGTTATGGACGGTAATTGGGGTAGTATATTTTTGAGGATGGGGACTTTTAGCAGGATGTTCCAGTGCTTCATAACTATCTTTCTAATATTCTGGTGGTCTCTATTGTATCTGGTAATGAGATTGCATTGGTATCCTTTTGGGTTGATAGTTTTTGGGGGTGGTGGTTTCAATGCTTCTCTTTGATCTATTTTTAGAACCCTCTGAGTTGATGCTTTAACCACCTCCGGACCGCTGTACGCACAGACGCGTCCTGGAGGTGGTTGATTCATTCCTCCTGGACGCGCCGGCGCGTCCTCTCGCGAGACGCGAGATTTCCTGTGAACGCGCGCACACAGGCGCGCGCGCTCACAGGAACGGAAGGTAAGAGAGTTGATCTCCAGCCTGCCAGCGGCGATCGTTCGCTGGCAGGCTGGAGATGTGTTTTTTTTAACCCCTAACAAGTATATTAGACGATGTTTTGATAACAGCGTCTAATATACCTGCTACCTGGTCCTCTGGTGGTCCCCTTTGTTTGGATCGACCACCAGAGGACACAGGTAGCTCAGTAAAGTAGCACCAAGCACCACTACACTACACTACACCCCCCCCCCGTCACTTATTAACCCCTTATTAGCCCCTGATCACCCCTGATCACCCCATATAGACTCCCTGATCACCCCCCTGTCATTGATTACCCCCCTGTCATTGATCACCCCCCTGTCATTGATCACCCCCCTGTAAAGCTCCATTCAGACGTCCGCATGATTTTTACGGATCCACTGATAGATGGATCGGATCCGCAAAACGCATCCGGACGTCTGAATGAAGCCTTACAGGGGCGTGATCAATGACTGTGGTGATCACCCCATATAGACTCCCTGATCACCCCCCTGTCATTGATTACCCCCCTGTCATTGATCACCCCCCCTGTAAAGCTCCATTCAGACGTCCGCATGATTTTTACGGATCCACTGATAGATGGATCGGATCCGCAAAACGCATCCGGACGTCTGAATGAAGCCTTACAGGGGCATGATCAATGACTGTGGTGATCACCCCATATAGACTCCCTGATCACCCCCCTGTCATTGATTACCCCCCTGTAAAGCTCCATTCAGATGTCCGCATGATTTTTACGGATGCACTGATAGATGGATCGGATCCGCAAAACGCATCCGGACGTCTGAATGAAGCCTTACACGGGCGTGATCAATGACTGTGGTGATCACCCCATATAGACTCCCTGATCACCCCCCTGTCATTGATTACCCCCCTGTCATTGATTACCCCCCTGTAAAGCTCCATTCAGATGTCCGCATGATTTTTACGGATGCACTGATAGATGGATCGGATCCGCAAAACGCATCCGGACGTCTGAATGAAGCCTTACAGGGGCATGATCAATGACTGTGGTTATCACCCCATATAGACTCCCTGATCACCCCCCTGTCATTGATCACCCCCCCCTGTCATTGATCACCCCCCCTGTCATTGATCACCCCCCCTGTCATTGATCACCCCTCTGTAAGGCTCCATTCAGACATTTTTTTGGCCCAAGTTAGCGGAATTATATATTTTTTTTCTTACAAAGTCTCATATTCCACTAACTTGTGTCAAAAAATAAAATCTCACATGAACTCACCATGCCCCTCACGGAATCCAAATGCGTAAAATTTTTTAGACATTTATATTCCAGACTTCTTCTCACGCTTTAGGGCCCCTAGAATGCCAGGGCAGTATAAATACCCCACATGTGACCCCATTTCGGAAAGAAGACACCCCCAGGTATTCCGTGAGGGGCATATTGAGTCCATGAAAGATTGAAATTTTTGTCCCAAGTTAGCGGAACGGGAGACTTTGTGAGAAAAAAATTAAAAATATCAATTTCCGCTAACTTGTGCCAAAAAAAAAAAATTTCTATGAACTCGCCATGCCCCTCATTGAATACCTTTGGGTGTCTTCTTTCCAAAATGGGGTCACATGTGGGGTATTTATACTGCCCTGGCATTCTAGGGGCCCCAAAGCATGAGAAGAAGTCTGGTATCCAAATGTCTAAAAATGCCCTCCTAAAAGGAATTTGGGCACCTTTGCGCATCTAGGCTGCAAAAAAGTGTCACACATCTGGTATCGCCGTACTCAGGAGAAGTTGGGGAATGTGTTTTGGGGTGTCATTTTACATATACCCATGCTGGGTGAGAGAAATATCTTGGTCAAATGCCAACTTTGTATAAAAAAATGGGAAAAGTTGTCTTTTGTCAAGATATTTCTCTCACCCAGCAAGGGTATATGTAAAATGACACCCCAAAACACATTCCTCAACTTCTCCTGAATACGGCGATACCACATGTGTGACACTTTTTTGCAGCCTAGGTGGGCAAAGGGGCCCATATTCCAAAGAGCACCTTTAGGATTTCACAGGTCATTTACCTACTTACCACACATTAGGGCCCCTGGAAAATGCCAGGGCAGTATAACTACCCCACAAGTGACCCCATTTTGGAAAGAAGACACCCCAAGGTATTCCGTGAGGGGCATGGCGAGTTCCTATAATTTTTAATTTTTTGTCACAAGTTAGTGGAAAATGCAGATTTTTTTTTTTTTTTTTTTTCATACAAAGTCTCATATTCCACTAACTTGTGACAAAAAATAAAAACTTCCATAAACTCACTATGCCCATCAGCGAATACCTTGGGGTCTCTTCTTTCCAAAATGGGGTCACTTGTGGGGTAGTTATACTGCCCTGGCATTCTAGGGGCCCAAATGTGTGGTAAGGAGTTTGAAATCAAATTCTGTAAAAAATGACCTGTGAAATCCGAAAGGTGCTCTTTGGAATATGGGCCCCTTTGCCCACCTAGGCTGCAAAAAAGTGTCACACATCTGGTATCTCCGTACTCAGGAGAAGTTGGGGAATGTGTTTTGGGGTGTCATTTTACATATACCCATGCTGGGTGAGAGAAATATCTTGGCAAAAGACAACTTTTCCCATTTTTTTATACAAAGTTGGCATTTGACCAAGATATTTATCTCACCCAGCATGGGTATATGTAAAAAGACACCCCAAAACACATTCCTCAACTTCTCCTGAGTACGGAGATACCAGATGTGTGACACTTTTTTGCAGCCTAGGTGGGCAAAGGGGCCCATATTCCAAAGAGCACCTTTCGGATTTCACAGGTCATTTTTTAGAGAATTTGATTTCAAACTCCTTACCACACATTTGGGCCCCTAGAATGCCAGGGCAGTATAACTACCCCACAAGTGACCCCATTTTGGAAAGAAGAGACCCCAAGGTATTCGCTGATGGGCATAGTGAGTTCATGGAAGTTTTTATTTTTTGTCACAAGTTAGTGGAATATGAGACTTTGTATCAAAAAAATAAATAAAATAAAAAATCATCATTTTCCACTAACTTGTGACAAAAAATAAAAAATTCTAGGAACTTGCCATGCCCCTCACGGAATACCTTGGGGTGTCTTCTTTCCAAAATGGGGTCACTTGTGGGGTAGTTATACTGCCCTGGCATTCTAGGGGCCCAAATGTGTGGTAAGGAGTTTGAAATCAAATTCTGTAAAAAATGACCAGTGAAATCCGAAAGGTGCTCTTTGGAATATGGGCCCCTTTGCCCACCTAGGCTGCAAAAAAGTGTCACACATCTGGTATCTCCGTACTCAGGAGAAGTTGGGGAATGTGTTTTGGGGTGTCATTTTACATATACCCATGCTGGGTGAGAGAAATATCTTGGCAAAAGACAACTTTTCCCATTTTTTTATACAAAGTTGGCATTTGACCAAGATATTTCTCTCACCCAGCATGGGTATATATAAAATGACACCCCAAAACACATTCCCCACCTTCTCCTGAGTACGGAGATACCAGATGTGTGACACTTTTTTGCAGCCTAGGTGGGCAAAGGGGCCCATATTCCAAAGAGCACCTTTCGGATTTCACAGGTCATTTTTTACAGAATTTGATTTCAAACTCCTTACCACACATTTGGGCCCCTAGAATGCCAGGGCAGTATAACCACCCCACAAGTGACCCCATTTTGGAAAGAAGAGACCCCAAGGTATTTCGTGATGGGCATAGTGAGTTCATAGAAGTTTTTATTTTTTGTCACAAGTTAGTGGAATATGAGACTTTGTAAGAAAAGAAAAAAAAAAAAAAAAAAATCATCATTTTCCGCTAACTTGTGACAAAAAATAAAAAGTTCTATGAACTCACTATGCCCATCAGCGAATACCTTAGGGTGTGTACTTTCCGAAATGGGGTCATTTGTGGGGTGTTTGTACTGTCTGGCCATTGTAGAACCTCAGGAAACATGACAGGTGCTCAGAAAGTCAGAGCTGCTTCAAAAAGCGGAAATTCACATTTTTGTACCATAGTTTGTAAACGCTATAACTTTTACCCAAACCATTTTTTTTTATCCAAACATTTTTTTTTTATCAAAGACATGTAGAACAATAAATTTAGAGCAAAATTTATATATGGATGTCGTTTTTTTTGCAAAATTTTACAACTGAAAGTGAAAAATGTCATTTTTTTGCAAAAAAATCGTTAAATTTCGATTAATAACAAAAAAAGTAAAAATGTCAGCAGCAATGAAATACCACCAAATGAAAGCTCTATTAGTGAGAAGAAAAGGAGGTAAAATTCATTTGGGTGGTAAATTGCATGACCGAGCAATAAGCGGTGAAAGTAGTGTAGGTCAGAAGTGTAAAAAGTGGCCTGGTCTTTCAGGGTGTTTAAGCACTGGGGGCTGAGGTGGTTAATTAGACTTTTCGGGTAGCCCTTTTCCAAGAAGCGATCTTTCAGAATTCCAAGTTGTGTTTTGAGGGTCTTTTCATTAGAGCAGTTTCTCCGGATTCTTTTCATTTGCCCGTACGGTATGTTTCTCTTCCATTTCGTGTAGTGGCAGCTGGAGTATTCTAGGTAGCTGTTGGAATCCACTTTTTTAAAATGGGTACTAGTGGTGATCTTGTTGGTGATGGTTTCGATATGTAAATCTAAAAACTTTGATTTCTTGGAGTCAAATTCATGTGTAAATTGAAGACCCCAGTCATTCTGGTTTAGCATTGATACGAAAGATGTGAGTTCTTCGATGCTACCACCCCAGATGAAGATAATGTCGTCAATATATCGACGGTAAAGGTGTATATCCTTATGGTGTTGGAGACCTAAATACTCTTCAAAAAGGCCTACGAACAGATTAGCATACGAGGGTGCGAATTTTGTACCCATAGCGGTACCCCTTGTTTGGATGTAAAAGGTATCATTAAAGGTGAAGAAATTATGTTCTAGGATAAATTGTTTTGAATTTAAAATGAAATCTTTCTGAGGGAGGGGCATTTCATGGTCCAGCTCGAGGAAATGTTGCGCGTAATCCTAAGTCATGCCGGATGTTACTGTAGAGGGATGCCACATCAAGCGTGACCCACATATAATGATCCTTCCAAACTATATTATTGAGGGTGTTTATGAGGTCTGCGGAATCCCTTAGATAGGATGGGAGTTTTTGTGCATATTTTTGTAAGAAGGTGTCGACATACGCTGAAAGGTTAGATGTAAGGTTAGATGTAAGGGAGTTTATGCCAGAAATGATTGGTCTAACGGGTGGGTTGGTGAGGGTTTTATGTATTTTGGGCAGAAAGTAAAAGCGAGCGGTGGTGGGGTGAATAGGGGTGAGGAATATTTTTTCTTTTTTTGTTTAAAATGTTTTGATTAAACCCAGAATCTACAAGTTCAAGTAATGTTTTCTTGAAAATGGCCATTGGGTCATCTACAAGAACTTTATAATAGGTTTGGTCAGACAAAATTCTTTTTGATTCCTGTATATAATAGTTGAGGTCCATGATTACGACCCCCCCTCCCTTATCAGCGTTTTTTATTACGATATCCTTGTTCTTCTTAAGTTCTGTCAATGCTTTTTTTTCTCGGGCATTGAGATTATTTGGAATAACGGAGGTTCGAGGTTCTTTTGGGGTTTTTAGATCATTTAAAACTATATTGAGAAAGCTCTCTAAATGAGGGCCTCTACTGTGTAATGGATAGAAGGAAGATTTATTTTTTAGGCCTGATGGGATGAAGGTTTTTGTTGGATCTTCGTTTTGGGCAGATGATGACAAGTCTTCTATAATGGGGGGGGGGGGCTGGATAAATACATTACTGTTATTGATGACAACTACTGGTGATGGGTTTTCTTTTTCTCCTGAAATAATCCCTTTGATGGCAAAATGTCTTTTGAGTGTTAGTTTTCGGATCCACTGATTAATGTCGACGAATAATTCGAAGGGATCAGAGTTATTTGTGGGACAAAAGGAAAGTCCTTTACTGAGCACACTAAGTTCATCTGGTTTGAGTTTGTATTTTGATAGGTTAAATATTCCTCTGGTTTCTTTTATTGTATCGGTCTGTCGGTTGTTGGGGGAGTCTTTTGGTGTGGTGGGAGCTGAGGTGTTTGGTCTGTTGTCGTGCTTATACTTGTAGTAAGCGGTTTGAGTTTTCTCTTTTTTGGGGTGTTTGGTTCTTCCCCCTCTGCATCCCCTGAGTCGTTTTTTACTCTTTTGCGGGATAGCGGAATGGGACTGAAAAAATGAGTTATCTTGAGGTTTTGGGGATTGGGAGTGGGCGTGAAGGGTCAGTATTTGCAAAGAGTCAGTATGCAGTGTTGGCCATTCTTTTTCAGGACCTCTGTAATTCGACTTGACATGCTCTCAATCAACTTCTGGGCCAATTCCTGACTGATAGCAACCCATTCTTTCATAATCACTTCTTGGAGTTTGTCAGAATTAGTGGGTTTTTGTTTGTCCACCTTCCTCTTGAGGATTGACCACAAGTTCTCAATGGGATCAAGATCTGGGGAGTTTCCAAGCCATGGACCCAAAATGTCAACGTTTTGGTCCCCGAGCCACTTAGTTATCACTTTTGCCTTATGGCACGTGCTCCATCGTGCTGGAAAATGCATTGTTCTTTACCAAACTGTTGTTGGATTGTTGGAAGAAGTTGCTGTTGGAGGGTGTTTTGGTACCATTCTTTATTCATGGCTGTGTTTTTGGGCAAAATTGTGAGTAAGCCCACTCCCTCGGATGAGAAGCAACCCCACACATGAATGGTCTCAGGATGCTTTACTGTTGCCATGACACAGGACTGATGGTAGCACTCACCTTTTCTTCTCCGGACAAGCCTTTTTCCAGATTTCCAGATGCCCCAAACAATCGGAAAGAGGCTTCATCGGAGAATATGACTTTGCCCCAGTCCTCAGCAGCCAATTCACCATACTTTCTGCAGAAGATCAATCTGTCCCTGATGTTTTTTTTGGAGAGAAGTGGCTTCTTTGCTGCCCTTCTTGACACCAGGCCATCTTCCAAAAGTCTTCGCCTCACTGTGCGTGCAGATGCGCTCACACCTGCCTGCTGCCATTCCTGAGCAAGCTCTGCACTGGTGGAACTCCGATCCCGCAGCTGAATCCTCTTTAGGAGATAATCCTGGCGCTTGCTGGACTTTCTTGGATGCCCTAAAGCCTTCTTAACAAGAATTTAACCTCTTTCCTTGAATTTCTTGATGATCCTATAAATTGTTGATTGAGGTGCAATCTTAGTAGCCACAATATCCTTGCCTGTGAAGCCATTCTTATGCAACGCAATGATGGCTGCACGTGTTTCTTTGCAGGTCACCATGGTTAACAATGGAAGAACAATGATTTCAAGCATCACCCTCCTATTAACATGTCAAGTCTGCCATTTTAACCCAATCAGCCTCACATAATGATCTCCAGCTTTGTGCTCGTCAACATTCTCACCTGAGTTAACAAGACGATTAATGAAATGATCTCAGCAGGTCCTTTAATGACAGCAATGAAATGCAGTGTAAAGTTTTTTTTGGGATTAAGTTAATTTTCATGGCAAAGAAGGACTATGCAATTCATCTGATCACTCTTCATAACATTCTGGAGTATATGCAAATTGCTATTATAAAAACATAAGCAGCAACTTTTCCAATTTCCAATATTTATGTAATTCTCAAAACTTTTGGCCACAACTGTACAATTGCTGGGAAGGTTTCAATACTATAAATGCATGTTATTGGCTAATATATAAACTGTCACAGTCTTCTACAAGGTCCCTTGCTAAGAGACCTGCATAAAAGGCTGAAAAATAACCCATTAAAGAGTTCCTGTTTTGGCCTTCAACATAGAGCCTCGTCTCATGTGTGTGAGGATTGCTATACGCTGTATACTCCCCTGGCTATAACCCCTAGCTCTTGTAAGAGCTGTTCCTGGTTCCTGTGGTGGTTACGGTGTCGAGCGGAGTGCTTGGAGTCCTCGGGAAGCAATAAGAGCATCCATCAATGGAGGTACCCAGTCGGGGTGCCAGGAGATCCGTTACATTGGTGGAAAGCGGTGGGATGGCGTCCTAAAGGAGCTTGGAGACACCTTTTAGTGGATTTACAAAATTGAGGGCAATGCTAGTATCCGTACAGTGCCCCTGGATACAGCAGGAGGTGGCCGCGGACTACAGGGATTCAGACAGAAAGGAAGTCTGGTATGATGCCCTGGAAAATGCCCAGAGGCGGCGAGGTGAAAGTCTCCCCAGTTATGAACAGCGGCTACAGAAGCGTGTGGCAATGCGGATGGGTCTCTTGGGAGAGCAGCCCCAGGACGAGTGGGTAACAGAGCTCCAGAGCCTGGTATGTAAGGAGCTTTGGATAGAGGATGCTTACCGGGCCCTAAGGTGGCATGTCATTCAACATACACCCTGGACGGCCAAGCACGACTTAACTGAAGGGAAGAATTATGATGGACCTGGGTTACTATGGGAGGCCTTGGAGGAGGACATTGATCTTGGCAGCACAGAGGAGTTTAGGTTTTGGGACATCTACGACTACCGGATGGGCATGCATGTTTATGCTGACGGATGGGAGGTGAGCAAAGACATGACCCAAGGTAACAAGGGAGTGGGAGCTGGAGCAGACCTACCAACACCTGCTCAGCTCTGTTCGGCCCCAACCTACCCGGCAAGCAGAGCCAGACCTGCCATCCTACAACTGGGCGGCGATACCCCCTGATTCCCTACCAGCTCCCAAAGTAGGGAACTTCATTGACTGGTTCTGGGAAAACCTCCCGGCGGCAGGTAGAGATGGGACTGAAGTCTCTCCACCGGCCCTACAGGGATTCTGGGCAGCCGGCCCAGATCCCAACTACAGCCAGAGTTACCCGGAGTCCAGACAGTGGGTCTGACTCCCCAGCGGCAGCTTACCTTACAGGGAGAGATGACAACCGGTCTCTCTCCCCAGCGGCAGACAGGATTTCAGGGAGAGGAGATTGTCGGTCCCTCGTCCCAGCAGCAGCAGGCGGTTAATCCCCAAGCAGCATTACCCAGAGTCCATACAGTCGGTATGACTCCCCATCGGCAGCTTACCTTACAGGGAGAGATGACAAACGGTCTCTCTCCCCAGTGGCAGACAGGATCACAGGAAGAGGAGATTTTCGGTTCCCCGTCCCTGCAGCAACCAGCATCACTGGGAGTGGAGATGGTCACACCCACTACACAGCACCAGGCAGCGTTACCATAAGTCGAGACAGTCGGTCTGACTCCCCAGCGGCAGTATGTTTTGCAGAGAGAGGGGAGCATCATCTCCATTGCCCAGCGGCAGTGTACCTTGAAGGGAGAGGAGACAACCGGTCTCTCTCCCCAACCACAGGGGAACAGCACCCCTAACTCCGATGGTGCAGATGGGACTGCGGTCTCTGCACCAGACCAACCAGGATGCTGAATGGCCGGTACCGATCCTCCGCCAACCCTGCAGGAATGCCAGGAGGAGGAGGTAAGCGATTGCTCCTCTCCACAGCCGATCTGCAACAAGGTCCTGGGGGTAGGATTCCCTGACCACATCCCAGCGGAAGAGCTGGCATATTGGCAGAGCGCAGTCGGCCTCTGCCCTCCCCTATCCTCTTGTCTAGAGCCTGACTCCCCCACAGGCTACCCTAGCGGAAGAGCTGGCAGAGTACTGCTGATCCCTGCCCACAAAGCAACCTCCACTCCAAGCCAGGGAGCAACACAAAGACCAGGAGTACCAGTTACCAACATAACCTTGGTGGACTCACTGGACAGAGACAGGCTACCAAATTCAACAGGTCCAGTATTTGGTTGTGGGTGGACTGCCAGACTAACTCAGGTACTGACCGGCGTGAGGTCAGGTATCTGGTTAGTCTTCCCTGGGAGGGGGAGATGTGTGGCGAAAATAACCTTGCCACTGGGTTTTGGAGGGGCCTGTTTGCCAGCCTCTTGCCTCAGGATTATGGCCCATATACTAACTTTGAAGGAGAAGACTGTTTTGGGCAGGAATGCCATGCTTGCGGTCAGCCAAATGTGACTTCCATGGAATTCGGGAACCCCTGCTCGGATCTGGGTGATTTTTGGATATGTTGTTCACCCAGATCAGAGCTATCCATGGATGTAAATTATGGGGATATGTGGGGTTTTGAGGTGTTTTCTGTGTTTTGGGAAAAATGTGTGTTTTCTGCCTGTGAGTGATTAAGTTAGCCCATTATGTTTGGTAATTGTATCACAGGCAGAGCCTATTGTGTTTTGGTAATTGTATTTAGTTGATTGCGTCAAAGACAATGCCCATTGTATTTTGTTGATTGAGTTACAGACAGAGGGAAGGGGGTTTTGTGTACAATTGCTGGGAAGGTTTCAATACTGTAAATGCATGTGATTGGCTAATATATAAACTGTCACAGTCTTCTACAAGGTCCCCAGGGGGAGTGTCCCTTGCTAGGAGACCTGCATAAAAGGCTGAAAAATAACCCATTAAAGAGTTCCTGTTTTGGCCTTCAACATAGAGCCTCGTCTCATGTGTGTGGGGATTGCTATACGCTGTATACTCCCCTGGCTATAACCCCTAGCTCTTGTAAGAGCTGTTCCTGGTTCCTGTGGTGGTTACGGTGTCAAGCGGAGTGCCAGTACCAAGTCGGGGTGCCAGGAGATCCCTTACAGAAGGTATGTGTCACCAAGGTTTCTGGCCTCGGTGAAGTAAGAGCCAGTATTTTATGTTTCAGCAGCAGCTATTGCTAATTGAAGAAAAAAAAAGCCGGAGAAAAGGTGACTTTTATTGTTTATGGACTTTCCTTGTATGTGAAAAAACACCAAGCCACCTGTGTTTTGTGATTCACCTAATCTGCATTTTGTTATACACCAATGTGTGAATAAATACCGCTGTTTGATTCAAGAACTGAACTGCATCCGCTAGTCCTAACTACCAGAGCGAATCCCCACAGCCCCTATATGCTTTCACCAGAAATAACTGCAGCAGTCAACTCAGAATATATATTTCTTGTTGGATGGAAATAGGCCACTATACGCTTTGACCAGAAAAAAATTAAAGAATCTGATTGAAGTGCGTATATACATTTCTTGAAGTACTGAAATATGCAACAATATGCTTTCAACAGAAATAACTGCAACGGTGCAGTGCGTATATATTTTTATTTTTTGATGAAATACGCCCCTATACCCTTTCACCAGAAATAACTGCAGAAGTGAAATGCGTATATATTTTTCTTGTAGTACTGAATAAGGTACTAAGATATAAGCCTCTAAAGGCTTTTCAACAAAAGACTTGCAGCCCAATAACAAATAGCTGGAATGACAGAGCTGTCTAATGACTATTTGGATCCCCAAATAATCGTTCCCTGCACTTGTTAATCACTTTCCTATCATGTCCCTAGCACACTTTGACGTCTCTCCCTGCACTAAGATGCTGTGAAATGATTCCTCCCTATCCTTTCCCTGCACTTATAAATCGTTTTTGCTGTCTTTTTTTTTCCACAATCGTTTTTCCACTTGCTGTCCCTAGTGCCTTCATCCGTCTGTCCCTGCATTGTAAACGCTGGAAACTGGCAGAATCTAAAATGGCTGGCATATTTATAGGGCTGTGACATCACAGGGCTGGCTGCTGATTGGCTGCATGCAGGCATGTCAATCTGGGTGATCCCGCCTTCCCAAAGTTCCCTGCCCCATGTCCTCAGTCCTCACACGTGTAGGCGCCATTTTAGGAAAATTGTGATTCATACCACGAAGCGCGAGGAATTTTGCATTAGTTGCAAATCAAATTTTTCCTGAAATTCTAAACAAATTCCACTTCAATTTGCTGATCTCTAGTGAACAGCAATTTTCGGCAGTATACTTAACTTAAAGATGTTCCTATAAATTAGTTCATTCACTGAAACTTTCCTCAAAAAGTTTTGCCCAATTTTTTTAAAAAAATTTTTAGCCAATAGAAACTGCTACTTTTCTTTATCAGAAGATGTTTGACCTTTAAATCAAACCTTTATCATTCTAAATTATTTTCCTCAGTATATGTGTGGCAGTTAACTGATAATCTCCTTTGTTCAAATTGTGGTTTAGTAGTCTTTAGTTTATAATGATTGTGCCCTTGCTGTAATGGAAATCAGATCTCCAATCACTGACATCATGGTGAGCCGCTGATTAACTTGTGTTTATAAGCAGCAGTTAACATGATGCAGCAGAGCTGCAGTAGAAGGACGAATGCAGCCAACTGAACCAAGAATCAGGAGGTGTGTTTCAGACAACCTCACGCCCCCTGTAGGCACTGTGGCTAAACTGCAGTCACTAATCACAACTCTGCTCTAATACGAAAAATCAGCCAAGCAGGAATATCTAAGGAAATTGAATAGAATGTGCTGTAGGTGCCAATTTATATTTCATTTTTTATCTCTTATCTCTCTTGCATTTTTTAACTATTTGACAATCACTTTAAGTCCTGCTTGGAATAATTACCTCCTACCAATTTTTTTTTTACTCCAGTTATTTTTTTCTAGTTAGATTATAGGTCCATTAATGAAGAATGTTGGTTTTGATACATAAACTCTTCAAAACTCTTTGCGTGCTGAAGCAGACACTGTCCTTTTGGACTGATAACAGATCACTCAAGAAGGTACCTGACCTCTAGAACGCCGTTCTTTACTCAATCAGCTACATTGGGTCAGGTTTATGAAAACTGTCTATAAGAATTGCCCAAAACAATTTGTCACAGGGCAAATGTTAAATTTTAAAGACCAGAATACAATATGAAAGTTGGTTTTATTTATTGGCAATAAGGAAAGTGTTTTTTTTTTTTTGACAGTTTCATGAATATTACTAGGGTTGAGCAAACCCGAAAAACTGTAAAGTTCAGGTTCGTACCGAACTTTAGGATTTTTTGACCCCGGTCCCGAACCCGAACGTTTTAGTAAAAGTTCCGGTTCGGTGTTCGGCGATTTAATGGTGTTTTTTGAAAGGCTGCAGGGCAGCCAATCAACATGCGTTTAACTCGTGTGCCCTTAGAAGCCATCACAGCCATGCCTACTAATGGCATGGCTGTGATTGGCCAGTGCAGCATGTGACCCAGCCTCTATATAAGCTGGAGTCACGTAGCGCTGCACGTCACTCTGATCTTACTAGTGTAGGTATAGGATGCTGCTGCTGTGAGGGAGAGAATAGGAAAGAATCTATCTGATATCAGAACTTGTTAACTCTGTGATCTACAGCAAATTTTTTTTTGTGGGTGCAATGCAACATTTTTGTACCCTGTCCTGAGCCCAGTGACAGAGAAAAATAAGTTTTATCCATCTATTATTTAGGTGTGCGTCGGCGGCCATTTTGTGCAAGTTCAGTGCACCAGCACTGCATATGTGCCAGGGACAATAATTTTATCCTGTTCTTTTAGTTCAGTGGACAACATATACCCATTTTTTAAGTGCACCTGCACTGCATATGTGCCAGGGGAAGGGAAAATAATATAGGTAATCCGTCTGTGAGTTCAGGGACCCAGGAGGTGACATATTCATATTATTATTTTTTTCTGTAAAGTGCCCCTGTGCTGCATATGTGACTGTAATCATTTCAGTAAATCCATCTGTTAGATTTTGGGGGGACAAATTTTTTTTTTTTGCTAAAAAGTACATTTGTGCCCTGCACTGCATTTGTGATAGTGAAAGAAAATCTGTTAAATCCATCAGTTTATTTGTGGATAAAAAAAAAAATTTTTTTTTTTGCCAGAAAGTACCTTTGCGGCTTGCATAGCAAATCTGATAGTGAAATAAAATCAGTAAATCCATCTGTTTCACTGTGGGTAAAAAAAAATCATATTTTCTTTTTCTATAAAGCACCTTTGCAGCCTGCGCTGCATTTCTGACAGTCCAATACAACCATAAAAATAATGCTGTTATATTTTTGTTTGAAAAAAAACACCCATTTTGTGCTAGATACTACATTTGCGGCCTTTGCTTCATTTCTGACAGTCCAATACAACGGTTAAATATTGCTGTTATATTTTAGTTTGAAAAAAAACACCCATTTTGTGCTAGATACTACATTTGCGGCCTTTGCCTCATTTCTGACAGTCCAATACAACCGTTAAATACTGATGTTAGATATTAGTTTAAAAAAAAACACCCATTTTGTGCTAGATACTACATTTGCGGCCTTTGCTGCATTTCTGACAGTCCAATACAACCAGTCAATACTGCTGTTACATTGTTGGTTGACAAATTCACATTTTTTGTGACCGTGAAGTAATTGTATAAAATTCGCCTGTCACACTGTTGTGTGACCTGAATACATTTTCCTCTTTATCACACCAGCACTGCCTTACTGACATTGTCACCTGACATAAACTATCTGTTAGTTTGATGGGTGAATGCAAAGAATGAGGAGAGCGTCAAATAAGGGACGTGGCCCTGGTCGTGGTGCTGCTGGTGTTGGTGGAGCTCCTGTTGCAGAGAGAGTACGTGGTCGATCTGTGCCAGCTACATGCCCAAGTGAAACACCTTCCTCAGGTGCGAGTAGGCGACAGAACCTTCAGCGTTATTTGGTACGGCCGAATACCACTCTACGAATGGTGAGGCCAGAACAAGTACAGGCGATAGTAGATTGGGTGGCTGACAGTGCCTCTAGTTCCTTCACATTGTCTCCCACCCAGTCCCTTGCTGAAAGATCAGAGTTGGCACCTGCAGCCCATGGCCATCAGTCTTTCGCCTCACCCCCTTGCAAATCAGCCAAGCAGTCTGAGCCCCAAGTCATGCAGCAGTCTCTTATGCTTTTTGATGATTCTGCTAGCAGGGTTTCCCAGGGTCATCCACCTAGCCCTGCCCCAGAAGTCGAAGAAATTGAGTGCACTGATGCCCAACCACTTATGTTTCAGGATGAGGACATGGGAAGACCACCGCAGCATGTCTCTGATGATGACGAAACATAGGTGCCAACTGCTGTGGCTTTCTGCAGTCTGCAGACCGACAAGGAGGGCAAGGGTAAAGAGTGGGTGGAAGATGATGTGGAGGATGATGAGGTACTAGACCCCACATGGAATCCAGGTCATGCGAGTGACGTCTGCAGTTTGGATGAAGAGGCGGTGGTCGCTCAGAGGCACCAGCACAGCAAAAGAGGGAGCAGGATGCAAAAGCGTCTGTTACATTCTTGGGTGACATTTTACAATTTTTGCCGTGAATAAACCCCTGCTCTGCATAGGTGACAGGGACCTAAATTTCTAAAATTCCTCTGTTACATTCTCAGGTGACATTTTACCATTTTACAAACTCCTGCTCTGCATAGGTGACAGGGACCTAATTTTTGTAAAATCCTCTGTTCAATTGGTGGGTGTCATGAACCCAGTTTTGCCGTGAATAAACCCCTGCTCTGCATAGGTGACAGGGACCTAAAGTTCTAAAAATCATCTGTTACATTCTCAGGTGACATTTTACCATTTTACAAACTCCTGCTCTGCGTAGGTGACAGAGACCTAATTTTTGTAAAATTGTCTGTTCAATTGGTGGGTGACATGAACCCAGTTTTGCAGTGAAAAAAACCCTGCTCTGCATAGTTGACAGGGACCGAAATTTTTAAAAATCGTCTGTTCCATTGGTGGGTGACATTAACCCATTTTTGCCATTGAAAAAACCCTGCTCTGCATAGTTGACAGGGACTTAAATTTCTAAAATTTGTCTTTAATTGACGCTCGCCCCCTCCTTTCATTCGATTCTTCCGCTTTAATAACTTGTCCCACATTTCCGCCATTGACCTCCCTTGGATGTGGTATCCCTTTCTCACGCTCCCTCTCCGGCGCATAAAAGAACATCGAAAGTTGATAGAGAAGATATCTAATTGGATCGTGGATGTCACGGGGACGTGCGATCAGGCAGAAGTTATCTAGAGTCAACAAAGCGGCAGCAGGGCCTCTCCTGTATAACGTTTACTAATCCAAAATACTGCAGTGACATTCCCTTTAATTTTTTATTGCTCATTCCAATAACAGGGCATCTTAAGAGTCCTGTATTGTTATGTGTCGTCACTACCTCCCCGATTTAGGAGTGGGTAATTGCCGCACGCCCCCTCCTTTACTTGGATGCTTCTGCTTCAATAACTTGTCCCACATTTCCGCCCGATCACATTTCAGCCATTGACCTCCCTTGGATGTGGTATCCCTTTCTCACGCTCCCTCTCCGTCATGGAACCTTGATTCCCTGTTCCCCGTGATCACCATGGTAGGCGCATAAAAGAACATTGAAAGTTGATAGAGAAGATATCTAATTGGATCGTGGACGTCACGGGACGTGCGACATGATGGAGCAATATGTGTGCACACGCCTACACGTACTGACTGATAGGTCTGCCCCCTTCAACTTTTGGGTCTCCAAATTAAGCATATGGCCTGAGCTTGCCCTTTACACCTTGGAGGTGCTGGCCTGCCCTGCAGCCAGTGTATTGTCTGAACGTTTGTTTAGCATGGCAGGAGGGGGTTATCACAGCCAATCGCAGCCGCTTATCCACAGCCAATGTGGACAAGCTCATGTTCATTAAAATGAACCAGGCAGGGATCCCACAGGACTTGTCTGGATCTTGTGCAGAATAGACATGTATACCGGCCTCACCCAGCAATGTTTTGGGGTCTACCCAATTATAAACAAACAAAAAATTAATATAATAAAAAACTAAACCAAAAACCAGTGTTGGCTACCTCCTCTTCCTCCACCGCCGCTTCCACCTACACCGCCACATCCACCGCCTCCTCAAACTCCTACTCCATATGGACCTCCTCCTCCTAGATCAAGAATATTATTTTATATTTTTACATATTTTATGTTATTTTAAGTCATTTCTCTATCCACATTTGTTTGCAGAGCACTTGCCATGCTCTTAACCACATTTTGCTGCCTTTTGCAGCCCTCTAGCCCTTTCCCTGACTTTTTTAGAGCCATTTTAGTGCTCCAAAGTTCGGGTCCCCATTGACTTCAATGGGATTCGGGGTCAAGTTCGGGCCCCGAACTCAAACTTTTTTGTGAAGTTCGGCCGAACCTGTCGCGCCCAAACATCCAAGTTTCCGCTCAACTCTAAATATTACCCTTTGTGTGTTTCTAACCTAAGTTCATACTAAGAAACAGACAACTCAGTGCAAGAATGTTGTTTTTTTTATCTTAATGCATATTGATGTAAAAACAGTTAACTTTTATTGACATACCTGCACACATGATGTGATGTATGATGCAAAATATGTATTTTCTGAGGTGATGCAGTTACACCACGGGTACTATAAAAAATGTTGTGTGCTTTGTTCACTGCAGTATTTTGATGTTAAGGATACAATAGTAGTAGTTTGTAATTTTGTTTGGAAACTGGTAAACTATTTGAAGAACTGTTGAAATACATTTTATGTAGAACTGGCTACTAATGTGCAGAATATGATCAATTTGTTCACTGTTTTCTCGGTTTCAGCCTTCTTATTTATATGCTGTTGTGTCTGTTCCTTGTTTTCCAAGCTAAGAAAACTCTTCTGTGATCTAATGCTTAGTTTCTTTATTTTGCCATTTAAGTGTGAGGTTTTGGTCCATAGAAAAGTTTCATGTTGGAAGGATTATTGCTAAAACAAGTTTCTGCTAAAACAAGTACAATTGTTTTCATGAGCAAACTCTTTTGTACACAAGGTGATAGCAAGTAGAATAGTAATAAAGGTATGATTCTTTTTTATGCCTTTGGCAACTGCTCTGCTACAAGATAAAACCTTAAATATGTCACTTATCCTGAGAAATGGTCCAATAACCAGGGATGGATCTCTAAAAAAAATCCAACTGAATGTAAAACCCAAGTTTTAATTATATAGTGGCAATCAGGTAAGCTTTGCTTTCAAGGGTCCATGATAAATAACTATGGAAGGAGGCAACACGGCAAAACCAAGAGGACAAATAAAGAAATTGAACTATGCTTCAGAGAGTGCAGTTGTTTATTTTTCAAAAAGTCTTCCTTTCCCTTTATTACCAGAAGTGTGAAACAGTATTTGTTTAAATCTAGATATTTAAAAATGGACTTATCAGTAATATTCATATAGCACTGTTATATTTCATGGCAAATACTTTATAATAAACACATAGTTACAAACACTACAGAGATAAAATTGCAAAATTTTTGGAACTCACTGTGCAAGGAAAAAATTGCAAGCAACTGGGCCACTATAAAAAAATATATATTTACAGTATTAGGATGTTAAAAAATGGTTGTGGCATTAAAGTGGCACTGACATAATAGCTGTACCTGCATCTGCTGCCAAAACTTATAGCCAGTGCAATTGGAGGATTTTACAAACAGTTCAAACAGATTTGTGTCAAAGGGGATTTAGGCAGGGTATAGTTACTGCAACAGGACTACTCCATCTGACAGCATACCTCCTGCTGCAGGCTGGACATTTTATTGGGTCATGCAGCTACAGCTAGCAAGTTCTCCATTGTACAAATTAACCATTAGTGTGGGCAAAATTTCTCAAAAACAGTATACCATGTGTGAAAGTATTTTTTTATTACTTGCTACACACTGCCCACATAATTTCTACCAGCTACTAAGTTTTTTTTTTTGTAAGTACATCTCTACTACAGAGACAGACTATGTGGGTCCTATGGAGCCACAAAAGACCACAAGTCCAGTTTAGATACATCACTTAGTTTAAGGGAGATCTGTCACATGCTACAAGTCCTATTAAGTACTGTAATACATAGTACACCTATGCTAACTCTGAATCAATAATTTGTAAATAGATACTGACCCCATTTCCCAGCTGTGTTCTAGCAAACATCCAGAAAAGGATTTCTCCTGCAGTCCTCTCCATTATGTATCTGCACTGAAAAGTCTGTTCAATGCATTCTATGGTCAGAGTGCACAGCATGGGAACTGGGGTTAGACATAAAAATGTGAGCAGGTGCTCTATACATATATTACTGTACTTAATAGGACTTGTTGGGGGTGACAGATTCCCTTTAAAGGGGTTATCCGAGTTATTTTTTTGTTCTTTCTATGTTCCTAACTGGGCAAATGTAACAGCTTTCCAATTCACTCACTTTATCTCCAGTGGCTGGTTTCTCAGATTTCACTGAGGGTCACATGACCTGTGATGTCAGCTTCTCTCCCTGCTCTGATAAAGGTCATTTACAAGCCTGTAAACGAAACGTCACTGTGCTGGCCATGCCCCCTTCACTGCCGGCTGTGTGCTCTATCCTAGGAATCTTAACCCCTTCAGCTGCACAGACTCAGGGCTGAAGTGTTTACTGTGTAGCTGTAGGCAGTGAGGAGACAAATGCTGGGCACATGAGCTGAAAGAGAAGTTCTGAAAAGCATTACAGGTAGGGGGAAGATCCTGTGTGTATTAGCAGTGTCATTATATAAGTGGAACTTGTAGTTCTACACTTACAAGTTGCTGTTTTCTCCCAGCACTCAGGGCAGCTCTTGTATCCACTCCCTTAGCAGTGTCATTATACAGCTGGGACTTGTAGTCCTACACATACAACAAGCTGCAGAGTCTCCCAGCAGGCAGACATGTCACTCAGGGCAGCTCTTGTATTCACTCCCTTAGCAGAGCAGGGGGAGGGGCAGAGATGGTTTTTATTGCATGTAAACAAAGGGCCAGAAAAGAACCAGGGAAATGAGGAAATATATATATATTTTTTGCATAAAACTTGCTTAGCTCAGTTATATATCAGATATTCAGTGCTATATTATTTTTTTTCATAACTCGGATAACCCCTTCAATGCACGATGAGAACCTTTGCAGGAATCCTTTTCCAGGAGTCCTACAAACAAGGAGGTGGAGATCATGTAAAGGAGATGGAGCAAAAATACATCCACTTTCAGGTGGTAACCAGCACCAAAAGAGTACCCGATGTTTATCTTTGATATGGGTTCCCTCACTACTATGTGCACTGCTTTCAAATATATCTAAATTAATATGTCCATAAAACCTCAGTTTGTATTAGTATTCAAGAGAGTCTTTCACCAGGGAAGTTTTCCTGTAACTTAGGCAGGATTCACATGTCTGTGTTCCAGCCCTGTTATCATAGGGATTGATGATTCTATGAGTATGGGTCAGCTAGACCCGTAGTTAGACACACAAAAAATACAGATGAATAACACAGCCAGAACATGGACTTGTGAATCTGGCTTAAGAGCCTCTATAAAAGGCTTTTGAATTAACATGAACTTCATCTGTTGATCAGCATACCAAGCTCTCATGACAACTGTGCACAATATGTCAACCTTGTAGAGTCCATAATGACCTCATTGCCTGACAGTAGACAACATATCGTAACTTCTTTTCCCCCTTTGCTTTTATCAATAATTGATATGTTCAGTATTTGGGATACAATTAGGTGAGCAGTTTCAGTTTTACAATGAAAACCCTTTTTTTTTTTTGTCATTGTAAGTTAATGAATGCCGGTATACAACAATAATTTAATTTTCCTTGTTTTCTTCATTTAAAATATCAAACAAAACAACATATTTAGCAGATGGAAGATGGCAGATTCTTCAAGCTAAGAACTTTAAGAAATGAAATTTTGCATAATTGTTCTCCTGTGACAAAGCATTAAGGTACAAAGAGTTCACATTATTTAGTATATTACTATATTTTTATTTCGGTTGCAGTATTAGTGTTTGTTCATGTACAGCACCATGCACTAAAAAGTCAGAACATTGTGCTCAAGAGGCCTTCACAGAACATCTTGCTAATTGCTAATAAGATATCATTACTAAACTTTAACTGCCTCTGGAATGAAGTCTTATGAAGATTTTGCATTTGCTTAAAATAATGCTTTCTTTTTGTTTCTAAAGTGTAAGAATTTATCTGATGTCTACATTTCCCATTAATTAATTTAGCTTTTTTTATTCTCTTACAGAAAACAAATTACTGGGTTTTCTGGACATAATCTAACAGAGTGAAATTTTAAGATATTTTAAGATTACATACTTGCATAGTTAATATGGTTGAAAAAAGATGCAAATCCATCAGGTTCAAGGGAGAAAGGAAATGAGGCTGTGGCAAGTGTTCTGATATAAACATTTTGGGGGACATTTATTATGAATTATACACCACATTTTGGCATATTAATGTAACAGATTTTATTGCTTTTTTTTTTTGTGGCAACATATGCGACTTTTTAAAGCTCATGCCACTTTTCCAGAGTGAGTGCTGAGAAAAGGGTGCCTGGCCATGGCTGGGAAGAAGGCTGGCAGGTAGGCCTGTCTTATTTATAATTTTCCATACCAGTTTTTAAAACCAGATACCGATACGTATCCTTTTTTTCTAATCTGATTTTATTTTCTGATTGGAGATTTTTTTAATTTGATTTCCTACATATGATTATGGGTGTAGCCATATTGCCTGAGCTATTCTTAACAGCATTTACAGTGCATTAAAAAAAATTGCTTTACTGCAGCCCCATGGTCCATAGACAGAATGGTCAGGAAGGGACCTCATTGACTTCTATGGGAGAGTTTTCTAGGCATGCTCTGTGACCTGTGAAGATGTCATTGTACAAGGAAAAAATAGATAATCTTTCACAATCACCTATTGTGAATGGTGGATCTTGTCTTATCTATAGACAGAGGAGATATCTCATTATCATTAGAGGAAGGTTTACAATAATATAGAACTGCAGTAAAGTGATCTGTACAGACTAAGAAGTGACGCCTATTATTAGGCTTAGTGGCCAGTGCAAAAACTGCAGGAATTTATGGTTTTTGTTTAAATATAGATATTGATATGGAAAATTTAAAATAACATCACCAAAAATTGTTTAAAAACATGTTTAACCTAAAAACGCGATTTAAACAATAAGTCATTTTTTGATAACACATTCCCTTTAAATCTACGCCAGCAAGGGAGCTAGAGCAAGATTTTAGTATGTCGCACGGCCTGTTGGAGGAAGAGCCAAAGTTATGGAGAAGCCGTGCACTACCACATAACTTTGGCGCATCCACCAGCAGTGCAAAGGGACTAACACCTGCATCTAAATTGCAGGTCTTAATACATGTTTTGCCCACTGAGGCGATGGATGAATTTTTTGCCCCCACCCAAAGCTATGTGTCTGAATCACTGCAATATATCTCCTTTTCTGAGGAAAAAGAATTAAAATCTGCAGGAAAATTTAATTTTTTAACAGCCGGTTTTACAATATTTTGCCTTCTCAATTTCTCTGTTAACATTGCAATAAGTGAATAAGTGTAGTCTGGGCATCTATGATAATCTGTGTATTTCCACAGCATATGAATTGGATTATTTAAATCCTATTTGCATGCATTAAATGACTCTCCAACATGGAAATATCCCCTAATTAAAATGTGGGGAAGGAGATTTTCACCATTACCTGTAATTATTTACCTCAAGCATTACCATTGAGTAAAAGTTGGTATACTTTTACAAAAGCCCCTAAAGCTATAGATTACTACCTGTTGGTAGGGAAAGTCAGACTTGCACACTCATACTGTGAGTCTAACTAAAATTTAAAAAAAATGGATTCTCCAGTTACATGTACACATAGACTGTATGGCTCCCTAGTCCTCTGGAGGTGAACACCGCTGTACATAAAGATTCATTCAATTAAGTGTTTGGGATCTAAAATATAATTAGGCTTAGTTTCACCCATTTATTGTACAACCAAAGGTATTAGTGGATTCTAAACACAAAAATATAATGAAAAATATTCAAGACTTGGCTTCAAAATAGTAGTGTTATAATAACATAAAGTTAAGAGTGGCATTCCCTCCATCTTATACTGTAGTAGGAGTACTGAAAGAACCTTAATAATACATAGTTAAATTCTACACAATTTTTGTTATATAGCTACAAACACACAAGCTATTTGTCTTACAGCTTTTTCTTTTCACTAAGTCCTTGTATGGTTCATTTTGTTGTAACTGAATCAGCTGTTTTCTTTATACTTGCAATGATCAAAATGTTCTGATACTAGTATTTCCTGTGTTTTCATTGTTATTATAGTCATTATTCAAATTCGATTCTAGGCTTTTTAAAAAAAACACAATAAGAATAAACACAATACTTTTCATTGAACTCCAACAGAGTTATTGCTTTTGGTACATTTTGTATTTTAGAATGAATATTCAAGAAATTTACATATATAGTATTTATTCCAAGTAAAAACTAATTGTTTTGTTTTCAATTTGTAAATGTTCCACAATATATTATTATTATTATTATTATTATTATTATTATTATTACTCATTTGTTGCACTTTGATCTTATATTTGTTTAGAGGAGTTTGTTTGAGCTTTATAGCTTTACACTTTATCTCTCATTAGTATTATTGTCTTTGTGGGTACTGGTGAATATAGCATATAAAACTCCAAAGGGTTAAATGATGGGGGCAGCGCGATCACTGTTCCCAGTCATTGCATCCGCTCCATACAATGGAAAGCGAGTCGTGACAAAATCACATTATAAATTTCTCGTTATGACTAGGGTTGAGCGAACCCGAACTGTAAAGTTCGGGTTCGTACCGAACTTTAGGATTTTTGGACCCCGGACCCGAACCCGAACATTTCAGTAAAAGTTCAGGTTCGGGTTCAGTGTTCAGCGCTTTCTTGGCGCTTTTTGAAAGGCTGCAGAGCAGCCAATCAACTAGCGGTTAACTGTCTGACCTTAGAAGCCATCACAGCCATGCCTACTAATGGAATGGCTGTGATTGGCCAGTGTAGCATAGAGTCACGTTGCGCTGCACGTCACTCTGCTGTGCTTAGTGTAGATAGAGGATGCTGCTGGTGATTTCAGGGAGAGAATAGGAGAGAGTCTTTTCTCAAAATCTAAATCTAACTCAGCGATCTACATACATTGTGTTTTGTGTTTTTTATCCTGCCCTGAGCCCAGTGACTGAAAAAAATAACTTTAATAAGTCAGTTAGGCCATTTTATGCAAGCTCAGTGCACTAGCACTGCATCTGAGCTTTTAGGACATTGAAAATCCCAATTTTTTGGGCAATTTACAACATCTGATGCATTTGCAGGCTTAGTCAGTGTGCAATTTAAGCTAGAAATACAGCCATCATTTTCTTCTTCTTTTTTAAAAACTTTTTTTTTACCAAAAACCACTATTTTACTGATCTGCAAGTGTTAAATTCACGTTTAATATATATAGCTGTCATATTCTGTTACCAAAAAAAACACTTTTTGGGCAATATACAACACCTGGATTAGTCAGTGTGCAATTTAAGCTAGAAATACAGCCATCATTTTCTGGGGTTTTAAAAACACACTTTTTTGCCAAAAAACTATTTTCAGGCCTTGCAGCATCAGCACGTGTGAAATTACAGGGTTATATACTGCTGTCAAATTCAGTTATTAAACAAACACCCGTTTGGGCAAAAAAGAAATTAGTTGGCAGCCTTTGCTGCAGATGTCATTGTGAGATACACCCTTTATACATTTGGGTTATATTCAGATATTTGACATACCGCCATTTGGTGCAAAAATCTTTAATTCAGGCCTATTGTGGGTCAGGCCAAGTGAGATACTCCCTGTGTGCAATTTAAGCTAGAAATACAGCCATCATTTTCTGGGTTTTTAAAAACACACTTTTTTGCCAAAAAACACAATTTTCCTGATCTGCAAATGTTAAATTCAAGTTTAATATATACAGTTTTCATATTCTGTTACTAAAAAAAAAAAAAACTTTCTTGGCAATATACAACATCTGGATTAGTCAGTGTGCAATTTAAGCTAGAAATACAGCTATCATTTTCTGGGTTTTTAAAAACACACTTTTTTTGCCAAAAAACACAATTTTCCTGATCTGCAAATGTTAAATTCAAGTTTAATATATACAGTTTTCATATTCTGTTACTAAAAAAAAAACACTTTCTTGGCAATATACAACATCTGAATTAGTCAGTGTGCAAATTTAAGCTAGAAATACAGCCATCATTTTCTGGGTTTTTAAAAACACACTTTTTTTTTGGCCAAAAACCACTATTTTCCTGATCTGCAAGTGTTAAATTCAAGTTTAATATATACAGCTTTCATATTCTGTTTTAAAAAAAAACACTTTTTTGGCAATATACAACATCTGCATTAGTCAGGGTGCAATTTAAGCTAGAAATACAGCTATCATTTTCTGGTGTTTTAAAAACAAACTTTTTTGCCAAAAAACACTATTTTCCTGATCTGCAAGTGTTAAATTCAAGTTTAATATATACAGCTTTCATATTCTGTTACCAAAAAAAAAACACTTTTTGGGCAATATACAACACCTGCATTAGTCAGTGTGCAATTTAAGCTAGAAATACAGCCATCATTTTCTGGGGTTTTAAAAACACACTTTTTTGCCAAAAACCTATTTTCAGGCCTTGCAGCATCAGCACGTGTGAAATTACAGGGTTATTTACTGCTGTCAAATTCTGTTATTAAACAACCCACCCGTTTGGACAAAAAAAAATTAGTTGGCAGCCTTTGCTGCAGATGTCATTGTGAAATACACCCTTTATACATTTGGGTTATATTCAGATATTTGACATACCGCCATTTGGTGCAAAAATCTTTAATTCAGGCCTACTGTGTAAACAGGGCTTATAAACTTTCATTAATTAAACACCATTTTTGGGGCAAAATACACAATATTTCAGGCCTTGCAGCATCTTGATGTTTGAAATTCCAGGGTTATACACTGCTGCCATATTGAGTTATTAAACAAACACCCGTTTGGGCAAAAAAAGTTTATTTGGCAGCCTTTGCTGCATATGTCATTGTGAGATACACCCTTTAAACATTCGGGTTATATTCAGATATTTGAAATACCGCCATTTGGTGCACAAATCTTTAATTCAGGCCTACTGTGGGTCAGGCCATGTGAGATACACCCTGTGTATACAGGGCTTATATTTTTTCATTAATAAAACACCCTTTTTGGGGCAAAATAAACAATATTTCAGGCCTTGCAGCATCTGATGTTTGAAATTCCTTGTTTATATACTACTGCCATATTGAGTTATTAAACAAACACCCATTTTGGCCAAAAAAGTTTATTTGGCAGCCTTTGCTGCATATGTCATTGTGAGATACACCATTTATATATTCGAGTTATATTCAGATATTTGAAATACCGCCATTTGGTGCACAAATCTTTAATTCAGGCCTACTGTGGGTCAGGCCGTGTGAGATACACCCTTTAAATACAAGGATTTGATTCAGGTATTTGAAATACAGCAATTTTGGGCAAAGATATCTTTAATTGAGGCCTATTGTGCGTCAGGCCGTGTGAGATACACCCTTTAAATACAGGGGTTTAATTCAGGTATTTGAAATACAGCCATTTTGGGCAAACAAATCTTTAATTGAGGCCTACTGTGGGTCAGGCCGTGTGAGATACACCCTTTACATACAGGAGTTTGATTCAGGTATTTGAAATACAGCAATTTTGGGCAAACAAATCTTTAATTGAGGCCTACTGTGGGTCAGGCCGTGTGAGATACACCCTGTATATACAGGGCTTATATTCTTTCATTAATAAAACACCCTTTTTTGGGGAAAAATAAACAATATTTCAGGCCTTGCAGCATCTTGACGTTTGAAATTCCTGGGTTATATACTGCTGCCATATTGAGTTATTAAACTAACACCCGTTTAGGCAAAAAAAGTTTATTTGGCAGCCTTTGCTGCATATGTCATTGTGAGATAAACCCTTTATACATTTGGGTTATATTCAGATATTTGAAATACCGCCATTTGGTGCACAAATCTTTAATTCAGGCCTACTTTGGGTGAGGCCGTGTGAGATATACCCTTTACATACAGGGGTTTGATTCAGGTATTTGAAATATAGCCATTTTGGGCAAACAAATCTTTAATTGAGGCCTACTGTGGGTCAGGCCGTGTGAGATACACCCTTTACATACAGGGCTTTGATTCAGGTATTTGAAATACAACCATTTTGGGCAAACAAATCTTTAATCAAGGCCTACTGTGGGTCAGGCCGTGTCAGATACACCCTTTACATACCAGGGGTTTGATTCAGGTATTTGAAATACAGCCATTTTGGGCAAACAAATCTTTAATTGAGGCCTACTGTGGGTTAGGACGTGTGAGATAAAACCTTTAAATACAGGGGTTTGATTTAGGTATTTAAAATACAGTCATTTTGGGCAAACAAATTTAATTGAGGCCTAGTCTGGTTCAGGGCGTGTGAGATACACCCTGTACATACTGTCGTTCTATTCTACTATTAATTAAACACCCATTTAGGGCAAGATCCTAAATTAGAGAAATATTAGGAGAGCGTCAAATAAGGGACGTGGCCCAGGTCGTGGTGCTGCTGGTGGAACTCCTGTTGCAGGGAGAGGACGTGGTCGATCTGTGCCAGCTACACGCACAAGTGAAACCTCTTCCTCAGGTGCGAGTAGGCGACAGAACCTGCAGCGGTATTTGGTCAGGCTTAATGCGGCTCTACGAATGGTGAGGCCTGAACAAGTACAGGCGATAGTAGATTGGGTTGCTGACAGTGGATCCAGTTCCTTTACATTGTCTCCCACCCAGTTTCCTGCTGAAAGATCACAGTTGGCACCTGCAGCTGATATCCATCAGTCTTTCACCTCACCCCCTTGCAAATCAGTCAAGCAGTCTGAGCCCAAAGTCATGCAGCAGTCTCTTCTGCTTTTTGATGACTCTGTTAGCAGGGTTTTCCCAGGGCCATCCAGATAGCCCTGCTCCAGAAGTGGAAGAGATTGAGTGCACCGATGCCCAAGTACTTATCTTTCAAGATGAGTACATGGGAGGACCATTGCAGCACGTCTCGGATGATGATGAAATACAGGTGCCAACTGCTGGGGCTTTCGAAAGTGTGCAGACCGACAAGGAAGGCAGGGGTGAAGACTGGGTGGAAGATGATGTGGAGGACGATGAGGTCCTCGACCCCACATGGAATCAAGTTCATGCGAGTGACCTCTGTAGTTCGGAGGAAGAGGCTGTGGTCGCAAAAGGCTGTGGTGCAAAAGCAGAGCGGCCGTCCTCTAGACAGTACGCCTGCGAATGTCCACCGCAGCAAGGGACCAAGCAAAGCAAAGCCAGCTCCAAGGAGTTCCCTGGCGTTACAGTTTTTCAGACAATGTGCTGACGACAAGACACGAGTGATTTGCAAGCTGTGCAATCAGAGCCTAAAGCGAGGCATAAGCGTTCTCAACCTGAGTACAACCTGCATGACCAGGCATTTAAGTGCAAAGCACGAGCTGCAGTGGAGTAGACACCTCAAAAACCAAGAAAGGTCTCTGGCTCCTCCTGCTTTCTCTTCTGCTGCAGTCTCGGCCTCTTCATCCACCTTTGGAGTGACATTGCCACCTGCCCCCCTGCAAACAGAGGATCTGCCAGCAACACCAACACCTGGGTCACCAAGCATCTCCACAATATCCCACGGAAGCGTTCAGCTCTCCATCTCCCAAACGCTGGAGAGGAAGAGGATTTACCCCCCCTAACCACCCGCGATCCCTAGCCCTGAATGCCAGCATTTATAAATTACTGGACTTTGAAATGCTGTCATTCCGTCTGGTGGAGACGGATAGTTTTAAAGGCCTTATGGCGGTGGCTGTCCCACAGTACGTCGTGCCCAGCCGCCACTACTTTTCCAGGAGAGCCATCCCTTCCCTGCACAACCAAGTAGGGGAAAAAATCAGGTGTGCACTGCGCAACGCCATCTGTGGCATGGTGCACCTCACTACGGATACGTGGACCAGTAAGCAGGGTCAGGGACGTTATATCTCCATATCAGCACACTGGGTAAATGCAGTGGCAGCTGGGCCTGAGGCGGATAGCAGTTTGGCACATGTCCTTTCACCACTGAGGATTGCAGGGCACTTCAGTTTGCCTCCTGTTGCTTCCTCTTCCTACTCTGCTTCCTCATCCTCTACCAGCTCCTCATCCGGTCAGAGTAACACCTTCACCACCAACTTCAGCACAGCCAGGGGTAAACGACAGCAGGCAGTTTTAAAACGTATCTGTTTGGGGGACAAACCCCACACCGCGCAGGAGCTGTGGACGAGCCTTGAACAACAGACCGATGAGTGGTTTGTGCCAGTCAGCCTCAAGCCCGGCCTGGTGGTGTGCGATAATGGGCAAAATCTCGTAGCAGCTCTGGGACTAGCCGGTTGGACGCACATCCCTTGCCTGGCGCATGTGCTGAATTTGGTGGTGCAGAGATTCCTAAAAAATTACCCCGATATGTCAGAGCTGCTGCATAAAGTGCGGCCATCTGTGCGCGCTTTCGGCGTTCTCACCCTGCTGCTGCTCGCGTGTCAGCGCTGCAGCGTAACTTCGGCCTTCCCGCTCACCGCCTCATATGCGACGTGCCCACAAGGTGGAACTCCACCTTGCACATGCTGGCCAGACTGTGCGAGCAGCAGCAGCTGATAATGGAGTTTCAGCTGCAGCACACACGGGTGAGTCGCTCGGCGGAACAGCACCACTTCACCACCAATGACTGGGCATCCATGCGAGACCTGTGTTCCTTGTTGCGCTGTTTCGAGTACTCCACCAACATGGCCAGTGCCGATAACGCCATTCTCAGCATTACTATCCCACTTCTATGCCTCCTTGAAAAAACGCTCCTGGCAATGATGGAAGATGATGTGGCACAGGAGGAGGAGGAGGAAGAGGGATCATTCCGTAGGGTTTCCGGCCAGTCATTCCCAAGAGGCTCCGAGGGTGGGTTACTGCACCCACAAACCCAAGGTACACAATTGTCCAGCCAGGGCACAGTTCTGGAGGATGACGAGGTGGAGGATGAAGAGGAGGAGATGGAGGAGGAGGAACCATGTTCACAGCAGGGTGGCACCCAGACCAGCTCATGGCCATCACTGGTGCGTGGCTGGGGGGATACAGAGGACACAGACGATACACCTCCCACAGAGGATAGCTTTTCATTGCCTCTGGGCAGCCTGGCACACATGAGCGATTACATGCTGCAGTGTCTCCGCAACGACCGCCGAGTTGCCCACATTCTAACTTGTGCTGATTACTGGGTGGCCAGGCTGCTAGATCCCCGTTACAAGGACAACGTACCGTCCTAATTCCGTCACTGGAGCGTGATCGTAAGATGCGCGAGTACAAGCGCACGCTGGTAGACGCGCTGCTGGTGGCATTCCCACCTGACAGCGGGGGCACAGTGGAAGCACAAGGCTAAGGCAGAGGACGATGATGAGGTCGCCAACGCAGCTGGGGCACCGCCAGCACCTCAGAAGGCAGGGTTAGCATGGCCGAAATGTGGAAATGCTTTGGCAGCATGCCACAACAACCAGCACCACCAGCTGATATGGAACGTTTTAGCAGGAGGCAGCATTTTACCAACATGGTGGAGCAGTATGTGTGCACACGCCTACACGTACTGAATGATGGGTCTGCCCCCTTCAACTTCTGATTCTCCAAATTGGACACATGGCCTGAGCTTGCCCTTTACGCCTGGGAGGTGCTGGCCTGCCCTGCAGCCAGTGTATTGTCTGAACGTGTGTTTAGCATGACTGGAGGGTTATATTTCCCAATGTTTTGGGGTGTACCCTAATTTTAAAAAATATAAATAAATTTTAAACCAAAAAGCAGTGTAGGCTACCTCCTCCTCCTCCACCGCCACTTCCACCTACACCGCCACATCCACCGCCTCCTCAACCTCCTACTCCATATGGACCGGGTCCTCCTAGATCAAGATTATTATTTTTAATTTTTACCTATTTTATGTTATTTAAAGTCATTTCCCTATGCACATTTGTTTGCAGAGCACTTGCCATGCTCTTAACCACATTTTGATGCCATGTGCAGCCCTCTAGCCCTTTCCATGACATTTTTACAGCGATTTTAGTGCTCAAAAGTTCGGGTCCCCATTGACTTCAATAGGGTTCGGGTCAAGTTCGGGTCCCAAACCCGAACTTTTTTGTGAAGTTTGGCCGAACCCGAACATCCAGGTGTCCGCTCAACTCTAGTTATGACCACCAGCGGTGGTTGTGCTTGCACACTAAAGGAAAAAGTGCCAGCCTATGTGCACTCTTACGGTCCCAACTACCAGAGCAAGCACAGCCACCACTGCTGGATTACAGGGTGGCCATACCCATGGAAACGAGCAGTGTATAATGTGATGGAAAAATTAGTGTAGTCAGCAAAGGAAGCAATATTGACAACCACAGTACATTAGTAAGTGGATTTTATTAAATTTCTCTATATGACAAATGCCATTTGCTGAAATAAGAAAACCACTTTAAAACAGTGTTTACCGGTTTTTTAGAAGTAATATGGTCCTTATTGAACATACTGTATGTCAATTTTTAACATCCATTTTGAATCATTATTTAAATTATCCACAGAATAGCAGTATAAAGCGTTTGTACCAGAACTGACTTTTGGAATAACTATTTCTGTGCTCCTTTTACTGCAATAATGGGAAATGGAAATTATTGAAGGGGTGCGATGAATATTGCCAGGGTTGCAGCTGCTTAAATAGACGTTTTTCAAACCAGATGCTGCTTGACATTGAGTTCTATTATTGTATGTCTTATGGGACCTGAGGCAAATCTGCTGATGGTGGTCTGGGGAGATATCTATGACACCAAGATACATTTTTCTATGATACCGGCTTCTCTGATAACACTTGAAGGTTATTTGTACCTTGAAGCTCAGTTTCATATAAATCATTTGGTGGATAACATATGAAATTTCTTTCATTTAATAGCAATGCTAAATGGCTTTTTATGAAGGGATTTTGAAATCACATTTTGGTTATATTTTTGTTGTATAGAAATGTTCTATTTATCTTCCATTACTTGTACATACTATTTCAATTACAATTATATTTAAAAATACAAGTCAAAACACCAGAAGAGCACACTGTATTCTGTATTTGAGTGTCAAACAACAAAGTTAAATGAAATTTCAAAGAAGAATGTTAAAAATCATAAATAGGGTATAATTAAAATATTGTACATACTGAACGTGGATAGATACTGTAGATAGATAGATAATAAGTAGATAGATAGATCGATACCAATCTACTAAATACATATTAATCATTAACAGTACGTGTTTTTAGAAGACCCAACTGTGTTTCCCAGTTTGGTCACTGTTGTAACTTGTCACTCTTTTTGAATGTGTGATAACTTAATTGGAACCAACGAAAATCATGTGCCAAGTCAAGCGATCATCATCATTATCAAACTGTATAATACTCAATTGTACAGAGTGGATGACAGTCAGAGACTCGTAGCCCCTAAGGATATTTCCCTTGAAAATTGTGTTGTCATTTTCTGCCTTAGGAATAGACCTTGAACTTTGACAGCCCAGCTTTTATTGTGGTGTTTCAATACAAACAATAGCATTCTGTTTCTATATGTATATATATTCACAAATAAAAAGGAAAAACTAAGAAAATTGTAAAATACACAAATACTACAAATTCAGTCTAAAGTCCTACATGCAGATTTAGAGGAAGACAAAAGGCATTTGCTACTTTCTTTGGGTATAAATTCCCTTCTCAACTCCAAATATAACAATAAGAATAAATCACCAGATCAACAACCCATCTCATTTACTTCTTATAATTTGTACTATTACTTCTTTCATGGATGACATTCAAGTCCCTATTAAATTCTTTGCCATCACAACAATCTATGGCAGAAAATTACATAGTCTCACTGCTGCTAAAGTAAAGAAACTCCACCTGTTTTCTGTAGTAGATATGCTTAGTGGCCTTGGAAACAATTTTTAAGTCTTTCAAACAATTAGGCTGGACACAGACGAGCAAGTTAAATGTGAGAAACTCGCTGCTCGTGTCTGTTACCATTACTAAGTCTGTTCCTCTGACAGGATCCTACAGCATTACCATAATTTATAATGCTGTGTGTCCTTGTAAGCCTTGGAATCTATTGAATTACACTGACATAATGCTGTCAGTGTAGTTTAGTAGATTCCAGGTCTCTCAGGGTCACACAGCATTATAAATTATTGTAATTCCGTGCAATGCCATCAGAGGGGCAGTGTTCAGAACCGGAACTCACTCTGACATGAGCAGCGAGTTTCTCTCACTGAACTCTCTCATCTGTGTCTGGCCTTATACAAAGGATTGGATTGTCCTATGCCTTTGTCTGTGCCCACCATTACTTCATTCTCCCAGTCATTTACTCCTCATAGCTCATAGCCACGCTCCATTTCTCTTAGGGCTCATGCACACAGTTGTGTGCACCCCGTATCACGGATGGGGACCCATTTGTTTGAATGGGTCTGCAATTCCGGAGATGCAGAACAGAGTCACGGTACAGAACACTGAGAGCGCTACGAAGTGCTTCCGCTGTGTTTCTTTCTGTGGTTCCGCACAGCAAAAAAATATGACATTCAAGTTGAATGGGTCCGGCCGGCTGCATAGATGTTGCCCGGGCATTGGGGACTGCAATTGCAGTCCCCAATGCACGGAATGGCCGCACAACGGCCGTGTGCATGAGGCCTTGCCAGTAGGTCCAGCTTCCAGAGGTGCGCTGCTTGTTGCACCTCCACGCAGTCTGAGGCCAGTTCCCTGCTGTGCCCATAGGGTGTAAATGTGCTTCTTATCCAGCTCTTAAAGGGTCAGCACATGTGCACCCTAATTTTTCTCAGCAAAAGGCTGGCCACCCTGGGGTACTTAGTCATACATTTTTCATTGCCATGACTGAGATCTTATTTTATGAGAGTGAAATGTTATTATTTGGCGTTGTTCAGGGGTAAATATAAATTACAGTGATTTTATATCATTTTCCCCCCTCCAGAATTATAGAAAATACATGATTTTTGGGATCTTTTGTTATTTCTTTATGCCTTTCATGTTTCATACTATAATACCTAATATTTTATTTTTATTTAATGTGCCTACAATCAAGTGTGTATTATACACTACATAATGGCATTTTTTGAAATTTTTGTGGAAGATTTAGATCGGATTACACCTTTCATTTTCCAAAGGAGCTGTGAAAAATTGGAAAAAAAAGGGTTGAATCTGATTGGTTGCTATTTTTTTTTTTTTTGCATTACATTTTTTTATTATATTATTAATTTTTCTATTTTTTTAAATACTGTTATGGGATTTACTATTTTATTACTTTTTGTTTCATACTTATAATGTAATAGGATTCTCCTGTGCAAAACAATAATAAAAGGACGCTCACCACAGTACCTTCTTCTAATGCAATTTGCTTTCCCCACGGCTCAGAAGGGACAGGCAACCGCAGACGGTCAGAAATCCAATTTCAGAAAGCTGAATCTGGAAGCTTTGTTAAAATCATCCAACTTTTATTTCATCTTTTGGATAAAATCAGCAGTACAGTAGTGGTTCACCCATAACATACGTGTTATGATACCTACCATGAACAAGGCCTCAGGAAGGAGTCCGAAATGTGTAGGTTATGGGTGAACTACTACTACTGTACCACTAACTTTATTCAGAAGATTAAATAAAAGTTAGATGATTTTAACAAATGTTCTGGATTTGGCTTTTTGATTTTCATGTATGCTAATATATTACACTCTATGGCACAGGCTGCTGTATGACACAGGTTGCTGTTAGAGCAGGCTTACAGAATGGACAGCCATGAAGTCATTTGTAGGTCCTCTCCAGTCTCCAATTGGGTCACTGGGAAACCTATTGATTTAATCGCAGTGAGGAGTCTCCTTTGATCATTTAATGGTACGGACCAAATCAATCAATAAGCTGGGATTGGAGTTTCCTCTGACCATGCCAGTGTTAGCCATATACCCACCTCAACTGCAGTGATGCTAAAAGACATCCCTGCAGGCCGAGGCCCTGCATTGCCCACTGTCAAAAGACAGTAGGCGGTCATTAAGAGGTTAAAGCACCCTCCTCTGTGGGAAAGTGCCTGAGCAATTGCTTCTAGTTCTCTAGTTTCAGTGCAAAGATGCACTATTTATTGTTTGTCTGCCACTGTACCAACTTGTGCCTGATTTCCTGATTTGACCCCAGGGCCGGACTGGGACAAAAAATAGGCCCGGGCATTTTTGACTGAGCAGCCCAATCACATGACCCCCAACAGGCCCCACCCCCTTGCAGTCTAGGGGCGGAGCCAAAACCGGAAGCCCAATTGAGAGGCAAGGCCAGCCACCAGTAAGATAGAAAGGCTTCAGTCAACACACAAGCTTCTTTGGGGGTCCCCAGGTGACATTAGTACGATCCGGCCACCTAATCCGGCAGAAAATGCAAGGAATCGACTGGACACAAAGCACAGCATGCAGCGCTTTATGTCCCGCTGATTCTCTGCATTTTTGCCAGATTGTGGCCGGATCTCTGCTGTACCCCATTATAGTTAATGGGGCTGGCGGGATTCTGTCTGCATCCAGCAGTGCCGGATCCAGTGAATTCTCAGCTGGAACAGCCTGCCAGGATCACTAACGCAGATGTGAAAGTAGCCTAATACAGCGCCCCATACCTCTTATATCCAGTGACGTCTCCTCTGATGTAGATGTTCTCTTTCTTCATCTTCTCCACTCAGACCAGACCACCGTGATAATTTCTTTCAGCCATCTCACGTCTCTGCAGAGTTTGACAGACATCTTAGTTTCCTACTGTCCCACAAGTAATAATGTTCCCATAGTCCCCCAGTTGTAATAAAGCCCACCATAATGCCCCGATAGTAATAATTATCTTTATAATGTGTGACAGTAAACCCCCCCTTATAATGTGCACCAGTACAAAAAATGCCCCGTTGTGTGGCAGTAAAAAAATAAATACCTCCTCTTAGTGCCCCCCGTAGAGCCAATGTCCCCAGAGTGCCCTCATGTGTTCCAATGACCCGTACTGATAGGGGCAAGGCCGAAATTGGCGCTTGCCCCTCATGGTGTCATTGAGACACATTATATGTTTTTGCCATGTTCCCCCCCCCCCCCCCCTTGTTCTCTTTTCTCCCTGGTTTTTCTCCTCAGGATAAGCTGGCCACTGGACGGTTGCTGTCCGGTTGCTGGGCTTAGGCTATTTTTAGCCAGAATCAAGGATTGGCCTGGAGGTTCTGTGGCGGGAACTGGACCTGTATTTAAGGTCGGTCACTCACCTGGGTCTTGGCTGTCGGAATCTTCAATCAAGAAGGAAGCATCCCCCGCCCGCTCTCCCTGTTCTTTGTCGCGGTCTTGATAAATTTGGGGGGGGTTAGTCGCCCAGTCTTTTGTGTGGATGGATATTAACTTAAGGGATTGTTTGGTATTTATTTAATTTAAAATCAGTATGATTAATTTATTGTGGTATTATTTATTGGTTAACCCCCAGATTTAATAAAGACCGCGGCCTTATTTATCCACATTTGGTTGTCAGTCTTTTATTATTATAGGTATTATTTATAGGGTTTTGTTAGTTGTCGATTGTGACACCATGTGTGCCACTACAAAAAACACTTAGTGCCCCCAGTTGAGCTTAGGTGCCCATAGTGACCTTATAATTTGTGCCAGTATAAAATACTCCCATATAGTCCCCCCAGAAGATGCCCCCATAGTGCTCCTTCCCCGTCTCCATAGTGCCCTCCATAATGTGGCACTATAAAATGCCCCTATAGACTGCCCCACATAGATACCCCCATAATGCTCCTTTCCTCTCTTCCCCATAGTGGCATCAAAATGGGTGCCAGTATTAAATGCCCCTATATAATGCCCTCATAGTGCTCTTGTCCCCCACTTCTCCATAGTGCCCACCTATAATGCATGCCAGTATATAGGGCCCCCAGTAGATGCCCCCATAGTGCAGTCATACACGCACTCTCCACATACATGGACGCAGTCATACACGCACTCTCCAGATACATGGACGCAGTCATACACGCACTCTCCAGATACATGGACGCAGTCATACACGCACTCTCCACATACATGGACGCAGTCATACACGCACTCTCCACATACATGGACGCAGTCATACATGCACTCTCCACATACATGGACGCAGTCATACACGTACTCTCTACATACATGAACGCAGTCTCCACGTACATGGACACAGTCATACACACACTCTCCACATACCAGGATGCACTCTCCACATACATGGACGCAGTCTCCACATACATGGACGCAGTCATACACACACTCTCCACATACATGAAATCAGTCTCCACATACATGGACGCACTCATACATGCGCTCACCATATACATAGATGCCCTCATACACACAGTCACCACATACATGGACGCACACATATACAATACACATATATAGACACCCAGCTTTCCTGCTGTACCTCTCCCCCATACACGAATGCCTCTGCACTTGTGCCATGCAGGATAGCAGGGAAGCTGGATGACATTTCATGATATAATTCACCCAGCTTTCCTACTGTACTGCAGGTCACATGTGCACAGTCTGGGAAAGCTGAATATAACCCCAGTTCCTCTGCTACTCACATGACTGGTGCAGTTGTGACAATCCAACTGATGTTCAGCATGGTGGGCAGGAAAGTTCAGGCTGCAGGAATCGCTTCGCGGGCAGAAAAGGGGGCGGGGCTATTATAGCTCCGCCCACATCGGGCCGTCCTGTTGCTGGTGACCACTGTCATAAGAACTAAGGAGGGGCGAGGCGGAGCAATGTCACTGATGTCAGGAGGTCAGTGACAGAGTGCAAGTGGTGCAGCAGGAGAAGTCAGCTGCTCTGACAGGGGCCCGGGGTGACGAAGTACAGTGACTGCTCTCGGGCCCCGAAGCAGCTGCTTCCCTGATAGTTACGCCACTGGGAAGCGCTCATCTCCACTTCTGCCCGGCTGCTGCCTGCCACATTAATAAAAAAAATAAAAAAACTCAGCCGGCGGCCCGGCCCACCACACGGCCCGGCCCACCGGGCAAATGCCCGGTCTGCCCTATGGCCAGTCCGGCCCTGTTTTACCCTTCGCTGTCTGACCTGCATGGCCATATCTCCGTAGTGACCCAGAGCTGCCAGCCCTGACCACAGACTGTTTATTAGATTGAACAAATGCTGCCTGCCTCGGCCTGTACCTAACTATGGTTTTTACAAATAGGTTACACAGAACATAGACATACACATAAACAGTAATTAAATATACTATGTTAAATAAACCCGGAAAGAGTAAGTAACAACCCACTCAGTGTACATGAATACACCAACCAACAAGAATAAACTGAGATTAAACGGGTATATCATCAAAAATAAATCCTTTATTGAATAAATGACACATAAACGAGACATGAGACAACTTGCACTTTAACTTTGTATGTATTTGGAGGTTTAAGCTGTCACCACAGCTACAATTGTGGTATTTGACCATTGATATAGTGACTTCTTATGCACTTGCACTTTAACCTTCTGCTGGCTGTCATATGGTCCCATAATTTGGAACCATCAGACATCCATATGCCGCGGTGTAATCTGCAACCACTTTTTGATATGGTGTTTTGCTACTCAGCATTTGCACTTTAGCATTTTTATATCTGTGGTTACAGTTATACATACAGAAATCAGTGAGGTAATGCACTCCTTTTTTCTACCGCCTTTTGCACAATGCATACTCCAAACCCCCCCCCCCCCCTCCCTATGTCTCATTTGTTTTTTTTCATCAGTAACCTCCCTTCTTGCTTGTGGACCAATGGAAAGTCTGCAATATCTTTGTTAGAGCTTAGCAACATCCCTAGCAACCAATAGGAAAGTTGCCTACCCCTTTACTATATAAGAAACTCCCCAGCAGCCATTTTCTGCAGTTTTTTGCAGTTCTAAGAGAGAGAGCAGTGACATTGCTATGCTCGGTGCTTTCATCTGGATCCTATTCCTTATCCAATTACATGAGATAGTTAGTTAGCTTATATATATATAATACAGATAGTTAGTGGGAGATAGTCAGTGTAGGTTATATCCTGATATAGTGTAGCTGGTTCCAGTGCAGGGTGTTAGGTAGTGTGATAGGAATTACTGTTTCTCTGCTGTCCATACATACATGCTACAGACATGATGCTGTGATGTCCCAACAATACCTAGTGCACCAATCAGTAATATCTACTCAATGTGAAGAAAAGGTTAAACGGCACTCCTCAATATGTGCAGGGAAGTGCTCATTGGTATACAAGTTCATGTATTTGAAGGAAAGACCACAGCACTCTCTTTTTGCTGTTACATCAAATTTTTATTGGCCATCGTTTCGGTCAGCAATAGACCTTGATCACGGCCGTAGTCATGGTGTTAAGTGGTGGAGCAGGATGGCATCTGGGGATGGTAGGGTGAACTAAGTAGCGATTTAATACTGCAGACCATCCACAGCTGCTGTGTCAGTTCTGCAGTAAATTGTGTTCCTCTGTCCAAGAGGATTTCTTTGGGAAACCCGACTCGGGAGAAAATATGTACCAGAGTGGTAGCTACAGTGTCTGCCTGTATTTTTGACAGAGCAACTGCCTCTGGATAGCGAGTAGCATAGTCCACCACAATAGGTATGTACTTCTTACCGGATGGACTAATGTTGGCGAGGGGTCTCACAAGGTTAATGGCTATCCTGCTGAAGGGCTCTTCAATAATTGGCAGTGGTACCAAGTGAGCCTTGGGGTGATCCCCTCTTTTCCCCACTTGCTGGCACACATCGCAGGTTCGGCAGTAAGTCCGCAAATCTGCATGTACCCCAGGCCAAAAGAAGGCCTGGGTAACCCAGTGTGAGATACGGGTTACTCCTAAGTGCCCAGCCAAGGGAATGTCGTGCCCGATCCTAAGGATTTCACTTTGATACTTGCTGGGGATTACTAACTGCCGCTTTTGGTAAGGGTTCTGTCCTGCCTGTTCAGTGACCCGGTATAATTTATTAGCGTCCCACATAAAAACTTTGTTGTCCAACCCCCCAGCTCCTGTTCCTGCCTTTTCCCAATATTTCTGAAGGAACAGATCTGCTCTAGTTTCCCTCCCAAACTCCTCCGGGTTGTCCCAAGCTATCAAGGTCTGGGGGTTAGTCACAGTCGGGGGTGTCTTTCCTGGGTCTCCCGAGCTGGTGAACTGGTCCGCTTGGTTATAGCTTGGGCCATGGTCGTCAAGGGGTGTGCAGCTGCTGTAGATGTGAAGAAGTAGGCCCAGATCGTTGCCCAGAAGGACTTCTGCAGGTAAGTTATCCATTATGCCGAGTTTTACTATACCGGATCCAGCTCCTTAGTCTATGTGCACGCGGCCAGTAGGCAGACGAAATACGGCTCCCCCAACCACTCGAACAGCTACGGTTTGGCCCATACGCTTATGGGCTGGAATCAAGTGCCTCTGTACCAGTGTAATTGTAGCCCCATTGTCCCGTAATCCTTGGGCGACCTGTCCGTCGAGTTTGAACTTTTGTTGGTGCTGCTGACTATTATCCCCGGAATCAGCCTGAATGGAATTGGCCTTATGCAATACCCCCAGATATTCCTCAGGGTGAGTGTCTGTGTCCACGCAGTGGACAGCCGGGGTACGTGATGCAGCAGGGATTTACACAGGGGGTGAGTTGTTCCAGGAAGATCGGGGAGGGCCAAATGGAAATTGGCCATTAGGTGTCCGGGTTCACAGCATCAGTGACATTTTACTTTGAACACTATTCCTAGAAGGACCAGCAAAACAAAGGGGCCCGGGCGGAATAGGGACCCTAAACTCTGGTCGTGGAGAGGGTCTGGATACAATGGAGACCCGGGGATCCGCTTGAGGATGAGGTTGGGATAACGCTGCGTCCAGTCGCCTGGAATCAGCATACTCATAGGCCAGGCGGGCTGCTTCTGTGAGGGTGTGGGGACGTTGGTCTCTTACCCAGTTGCTTAAGTCCTGCTGTAGATTATTGAAGAAATGCTCCAAGAGAAAAAGTTGCAGCACCTCCTCGGCAGATACGACCTGGCATCCATCAATCCACTGGGTAGCGGTGCGGTGTAACTTGTTAGACCATTCCATGTGGGTGTCACATCTCAGTTTTTTGGTATCTCTGAATTTCCGCTAGTATGCTTCTGGAGTTATGGCATACCGTTTAAGTAAGGTGTCTTTGACAAGGTGATATTGTTTTACCTCGTCCTCTGGGATGGCCCAGAAGGCTTCCGCTGCTCTGCCGGATAGCTGACCGGATAGAATGGTAACCAAATCCTCTGGGGGTACCTGGTGGAGCGCACACTGAATTTCAAAGTCCGCCAAATAGCTGTCGATCTCCCCCTCTGCCTCCAGGAACTGTTTAAATGCAGCAAACGGTACCTTTCGTTTTTCTGTGCTGGCCGGAGTAAGGGTGACTGGGGGTGGCTCTAGGGGTCGCTGGGCAATAATTCATTGCAGCTATTTCCTCTGTTCTCGAGTTTCCGCTGCTACCTGGGCAAAAATCTGTGCAATCCGTTCCTCAGAGGGGTTTGACCCATAGATCGCCAACCGCTCCCTCACTATGCAAGTCGTTTTGTCTCCAGACGGGGTAGGGGTTTCAGCCATGGCAGAATTCCGATCCAGCTGCTGTAACTCCGCAATCAGCTCTCGCTTAGGTCGGTTGCTGGCACTCCCTCCACGCCTTTCCAGTAAATCCTTGAGGGTCGTCCTTTTTAGCTGCTCATATCGGCTTTCCATTCGACCTGAATGCCTCCTGGGGTAGAAGGACTATCCCACTGCTGCCACCAATGTAACGGTATCAACCGCTGGCGACGTCCATCTCCCCTAGTAAGAGTGGTGCTGTAAAGTTGCTCCAGTGACTTCCAAGGCCGAGTTGTGATTCCCAGTAGCTGTGCAGCTCTTACAAGAGCTAGTAGTAATATAGCTGTTACCTACAACACGAGACGAGGCTGCAAGTTGAGGGTAAGAAGATTCACCTTTATTAGTGCCACACTTGGCCTTATATAGAAGTCCCCATGAAAGGAGACCTCCCCTCTGGACCTGATCGAGAACTGGGTGACAAACACACTGGCCAATGGAAATAACCACACAATCTGGGAGAATATCACACAATGCCTCCCCTCTGCCTGGAAGATAATTAGGTCAGATACTGTATGTAACCCAATAATCTCCAGACAGTAAAACCCCATTGTTTATAAAAACTTCCATACAGGACACACAATGCCTCCCCTCTGCCTGGGAGATAATTAGGTCAGAAACGGTATGTAACCCAATCATCTCAACAGACATACAATAATACACACTGTACTTACCTTGTATAATTGTGTAGAGGGCCTGATATGCATTTAACATCTGTTTAAACTTTTTACTAAGATGTGAGATCTATGAAACACCACAAAAAGAAAAAAAAAATTATCTTAATGGTTTTGGCTTTAAGAAACTTGTGCTTGTCATACACACAATTCAGCTTGAACAGTTTTGCTTTTCTGTGATATCTCAACAATTGCTTACAGGTGGGAAGTTTATTTTATTAAAACAGAGGCTTCACTATTGTGAGAGGCACTAATGGGGCAGCACTATTGTAAAGGGGGCAATGAGGGGGCAGCACTATTGTGAGGGGCACTAAAGGGGCAACATGTTTATTTCTCTGGGGATTTTGGTGGTTTAGACTAATTTATACACCCAGCAGTTTTTTGTCCAAAACCATACATCATCATTTTCTAAATGGATCTACCTAGATGCCGTAGGGGTGATAATGTTTTGGGGTCTTGTGTTGCATATGGGCCTACTAAAGAAGCAATAAATTAAGTAATACAGAATGCAGATATTATATCTAATATACTGCATGACCATGTACTGGTTATGCTTTGAAGTAATCCTAACATTTTTGCAATATAATGATAATGCCCTGAGATGATATCACATTTGACAGCCTTTTCAAAACCAGGCCAGTTATTGATTATTTCAGTGACAAGTTTGCTGAAGCATACACCCACAAAAATTTATTTCCACAGACCCTCATACATTTTAAATGGAGGATTACATTTCACCAATACCTGCCAAAAAAAGGACAAAGTGTAGCATTAAAATATATGATATGTGAGAGTACCTCAAGGTAGACCCACAAATTTAGAGTTTACAATTTAAGGACACCAAGATTACCCCCAGAATCTTTTTCTTTAATTTGTGTTAGTGGGAAAATTGTAAGGGATTTGTAGCACCCACTGCTGCACTAGGGTTGTCACCTCTATCTGAGTAACTTTTCTACCAGCATCCAGCTCTTTAAATAAAATGTGTCACCGGAAATTAAAACCAGATAGTAACAAATCTCCTTTTTCTCAAATCTGTTCTTATTTTCTTATTTTCTTATTTTAGATTTTTTTATTTCCTGATTTTTTTTTATTTCCTGAATATAATTATGGTGGTGGCCATCTTGCCTGAGCTGTTCTTCACAGCATTAACAGTACACAGCAATAAAAAAATAAAATGTTTTTTTGCAGCTCCATGGGCCATAGGCACAAGGGAGGGGACTCTGTTGACTTACATGGCAGAGTTTTCCAGGGATAGTCTGTGAGTCTGACCTGTGCAGAGGACATTGTACAAGGAAATAATATATAACACTTGAAAATCACCTATTGTGAATGATGGATCCTGTTTTATCTGTACACATAGATGATATTATTACGGGCAGGATTAGAAAGAGTTAACTGCAGTAAAGTAATCTGTGCAAACCAAGAAGTAGCACCAATTGTTAGATATAGTGGCCAGTGCGAAAACTGCTGTAAGTTTGGTTTTAGTTTAAATATAAATATTGAAATGGAAAATTAAAAATAACATAATCAAAAATTCTTAAAAAATATGTTAAACATAAAAAAGTGATTTAAACAGCAGGTCATTTTCTGTTGTCACATTCCCTTTAAGTGCCTCGCTGTAGAGCTTACTGCACCATATACAGAAATCAGTGAGGCCTCCTTATAACTCAGGCTGTACATCTACTAAGAAGATGCAAGATCAGGGGACTATGCAGGGAAGAAATCTTTTTGCTTAAAGGGGTTGTCTCACTTCAGCAATAGTGATGAGCAGCATAGGCAACATTAGTTTTTGCAATATTTCACAAATTTATGGCTTAATATTTACCATAAATTCTCAAATTCTAGAATTCGCAATATCCAGTCATTATTTTCTTGATTGCAAAAATCGGCAATGTAGTTTGCGCGTATTGCGCAGGCAGTACAGGCGTGGCTCACTTTTGCTACATTTGTCAAGCTGCTAGAAGTTTCCTGAGACTGGAGAAAATGGATGGCAGCAACTTTCGTGAGTGTGAGTCCCGATCACTGTAAGTAATTTTACATTACAGCACTGTTTTTGAATACATTGCACATGCATGGCAGAACAATAGATTTATATGCAGATAGAGTGCTCCAATATATTTGCGATTGTGCAAATCAGCACTAATAATGCACATATTTTTTTTCCCGCAATACATGAAACTTCACATTTTATCAGGTCTGAGTGGATATTACTGATTGGTGCACTAAGTATTGTTGTGACATTACAGCATCATGTCTGTAGCATGTATGTATGGACTAATCCCTATCACAGCACAATGAATCCTATCACACTACTTAACACCCTGCACTGGGGTTTATCAGCTACACTATATCACTATCTAACCTACACTGACTATCTCCCACTAACTATCTGTTCTATATATATGAGCTAACTATCTAATGTAATTAAATAAGGATCAAGATGAGTCTGCAAAGCACAGAGCACAGCAATGACAATGCTCTCTCTTTCTCAGAACTGAAAAAACAGCAGAAAATGGCTGCTGGGGAGGTTCTTATATAGTAAGGGGTAGGCAACTTTCCTATTGGTTGCTAGGGATGTTGCTAAGCTCAGACAAAGACATTGCAGCCTTCTCATTGGCCCACAAGCTAGAAGCAGTAGTACTGATGAAAAAAAAAAAATAGAATATTCGTAAAGTACTATATTCTAGATTTTCGCAAATTCTTGAAGTGACTATATTCTTGATAGAAATTTGTGATTAGAATATTTGCGCTCAACACTATTCAGCAAATGGCATTTATCATGCTAATACAAGGCACTCACTAATGAATTGTGATTGTCCATATTGATTGTTTTGCTGGCTTGATTCATTTTTCCATCACATTATACACTGCTTGTCTCCAGGGTTATAACTATTGTTGAGCGAATCGAATGATCCAAAGTGGAATTTAATCCAGAGTTTAGGAAAAATTTGATTCCCAATAAATCCATATTTCCTTGAGCTTCATGGTAACTAATTATTTTTTCCCTAAAATGGCAGCTACACAGTGGCTGCAGCTGTGTCATGCGTCAGGCCAGTGATTTCCCGCTGAGACCATCACTGGCCTGACACGTGACACAGCTTCAGTCACTGATTGGCTGAGTGGGAAAGGTCCTCAAACTTGTCGGGAGCCCAGAGAGAAGATACCAGGACCACAAAGAGGAGAACAGCCGCGGGCACAAGTAAATTATTTTAAAAAAAGTTTCATTTTTACGCCCCCCCTAGGCTCTGGATCTCTGCGCCCTAAGGCAGCCGCTTGGTCTGCCTTATTATAGCGCCGGGCCTGCTCCCCTGTGTAATATCGATGTTAGCCAGTGGCAAATCATGCGTGATAAATCTGACTGGCCAGAGGACAGGAGATATGGTGCTTATATCTCACAGCCACCTGAGCCCTGTGAGGGCTGAACTGGTGGAGGAGGAGGATGAAGATGAGTAGTTGGTTCATCTGCCCAAGCAACAGGAGAGCAACAGAAGGAGCATGAGAAGCATGAGGAGCTGGAGGGTGATAAGACTAGGCAGATGACACTGACAGAATGTGGCAGTATGCAATGGAGATGGAGGCAGGGAGTCCCTCCAATTCTCTTGCGCAAATGGCCACACGCATGCTGAGTTGCTTGCATAGTGACAACCGCATTATCACCATTCTGGAAAGGGATGACTAATGGCTCTCCACAATGTCAGACCCTTGATACTTGGCCAAAATGGGGGCCTGTTTTCCACCTTCTGAGAGAGATAATAAACTCAACTACCATCGAGACATCCTATGTAGTCTGTGGGTGGGTCACTGTCTATGTGCGCCATCGCCCATCCTCACACTCTGTGCTTATGCTGCACTTTCATGACTGCTGGAAGAGAGGAACAGGTGAGGGGCAGGAGCAGCACCAGCTCCATTAGTAGCAAATTGAGTCTCAAGTGTCTCATGAGCTCTTTTCTTTTGAAGAAACCAGCCAGCAGCAGCAGGACATGGGGCAGAACCTGAACCAGAAAGATGTGGCATACTTTTCCTGCACATTGTCACCCCAAATCCAAGATCCTCTGGACTACTAGGCAGTCAAACTTGAAATGTGGCTGCAAATGCCCGAGTTTGCCTTGGACAAGCTTTCCTGCCTGGCCAGTAGTGTGGCAAAAGAGCTGGTGTTTCAGACTAGATCATTCTGGAAGTAATATTCTGAGTGCAGTGTGTTGCCACCCCAGAATATTGTGAAATATGGCCTGTTACTTCTAGCCACGTGCTTCAGCCACTATTCTGATGCTGCCACCCACCTGATGCCACACAGCGGCTGCCTCTGCTGCAATCTTCTCCTACTGCCACCATCTTGTGCTATTTCTGACACTGTTGATGCCACCCCTCCCAACTCTGTGACTGGGCCACTATGTTGACTCCTGATGCTGTTGCCACCATCACCACTCTGTGACTGGGTCACTATGTTCACTCCTCATGCTGTTGCCACCCTTCCCACACTGTGACTGTGACACTATATTGACTCCTCATGCTTTTGCCACCCTCACCAGTCTGTTCTGGGGCCAATAATGTTTCTTGATATGTCAGAAGAACAAAAATAAATAAATACACAACGGATCCTGTCTTTGGAGCATCCATAAGGCCTCAATCACACGGTCAGTATTTTGCATCAGGATTTGCTCATGATTTGGAAGCCAAAAGCAGGAGGGAGTCCAAAACACAGAAAACATGCAACATTTCCTTCACATGTCATCAATGTTTTGGATCCACTCCTGTTTTTGCCTTATAAATACTGATCAATTACTGACCGAATACTGACCGTGTGAAGGCAGATGCTTAAAAGACAGGATCCATTTATTTTTTTCGGTTGTTCTTTTGATGTGATCCATGTGAAGAAGGGAAAATAAACAGTGATGTCAACACAAACTTACTGCTGACCCGCCCCCCTCTGGGCCACTACAAGTTTTAGTGGTTAACAAAATAGGTTATCTATCAATAGGTTATCTATCAATCTATGTGGAAGCAGCAGATAGTGTAAAATGAGACATTTCTTTCCCACTTTAGAAGAATTAGTGGCTAACAGAACAGGTTATCTAGCAATCAATGTGTACTGTATGATGAGCCAAAATCAGGAGCCAATCCTACTCCCAGATAAGGTATCATGAAAAGATTTGCACCTGTTCTTTGTTTTTCACCTGTAAGTGACCAAATAAGTGAAGTGTGAACCGAGCCACAACATGGCTTAAAATAACCTTTTTTTTCTCCACTACTTTATTTGCACTGCCTCCATGTCCTTCTTTTCTTCTACTTGGGTACTTGGGACACAGGTCTTGCAGGGGTGCAAAGTATTTTTTTTTCTCTTTTACTAAAGACTGCTGTATGCTTTTCTTTAGGTTTAGCTAGAGGTTAGCTAGGACTGTTGATGGCCTGCATGACGATGCACACGTCCATAAACTGTATGTGACTCAAACTGACGAACAGTAAGGCCGAATGCACACGGCCGTGAGCGGTCCGTGGTATCCCTGCCTGGCATCCTGCTGAGAGCAGGAGCGCATGGCGTCATTGGTTGCTATGACGCCATGTGCTTCATGCTGCCGCTGCACTACAGTAATACACTCGTGTGCATTCGGCCTAACTGTTTCACTATCAGAAAGGACTAGTTATGCATGTTGCTGCAATACACCAACATACACTCTCCCTGCAGGCCGGGATATAGCTGATTTAATGTGCTTTGTGACAAATTAATTCGTAACAAAGCAAATTTTGTGAAAAAAAATTGGTGAAGCACCCGAATTGAATTATTGAAAAATTTGCTCATCTCTAATTATGACCAATCTGCAATACATCAGTTGTGGCCATGCTTGCACACGATAGGTACTTACTAGGCACTTACTAATGTATCGTGATTGTCCATACTGCCTCCTTTGCAGGCTTCCATCACATTATACACTGCGTGCTTCCACGGGTTATGACTAACCTGCAATCCAGCAGTAGTAGCCATGCTTGCACACTATAGGAAAAATCGCTGGCCTATGCGCACTCCTGCTGTCCCAGCCACAAGAGAGGCCAGCTCTCTTTCCTATAGTGTGCAAGCATGGCCACTGCTGCAGGATTGCAGGGTGGTCGTAGCTCGTGGAAGCACACAGTGTATAATGTGATAGAAGAATGACTCAAGCCTGAAAAGGAGGCAGTATGGACAATAACAATACATTAGTAAGTGCCTTGTATTAACTGTATCTACATGATAAATGCCATTTGCTGAAGCGAGACATCCCCTTTAAGTTTAAGCACAAGAATAATGTCCTTATATTGAGCACAATTTATACTGTAGTAATGGTAGCATAGGTCATCAATATAAACCTCCTGCATATGAAGGTGTGGTACAAAAAGTTGGCCATGTACATCATAGAGATGGCACTGAGTAAACACAATGTGGCATTTTGAATAGCAGACCTTCTTTTCTTAATTTTTAGCATCCTTCATATACATATGACATTATTTTCCTTATGAGTAGGGATGAGCGAACCCGAACTGTATAGTTCGGGTTCGTACCGAATTTTGGGGTGTCCGTGACACGGACCCAAACCCAAACATTTTAGTAAAAGTCCGTGTTCGGGTTCGGTGTTCGGTGCTTTCTTGGCGCTTTTTGAAAGGCTGCAAAGCAGCCAATCAACAAGCGTCATACTACTTGCCACAAGAGGCCATCACAGCCTTGCCTACTATTGGCATGGCTGTGATTGGCCAGTGCAGCATGTGACCCAGCCTCTATATAAGCTTGGGTCACGTTGCGCTGCACGTCACTCTGCTGATTGAAGCATAGGGAGAGGTTGCAGCTGCGACGTTAGGGCGAGATTAGGCAGTGATTAACTCCTCCAAAAGACTTCATTCTGTGATCGATCTGCAGCTGTGGATCATTGAAGTGCTAATATTGACTTGCTCACTTTTTTGAGGCTGCCCAGAGCGTTTTTAGATCACTTTTTTTCTGGGGTGATCGGCGGCCATTTTGTGACTTGTGGTGCGCCAGCACAAGCTATCACCAAGTGTATTTAACCATCAATAGTGTGGTTATTTTGTGCTATATCCTACATCAGCTGCAGGCTGAGTCTGTGTCACCGAAGTGCATTTAACCATCAACAGTCTGGTTATTTTTTGGCCATATACTACATCTGGTGCAGGCTGAGCCTGTGTCACCCAAGTGCATTTAACCATCAACAGTGTGGTTATTTTTTGGCCATATACTACATAAGGGGCAAGTTGAGCCTGTCACCCAGCGCCTAAAAAATAGACCTGACATTTCTATTCAACCAAATCAGTACTGTTTTAGCTGGTCAAGTTATTTGTAGTGACCGTAAAAGCACACTTTTTGTTCTGGGTTGAAAAACTATTCCCAAATTTGCCATTCTCAAAATAACTAGTTTCTGGTATTTGAGGCCTACTTGAAATCTATCCCAAAAAGGATATCTTACATTGAAGGTACTGATAGTGTCATTCAGAAAAACCTAAGACACACGCTACCGTACAGATAGAAGTCTGATTCTGAGATTAAACCTTTACCTGTCACACAGTGCAAAAGAAAACAGGTCTCACATTTCTATTCAAGCAAATCTGTACTGTTTTAGCTGGTCAAGTTATTTGTAGCGACCGTAAAAGCCCTTTTTTTTTTCTGGGTTGAAAAACTATTCCCAAATTTGCTATTCTCAAAATAATTAGTTTCTAATATTTGAGGCCTACTTGAAATCTATCCCAAAAAGGATATCTTACATTGAAGGTACTGATAGTGTCATTCAGAAAAACCTAAGACACACGCTACCGTGCAGATAGAAGTCTGATTCTGAGATTAAACCTTAACCTGTCACACAGTGCAAAAAAAAACAGGTCTCACATTTCTATTCAAGCAAATCTGTACTGTTTTAGCTGGTCAAGATATTTGTAGCGACCGTAAAAGCCCTTTTTTTTTTCTGGGTTGAAAAACTATTCCTAAATTTGCCATTCTCAAAATAACTAGTTTCTGGTATTTGAGGCCTACTTGAAATCTATCCCAAAAAGGATATCTTACATTGAAGGTACTGATAGTGTCATTCAGAAAAACCTAAGACACACGCTACCGTGTAGATAGAAGTCTGATTCTGAGATTAAACCTTAACCTGTCACACAGTGCAAAAAAAAACAGGTCTCACATTTCTATTCAAGCAAATCTGTACTGTTTTAGCTGGTCAAGTTATTTGTAGTGACCGTAAAAGCACATTTTTTTTTTCTGGGTTGAAAAACTATTCCCAAATTTGCCATTCTCAAAATTGTAATGAACGGGAACAATGAGGAAAACATCTAATAAGGGACGCGGACGTGGATATGGTCGTGGTGGTGTTAGTGGACCCTCTGGTGCTGGGAGAGGACGTGGCCGTTCTGCAACAGCCACACGTCCTAGTGTACCAACTACCTCAGGTCCCAGTAGCCGCCAGAATTTACAGGGATATTTGGTGGGGCCCAATGCCGTTCTAAGGATGGTAAGGCCTGAGCAGGTACAGGCATTAGTCAATTGGGTGGCCGACAGTGCATCCAGCACGTTCACATTATCTCCCACCCAGTCCTCTGCAGAAAGCGCACCGATGGCGCATGAAAACCAAGCCCATCAGTCTGTCACATCACCCCCATGCATATCAGGGAAACTGTCTGAGCCTCAAGTTATGCAGCAGTCTCTTATGCTGTTTGAAGACTCTGCTGCCAGGGTTTCCCAAGGGCATCCACCTAGCCCTTCACCAGGGGTGGAAGAGATAGAATGCACTAACGCACAACCACTTATGTTTCCTGATGATGAGAACATGGGAATACCACCTCAGCACGTCTCTGATGATGACGAAACACAGGTGCCAACTGCTGCGTCTTTCTGCAGTGTGCAGACTGAACAGGAGGTCAGGGATCAAGACTGGGTGGAAGACGATGCAGGGGACGATGAGGTCCTAGACCCCACATGGAATGAAGGTCGTGCCACTGACTTTCACAGTTCGAGGAAGAGGCAGTGGTGAGACCGAGCCAACAGCATAGCAAAAGAGGGAGCAGTGGGCAAAATCAGAACACCCGCCGCCAAGAGACTCCGCCTGCTACTGACCGCCGCCATCTGGGACCGAGCACCCCAAAGGCAGCTTCAAGGAGTTCCCTGGCATGGCACTTCTTCAAACAATGTGCTGACGACAAGACCAGAGTGGTTTGCACGCTGTGCCATCAGAGCCTGAAGCGAGGCATTAACGTTCTGAACCTTAGCACAACCTGCATGACCAGGCACCTGCATGCAAAACATGAACTGCAGTGGAGTAAACACCTTAAAAACAAGGAAGTCGCTCAGGCTCCCCCTGCAGCCTCTTCTGCTGCTGCCGCCTCGGCCTCTTCTGCTGCTGCCGCCGCCTCGGCCTCTTCTGCTGCCGCCGCCTCGGCCTCTTCCTCTGCCTCTGGAGGAACGTTGGCACCTGCCGCCCAGCAAACATGGGATGTACCACCAACACCACCACCTGCGTCACCAAGCATCTCAACCATGTCACACGGCAGCGTTCAGCTCTCCATCTCACAAACATTTGAGAGAAAGCGTAAATTCCCACCTAGCCACCCTCGATCCCTGGCCCTGAATGCCAGCATTTCTAAACTACTGGCCTATGAAATGCTGTCATTTAGGCTGGTGGACACACACAGCTTCAAACAGCTCATGTCGCTTGCTGTCCCACAGTATGTTGTTCCCAGCCGCCACTACTTCTCCAAGAGAGCCGTGCCTTCCCTGCACAAACAAGTGTCCGATAAAATCAAGTGTGCACTGCGCAACGCCATCTGTGGCAAGGTCCACCTAACCACAGATACGTGGACCAGTAAGCACGGCCAGGGACGCTATATCTCCCTAACTGCACACTGGGTAAATGTAGTGGCGGCTGGGCCCCAGGCGGAGAGCTGTTTGGCGCACGTCCTTCCGCCGCCAAGGATCGCAGGGCAACATTCTTTGCCTCCTGTCTCCTCCTCCTCCTACTCAGCTTCCTCCTCCTCTTCTTCCACCTGCTCATCCAGTCAGCCACACACCTTCACCAGCAACTTCAGCACAGCCCGGGGTAAACGTCAGCAGGCCATTCTGAAACTCATATGTTTGGGGGACAGGCCCCACACCACACAGGAGTTGTGGCGGGGTATAGAACAACAGACCGACGAGTGGTTGCTGCCGGTGAGCCTCAAGCCCGGCCTGGTGGTGTGCGATAATGGGCGAAATCTCGTTGCAGCTCTGGGACTAGCCGGTTTGACGCACATCCCTTGCCTGGCGCATGTGCTGAATTTGGTGGTGCAGAAGTTCATTCGCAACTACCCCGACATGTCAGAGCTGCTGCATAAAGTGCGGGCCGTCTGTTCGCGCTTCCGGCGTTCACACCCTGCCGCTGCTCGCCTGTCTGCGCTACAGCGTAACTTTGGCCTTCCCGCTCACCGCCTCATATGCGACGTACCTACCAGGTGGAACTCCACCTTGCATATGCTGGGTAGACTGTGCGAGCAGCAGCAGGCCATAGTGGAGTTTCAGCTGCAGCACGCACGGGTCAGTCGCACTGTGGATCAGACCCACTTCACCACCATTGACTGGGCCTCCATGCGAGACCTGTGTGCCCTGTTGCGCTGTTTCGAGTACTCCACCAACATGGCCAGTGGAGATGACGCCATTATCAGCGTTACAATACGACTTCTATGTCTCCTTGAGAAAACACTTAGGGCGATGATGGAAGAGGAGGTGGCTCAGGAGGAAGAGGAGGAAGAGGGGTCATTTTTAGCACTTTCAGGCCAGTCTCTTCGAAGAGGGAGGTTTTTTGCAACACCAGAGGCCAGGTACAAATGTGGCCAGACAGGGCCCACTACTGGAGGATGAGGAGGACGAGGAGGAGGTGGAGGAGGATGAGGATAAAGCATGTTCACATCGGGGTGGCACCCAAAGCAGCTCGGGCCCATCACTGGTGCGTGGCTGGGGGGAAACACAGGACGATGACGATACGCCTCCCACAGAGGACAGCTTGTCCTTACCTCTGGGCAGCCTGGCACACATGAGCGACTACATGCTGCAGTGCCTGCGCAACGACAGCAGAGTTGCCCACATTTTAATGTGTGCGGACTACTGGGTTGCCACCCTGCTGGATCCCCGGTACAAAGACAATGTGCCCACCTTACTTCCTACACTGGAGCGTGATAGGAACATGCGCGAGTACAAGTGCACGTTGGTAGACGCGCTACTGAGAGCATTCCCAAATGTTACAGGGGAACCAGTGGAAGCCCAAGGAGAAGGCAGAGGAGGAGCAAGAGGTCGCCAACGCAGCTGTGTCACGGCCAGCTCCTCTGAGGGCAGGGTTAGCATGGCAGAGATGTGGAAAAGTTTTGTCACCACGCCACAGCTAACTGCACCACCACCTGATACGGAACGTGTTAGCAGGGGGCAACATTTCACTAACATGGTGGAACAGTACCTGTGCACACCCCTCCACGTACTGACTGATGGTTCGGCCCCATTCAACTTCTGCGTCTCCAAATTGTCCACGTGGCCAGAGCTAGCCTTTTATGCCTTGGAGGTGCTGGCCTGCCCGGCGGCCAGCGTTTTGTCTGAACGTGTATTCAGCACGGCAGGGGGCGTCATTACAGACAAACGCAGCCGCCTGTCTACAGCCAATGTGGACAAGCTGACGTTCATAAAAATGAACCAGGCATGGATCCCACAGGACCTGTCCATCCCTTGTGCAGATTAGATATTAACTACCTCCCCTTAACAATATATTATTCTACTCCTGGGCACTTCCTCATTCAATACTATTTTTAATTTCATTTTACCATTATATTGCGGGGCAACCCAAAGTTAAATGAACCTCTCCTCTGTCTGGGTGCCGGGGCCTAAATGTGTGACAGTGGCCTGTTACAGTGGTGGGTGACGTGAAGCCTGATTCTCTGCTATGACATGAAGACAGATTCTGCACTGACATAAGGCCAGATTCTCTGTTACGGGACCGCTCTCCTCTGTCTGGGTGCCTGGGCCTAAATGTGTGACAGTGGCTTGTTCCAGTGGTGGGTGACGTGAAGCCTGATTCTCTGCTATGACATGAAGACAGATTCTGCGCTGACATAAGGCCAGATTCTCTGTTACGGGACCGCTCTCCTCTGTCTGGGTGCCGGGGCCTAAATGTGTGACAGTGGCCTGTTCCAGTGGTGGGTGACGTGAAGCCTGATTCTCTGCTATGACATGAAGACAGATTCTGTGCTGACATAAGGCCAGATTCTCTGTTACGGGAAAGCTCTCCTCTTTCTGGTTGCCGGGGCCTAAATGTGTGACAGTGGCCTGTTCCAGTGGTGGGTGACGTGAAGCCTGATTCTCTGCTATGACATGAAGACAGATTCTGTGCTGACATAAGGCCAGATTCTCTGTTACCCGACCTCTCTCCTCTGCCTGCGTGCCTGGGCCTAAATATGTGACAGTGGCCTGTTCCAGTGGTGGGTGACGTGAAGCCTGATTCTCTGCTATGACATGAAGACAGATTCTGCGCTGACATAAGGCCAGATTCTCTGTTACGGGACCGCTCTCCTCTGTCTGGGTGCCGGGGCCTAAATGTGTGACAGTGGCCTGTTCCAGTGGTGGGTGACGTGAAGCCTGATTCTCTGCTATGACATGAAGACAGATTCCGTGCGGACATAAGGCCAGATTCTCTGTTACGCGACCTCTCTCCTCTGCCTGGGTGCCTGGGCCTAAATGTGTGACAGTGGCCTGTTCCAGTGGTGGGTGACGTGAAGCCTGATTCTCTGCTATGACATGAAGACAGATTCTGCGCTGACATAAGGCCAGATTCTCTGTTACGGGACCGCTCTCCTCTGTCTTTTTGCCGGGGCCTAAATGTGTGACAGTGGCCTGTTCCAGTGGTGGGTGACGTGAAGCCTGATTCTCTGCTATGACATGAAGACAGATTCTGTGCTGACATAAGGCCAGATTCTCTGTTACGCGACCTCTCTCCTCTGCCTGGGTGCCTGGGCCAAAATGTGTGACAGTGGCCTGTTCCAGTGGTGGGTGACGTGAAGCCTGATTCTCTGCTATGACATGAAGACTTATTCTGTGCTGACATGAAGCCAGATTCTCTGTTACGCGACCTCTCTCCTCTGCCTGGGTGCCTGGGCCTAAATATGTGACAGTGGCCTGTTCCAGTGGTGAATGACGTGAAGCCTGATTCTCTGCTATGACATGAATACAGATTCTGCGCTGACATAAGGCCAGATTCTCTGTTACGGGACCTCTCTCCTCTGCCTGGGTGCCTGGGCCTAAATATGTGACAGTGGCCTGTTCCAGTGGTGGGTGACGTGAAGCCTGATTCTCTGCTATGACATGAAGACAGATTCTGCACTGACATAAGGCCAGATTCTCTGTTACGGGACCGCTCTCCTCTGTCTGGGTGCCTGGGCCTAAATGTGTGACAGTGGCCTGTTCCAGTGGTGGGTGACGTGAAGCCTGATTCTCTGCTATGACATGAAGACAGATTCTGTGCTGACATAAGGCCAGATTCTCTGTTACGCGACCTCTCTCCTCTGCCTGGGTGCCTGGGCCTAAATATGTGACAGTGGCCTGTTCCAGTGGTGGGTGACGTGAAGCCTGATTCTCTGCTATGACATGAAGACAGATTCTGTGCTGACATAAGGCCAGATTCTCTGTTACGGGACCGCTCTCCTCTGTCTGGGTGCCGGGGCCTAAATGTGTGACAGTGGCCTGTTCCAGTGGTGGGTGACGTGAAGCCTGATTCTCTGCTATGACATGAAGACAGATTCTGTGCTGACATAAGGCCAGATTCTCTGTTACGCGACCTCTCTCCTCTGCCTGGGTGCCTGGGCCTAAATGTGTGACAGTGGCCTGTTCCAGTGGTGGGTGACGTGAAGCCTGATTCTCTGCTATGACATGAAGACAGATTCTGCGCTGACATAAGGCCAGATTCTCTGTTACGGGACCGCTCTCCTCTGTCTTTTTGCCGGGGCCTAAATGTGTGACAGTGGCCTGTTCCAGTGGTGAGTGACGTGAAGCCTGATTCTCTGCTATGACATGAAGACAGATTCTGTGCTGACATAAGGCCAGATTCTCTGTTACGGGAAAGCTCTCCTCTGTCTGGGTGCCGGGGCCTAAATGTGTGACAGTGGCCTGTTCCAGTGGTGGGTGACGTGAAGCCTGATTCTCTGCTATGACATGAAGACAGATTCTGTGCTGACACAAGGCCAGATTCTCTGTTACGCGACCTCTCTCCTCTGCCTGGGTGCCTGGGCCTAAATGTGTGACAGTGGCCTGTTCCAGTGGTGGGTGACGTGAAGCCTGATTCTCTGCTATGACATGAAGACAGATTCTGCGCTGACATAAGGCCCGATTCTCTGTTACGGGACCGCTCTCCTCTGTCTTTTTGCCGGGGCCTAAATGTGTGACAGTGGCCTGTTCCAGTGGTGGGTGACGTGAAGCCTGATTCTCTGCTATGACATGAAGACAGATTCTGTGCTGACATAAGGCCAGATTCTCTGTTACGGGACCGCTCTCCTCTGTCTGGGTGCCGGGGCCTAAATGTGTGACAGTGGCCCTTTCCAGTGGTGGGTGACGTGAAGCCTGATTCTCTGCTATGACATGAAGACAGATTCTGTGCTGACATAAGGCCAGATTCTCTGTTACGGGAAAGCTCTCCTCTGTCTGGGTGCCGGGGCCTAAATGTGTGACAGTGGCCTGTTCCAGTGGTGAGTGACGTGAAGCCCGATTCTCTGCTATGACATGAAGACAGATTCTGTGCTGACATAAGGCCAGATTCTCTGTTACGCGACCTCTCTCCTCTGCCTGCGTGCCTGGGCCTAAATATGTGACAGTGGCCTGTTCCAGTGGTGGGTGACGTGAACTCTGATTCTCTGCTATGACATGAAGACAGATTCTGCGCTGACATAAGGCCAGATTCTCTGTTACGGGACCGCTCTCCTCTGTCTGGGTGCCGGGGTCTAAATGTGTGACAGTGGCCTGTTCCAGTGGTGGGTGACGTGAAGCCTGATTCTCTGCTATGACTTGAAGACAGATTCTGTGCTGACATAAGGCCAGATTCTCTGTTACGCGACCTCTCTCCTCTGCCTGCGTGCCTGGGCCTAAATATGTGACAGTGGCCTGTTCCAGTGGTGGGTGACTTGAAGCCTGATTCTCTGCTATGACATGAAGACAGATTCTGCACTGACATAAGGCCAGATTCTCTGTTACGGGACCGCTCTCCTCTGTCTGCGTGCCGGGGCCTAAATGTGTGACAGTGGCCTGTTCCAGTGGTGGGTGACGTGAAGCCTGATTCTCTGCTATGACATGAAGACAGATTCTGTGCTGACATAAGGCCAGATTCTCTGTTACGGGACCGCTCTCCTCTGTCTGGGTGACGGGGCCTAAATGTGTGACAGTGGCCTGTTCCAGTGGTGGGTGACGTGAAGCCTGATTCTCTGCTATGACATGAAGACTGATTCTGTGCTGACATGAAGCCAGATTCTCTGCTATGGCATGAAGAGACTGATTCTATGCTGACATGAAGCCAGATTCTTTGCTATGGCATGAAGAGACTGATTCTCTGCTGACGTGAAGCCATATTCTCTGCTATGGGACCTCTGTCCAATTGATATTGGTTCATTTTTATTTTTTTAATTTTTATTTTAATTTATTTCCCTATCCACATTTGTTTGCAGGGGATTTACCTACATGTTGCTGCCTTTTGCAGCCCTCTAGCTCTTTCCTGGGCTGTTTTACAGCCTTTTTAGTGCCCAAAAGTTCGGGTCCCCATTGACTTCAATGGGGTTCGGGTTCGGGACGAAGTTCGGTTCGGGTTCGGATCCCGAACCCGAACATTTCCGGGAAGTTCGGCCGAACTTCTCGAACCCGAACATCCAGGTGTTCGCTCAACTCTACTTATGAGCCCTGCCTTGTGCCCAAATAGCAGTTTATGACTAGTGATGAGTGGCCTAGGCAATATTCAAATTTGCATTATTTCGCCAATTTTTGGCCGAATATTCGCCATGAATTTGAAAATTTGAGAATTTGTGATCTTCATTCATTATTTACTTGATTGGGAAAATTGGCAATGTAATATATTCGTGATAAATATTCGCGATCAACACTAAGGGGTAGGCAACTTTCCTATTGGTTGCTAGGGATGTTGCTAAGTGCCAATATTCGCAATAAATTCTCAATTAGCATATTTGTGAATACAAATATATAGCACTATATTCTAAATATTCGCGAATTCTCAAAGTGGCAATTTTTGCAATTAAAATTTGCAATTCGAATATTTGCGCACAACACTATTTATGACCACGTATGGGGTAATGACTTATACATATGGGTAATTACCTATTTTTTTATTCTGTGAAACACCTATGGGTTCCAAATTGTTAGGACACCCATAGATGATTTCCTTTAGAGGTATAATTTCAAAAATGTAGTTGCTTTTTGGGGGAGGGGTGATTTATCTGAGGATAGATCATAAATATCTGATCAGCAGGGGTCTGACTCCCACCAACCACACTGATCAGCTGTTTAAGGAGACCTATATTGAGCGCTGTACCTCTCCCTAGGCCAGTTACAGACAATATACAGCACAGTCCCATTAAAGTGAATAGGCCTGGGCTGGAATACCTTGGCATGCTGTGAGTAGAGTCAAGGGCAACAGTACGGGTGCCGGGAGTCAGACCCCAATGACCCCATCCAATATTGATGACCTTTACTGAGGATAGGTCATCAATAAAGTTATCCCTGAAAGCCCCATTAAATAGAAGCAAATGAATAATGAGGAAAAGCAGACTCCACCCTTAACGCCAAAAAAGTTACTTAAGTTAAAATATAAAATCACTTACAGGTGTCTCCAACAGTGCAGTTTATGGCCTCTTTGGAAAATTTTAGATAAAGTGGCCAACTCCTTCAGTCTGGGTGTCACATCTGCGCTTTTAATTCCAAAAGTGTGTTCCGGTGGAGGAACAGACTCCTGAAATTCGCTGTATCCGGCCCACATGGCAGCTTTTGGCCGGACAAAAATCATTACACACAGCATTTTTTGTCTGGCCGAAAGTGAAAGGGGAATTAAACGGTGACAGTGGTATCCGGCTATGCCGGATATGACAAACTTTAGCAGTCTGTTCCTCTGCCGGAACAGACTGCCAGAGTTTAAAAGTACAGGTATGAACCCAGCCTTAACGTGGATTGATACACGTACTCCATCAGTGGATTCTTTTATTAAGAAGAAAAAAAATAAAACAATAGAGCCGAATTTTACAGGCTTTGTATAAACCAAAAGCATACGGTAAAACTATTCACATATCCTGTGATACAATAAAAGTTATTTTTAATCTTCTTTTTTTAATATAGTTCTGTTCCAGCAGTATTTCCAATCTTATGAGTAATTTATTTGAGACTGCAGTGCACAGAAAGATATCGGTTTTAATTTATTATTGCTTTTCTTGCGAACGTCATATCTCATTGTTCATATTTTAGCCAACTTATGACATAACAGCATCTTTCAGGTAAGCCATGTATTATACAATGAGTTTATACACACATCTATCAATTCTATTCCACACTTGATTGACAACAGTTCGGCATTTTGAGAAAATTAATGATTAATGTTAGCAAAGCAAGAAGTGGAGGACTGAATGCCTGAGGCACAAAGAAATTGGTACTGTGGAAAGTGCAATATATTAGATGATGTTAGGTGAAATGTTTTAGGTATATATATATATACACATACACACACCATATACGGCATATATATATATACGGTATCTCACAAAAGTGAATACACCCTTCACATTTTTGTAAATATTTTATTATATCTTTTCATGGGACAACACTGGAGATATGACACTTTGATACAATGCAAAGTAGTCAGTGTACAGCTTGTATAACTGTGTACATTTTGTGTGCCCTCAAAATAACTCAACTCACAGACATTTATGTTTAAACCGTTGGCAACAAAAGTGAGTACACCCCTAAGTGAAAATGGCCAAATTGTGCCCAAAGTGTCAATATTTTGTGTGGCCATCATTATTTTCCAACACTGCCTTAACTCTCTTGGGCATGGCGTTCACTAGAGCTTCACAGGTTGCCACTGGAATCCTCTTCCACTCTTCCATGAAAACATCACGGAGCTGGTGGATGTTAGAGTCCTTTTGCTCCTCCACCTTCCATTTGAGGATGCCCCACAGATGCTCAATAGGGTTTAGGTCTGGAAACATGTTTGGCCAGTCCGGAACCTTTACCCTTAATTTCTTTAGCAAGACAGTGGTCGTCTTAGAGGTGTGTTTGGGGTCGTTATCATGTTGGAATACTGCCCTGCGGCCCAGTTTCTGAAGGGAGGGGATCATGCTCTGCTTTAGTATGTCACTGTATATGTTGGCATTCATGGTTAACTCAATGAACTGTAGCTCATCACAGCCGGTAGCACTCATACATCCCCAAACCATGACACTCCCACAACCATGCTTGACTGTAGGCAAGATACACTTGTCTTTGTACTCCGTCCTCACCTGGTTTCCACCACACACGCTTGGCACCATCTAAACCAAATAAGTTTATCTTGATATCATCAGACCATAGGACATGGTTCCAGTAATCCATGTCCTTAGTCTGATTGTCTTCAGCAAACTGTTTGCAGAATTTCTTTAGAAGAAGCTTCATGGTCTGAGCACTGACAGGATGACCCCCCCACCCCTTTAACCTCTGCAGTAATGCTGGCAGCACTCATACATCAATTTTGAAAAGACAACCTCTGAGCATGTGCACTCAACTTCTTTAGTCAACCATGGCGACGCCTGTTCCGAATGGAACTTGTCTTGTTAAAACCGCTGTATGGTCTTGGCCACCGTACTACAGCTGTTTCAGGTGGTTGGCAATCTTCTAATAGCCTACGCCATCTTTATGTAGAGCAACAATTCTTTTTTTCAGACAGTTCTTTGTCATGAGGTGCCATGTTGAATTGCAGTGACCAGTATAAGAGCAATAACACCAAATGTAACACACCTGCTCCCCATTCAGACCTGAGACTTTGTAACACCACCGAGTCACTCGACATCGAGGAGGGGAAATGGCTAATTGGGCACAATTTGGTCATTTTCACTTAGGGGTGTACTCACTTTTTTTGCCAGTGGCTTATACATTAATGGCTGTGAGTTATTTTGAGGTCACACCAAATTTACACAGTTCTGCAAGCTGTACACTGACTACTTTACATTATATCAAAGTGTCATATCTTCAATGGTGTCCCATGAAAAGATATAATAAAATATTTGCACAATTGTGAGGGGTGTACTCCATTTTGTGAGATACTGTATGTGTGTATATATATATATATATATGTATATACACCGTATTTTTCACCCCATAAGATGCATTTCCCCCCCCAAAAGTGTGGGGGGGGGGGGGAAATTCCCCTGCATCTTATTGGGTGAATACTAATGAAACGCTTCCATTTTGGAAGTGCTTCATTAGTAACGGAGGACCGGGAAACGGTGAAGGCTCTGTACTCACCACTTCCTGGTCCTCGTCTGTTGGCTGTGCAGGGCTGTGCACAGTGTGAGGGAGCGCTGTGGCATCACGCTTTGCACGCCGGGTCACACCACAGTAGACTGAAGAGGAGGAAGACCGAGCGCGGGAGGTGAGGAGCGGCGGCGTCCGGAGCAGGAAATGTGAGTGTTTTTTTTATTTTTATTTCATATGAGGCTGATGGATGCTGCTGGGGCTATATATGAGGCTACTGGGGGCATATCTGTGGCTACTGGGGGCTGAAGAGAGACTACTGGGGGCATATATAAGGCTACTGGGGGCATATATGAGCCTACTGGGGGCTGAAGAGAGGCTACTGGGGGCATATATGAGGCTACAGGGGGCATATATGGGGCTACTGGGGGCATATATGAGGCTACTGGGGCTGAAGAGAGGCTACTGGGGGCTGATATGAGGCATGGGGCTCTTATCTGAGGTCTGATTGGGGGTGATTTACATTGGGGTCTGATCTGAGGTCTGATTGGGGGTCTAATATGAGATCTTATTGGGGTCTTATTAAAATTGGGGGTCTGATTGGTGGATTGACCTGAGGTGTCATGAAAAATATTTTTTTCTTATTGTTCCCCTCTAAAACCTAGGTGCGTCTTATGAGCCGGTGCGTCTTATGGGGCGAAAAATACGGTATATATAGGAGAAAATTATTTGGTAGTTGTGTCTCTAAAGCATTTGTATAGTATCTAAACGTGATGTGAGTTCTTCATTTTTACTTATTCATTCCTACTTTCACATTTTACAAGGCCCTTAGGTTACATAACTAGTGTTGAGCGTGGTTACATAACTAGTGTTGAGAAGTATCCAAAGTGGAATTCGATCCGAATTTCAGGGAACATTTGAGGTAAGGGCGGGTTCGCATCTGAGGGATTCAATGTTGGAGGGCGGCACAATAACAGTTCTTCGTCATTGCCCCTGCTACTCACAAAGAAAGGTGCTTCTTGACAAAGTAATTTGTGATAAAGCAAATTCTTTGTGAAATTCAGCGAAGCAGCAAAATCAAAGTTATCTAAACTTCACTCATCTCATACATAACCATCTAAATCTATGTATCTGAACTGATTGTTATTCCAAGACTACCTTATACCTGGAATGTGCGTACATTTTAGTTTCACTGATGCGCTCACTATGGTATCCCTTCTTTACATTGCTCGATTGAACACAGAATGTTTTTGTTTAACCCCTTTGGGACACAGCCTTATTTCACCTTAAGGATCAGGCCATTTTTTGCAAATCTGACCAGTGTCACTTTAAGTGGTGATAACTTTAAAACGCTTTGACTTATCCAGGCCATTCTGAGATTGTTTTTTCGTCACATATTGTACTTCATGACACTGGTAAAATGAAGTAAAAAAAATAATTTTTATTTATAAAAAAATACCAAATTTACGAAAAATTTTGAAAAAATTGCAAATTTCCAAGTTTCAATTTCTCTACTTCTATAATACATAGTAATACCTCCAAAAATAGTTCTTACTTTACATTCCCCATATGTCTACTTCATGTTTGGATCATTTTGGGTATGATATTTAATTTTTGGGGGATGTTACAAGGCTTAGAAGTTTAGAAGCAAATCTTGAAATTTTTCTGAAATTTTCAAAAACCCAATTTTTAGGGACCAGTTTAGGTCTGAAGTCACTTTGCAAGGCTTACATAATAGAAACCACCCATAAATGACCCCATTCTAGAAACTACACACCTCAAGGTATTCAAAACTGATTTTACAAACTTTGTTAACCCTTTAGGTGTTCCACAAGAATTAATGGAAAATAGAGATACAATTTCAAAATTTCACTTTTTTGGCAGATTTTCCATTTTAATAATTTTTTTCCAGTTACAAAGCAAGGGTTAACAGCCAAACCAAACTCAATATTTATGGCCCTGATTCTGTAGTTTACAGAAACACCCCATATGTGGTTGTAAACCGCTGTACGGGCACACGGCAGGGCGCAGAAGGAAAGGAATGCCATACGGTTTTTGGAAGGCAGGTTGTGCTGGACAGTTTTTTCTGACACCATGTCCCATTTGAAGCCCCCCTGATGCACCCCTAGAGTAGAAACTCCATAAAAGTGACCCCATCTAAGAAACTACACCCCTCAAGGTATTCAAAACAGATTTTACAATTTGTTATCAAGTTTACAAGTTGTTAACCCTTTAGGTGTTCCACAAGAATTAATGGAAAATAGAGATACAATTTCAAAATTTCACTTTTTGGGAAAATTTTCCATTATTATTTTTTTTAATAAATTCTTTATTTTTCATTTTTCAATAGCCAAGTAACAGAATCAAATGGACATGACATATATATGCAAAAATTTGCGGTATTAATATCCAGTGTCTTACAGTAGTAAACATTGCAAAGTAACTGTAAACATACATGGATTGTTATCACTTGTCATTGCTGTTCAACTCCCTTTGATATTTAAGGAAATATAGAAAATAACTGAAGCCTACAGTTCCAGTTTTCTTCCTTAAGGTTACATACTTGAGCTATGTAGGAGTAGTAAAATAACAGTATAAAATAAGAAATTGAGAGTAAAGAGTAGGAAGGATAGAGAAAGTTGAGAGAGAAGAGAGGGGGGAGGGGAGGAGACACACAGACAACTAATGTCCCAAATCTATGTATTGGTGTATCTACTTAGTCAGGGTTCACCAACGCCAGTGACCTCCAAGGATTCCATAACCTCAAAAATTTACCGTGAGTCCTGTTAATCCAGCTAGTCATCTCTTCAAACCGGCAGATTTGAGTTACTTTAGCTTTCCATTCTTTCATGGAAGGGGTATTTACATCTAGCAAGTGTAAGGGAATTACCGTTTTAGCTGCGGCTATAAGGTGTGAAATCAGATTTCTTTTGGATGGAGAGTATTGAGGAGCGGGAAGAGCTAGGGCCACCATCTCTAGGGTAAGTCTAAAATCTGAGGTTGTACGTTTCTGAATTAACGCTTCTACTTCTCTCCAGTAGGACTTAATCCGAGGGCAATCCCACCAGATATGTGACAGGGAGCCCACTTCTACTCCACATCTCCAACACTCTCTTGTAGTCGCTAGTCCTCTCTTGTAGAGAAAGTCAGGAGTTTTGTACCACCTTGTAAGTAATTTAAAATTATTCTCCTGTAGGTGGATACAGTGGGAAAATCCATGTGAGTGTCTCAGTAACTGTTTGACCTCTGCATCAGTCATAACCCTGTTCAACTCCTTTTCCCATTCTCTGAGATACAAGGGTTTCGAAGGTTCACCCTCGCCTCCCACCATTGGGTAGAGCCTCGACACCTTCTTGGCAGCAGCAAGTGGCGAGGAAATTAATTTCTCAAATTCAGTTAAGGACCTCTGGAGGGGGTACCGCTCTTTTAACTCTCCACACACAGCTTTAATATGGGGCTTTGTCAGGAAAAATCCTGGGAAATCAGTAATAGAGCATGGAAGTGCTCCGAGAATGGAGGACTCCACATCAGGAGTGATTTCACCAAGTTTGACCGATGTCAGGGAGGTCCACAAATGTGGTTTATCTAGATTAACTCGATTTAGGAGGTCTGGAATAAGGCTCGCTGGCATCAGGGGAGATGGAATAGGGGCCAAACTTTTGCTAATTTCTCTCCACACCTCTCCAAGTCCACGTATCAATGGATCTATAGTTGTATCTCTGTGTATATTCCTATCTGGAAGCCATAAGTGTTTCTGGAAATATCTTCCTATGCTATAACTACAGATGGCTTGTACGTCTGGTTGTCTTTTGGGATCTACCACTTCAAGCCATCTATTGAGTTGTATCGCTCTATAGTATCTAGAGACGTTAGGTAATCCTAGTCCTCCTCTCTCCCTACTTCTGACTAAGATTTCATGGGATATCCGAGGCTTCCTGCCGTTCCATAGGAACCTAGAAAACATATTCTTTATACTCTTGAGGAAGGATTTAGGGAGCCAAATCGGGACTAATTGCATGACATATAGGACCTTTGGCATTACATAAGCCTTCAGGATGTTTTTCCGTCCCATCCAGGAAAGATAGGGAAGGTTGTAAGCTTGTAGCAAGCGTTGTAGTTCACCCAGAAGGGGAGCATAGTTGTGTTGGTATAGGTCATTAGTGTTTCTGGGGATTTGGATCCCTAAGTATTTAATAGGCCCTTTAGTCCAATGAAATAGAAGTCGAGTACGTTAGGTGGCTACTTTAGATTCTGGCAGAGATAAATTTAATATCTCTGATTTGGTGTGATTTACCTTAAAATCCGATAGAGAGCTATATATGTCTATACTCTTCACTAAGGGGTCTAGCCCCTTCTCCGGGTCCATTATTAAGAACAGTAAGTCATCTGCAAACGCACAAGTTTTAGTTCTTTTTAGCCATATCTAACTCCTGAGATATCTGGTGACTGCCTGACCAGTTGTAAGAGTGTCTCCACCACTAGAATAAACAAAGAGGGGGACAGAGGGCACCCTTGTCTGGTCCCATTGGTTATATCAAAAGATGGTGAGAGCGTGCCGTTAACCTTCAATCTGGCGTGAGGGTTCTGGTAGAGAGTAAAGATCGCCTGCGTAAAAGTATCTGGGAAGGCGAAGCGTTGCAGAGTCAACTTCATAAACAGCCAGTTGACCCTGTCAAACGCCTTCTCGGCATCAATACTAAGTAAAGCTAAGGGTAGTTTCTTTCTATTTGCGGATCCGCAAAACACATACAGACGTCTGAATGGAGCCTTACAGGGGGGTGATCACCCCATATAGACTCCCTGATCACCCCCCTGTCATTGATCACCCCCCTGTAAGGCTCCATTCAGACGTCCGTATGTGTTTTGTGGATCCGCGGATCCGCAAAACACATTCGGACGTCTGAATGGAGCCTTACAGGGGGGTGATCACTGATAGGAGGGTGATCACCCCATATAGACTCCCTGATCACCCCCCTGTCATTGATCACCCCCCTGTAAGGCTCCATTCAGACGTTCGTATGTGTTTTATGGATCCGCGGGTCCACGGATCCGCAAAACACATACGGACGTCTGAATGGAGCCTTACAGGGGGGTGATCACCCCATATAGACTTCCTGATCACCCCCCTGTCATTGATCACCCCCCTGTCATTAATCACCCCCCTGTAAGGCTCCATTCAGACGCCCGTATCTGTTTTGCGGATCCGCGGATCCACGGATCCGCAAAACACGGACACCGCAGATCCGCAAAACACGGACACCGGCAATGTGCTTTCTGCATTTTGCGGATCCGCACATTGCCAGAACTATATAGAAAATGCCTTTTCTTGTCCGCAATTAAGGACAAGAATAGGACATGTTCTATAGGCTCTACAAAAAACGCAGTGTTCGCCCGATCAGGCCTGATCTTGTGCGCACACTTGCTTTCAGTCCGCCCCACCGCAATGACAGAATATTTTTTTTTCTGATCACTGCAAAAACACCGTAAAATCGCTGCGGCGCTATAAAAAGATCACTTTTGAGGGGCATGTCGAGTTCATAGAAGATTTATTTTTTTGTCACAAGTTAGCGGAAATTGATTTTTTTTTATTTTTATTTTTTTTTGTTTTTTCTTACAAAGTCTCATATTCCACTAACTTTTGACAAAAAATAAAATCTCACATGAACTCACCATACTCCTCGCGGAATCCAAATGCGTAACATTTTTTAGACATTTATATTCCAGACTTCTTCTCATGCTTTAGGGCCCCTAAAATGCCAGGGCAGTATAAATACCCCACATGTGACCCCATTTTTGAAAGAAGACACCCCAAGGTATTTCGTGAGGGGCATGGCGAGTTCATGTAAAATTTTATTTTTTGTCACAAGTTAGGGGAATATGAGACTTTGTAAGAGAAAAAAATAAATAAATAAAAAAAAAAATTTCCGCTAACTTGTGCAAAAAAAAAAATCTTCTATGAACTCATCATGCCCCTCACGGAATACCTTGGGGTGTCTTCTTTCCAAAATGGGGTCACTTGTGGGGTATTTATACTGCCCTGGCACTTTAGGGGACCTAAAGCGTGAGAAGTAGTTTGGAATCCAAATGCGTAAAAAATGCCCTGTGAAATCGTAAAGATTCTCATTGGAATTTGGGCCCCTTTGCGCACCTAGGCTGCAAAAAAGTGTCACATGTGGTATCGCCGTACTCAGGAGAAGTAGGGCAATGTGTTTTGGGGTGTATTTTTACATATACCCATGCTGGGTGAGAGAAATATCTTTGTAAATGACAACTTTTTAAAATGTTTTATACAAAGTTGTCAATTTACAGAGATATTCCTCTCACCCAGCATGGGTATATGTAAAAAGACACCCCAAAACACATTGCCCTACTTCTCCTGAGTACAGCGATACCACATGTGTGACACTTTTTTGCAACAAGTACCTTTAGGCTTTACAGGGTTGCTCACAATTTAGCCCCGCCCAAAATGCCAGAACAGTAAACAAACCCCACAAATGACCCCATTTCAGAAAGTAGACACCCCAAGGTATTCGCTGAGAGGCATATTGAGTCCATGAAAGATTGAACTTTTTGTCACAAGTTAGCGGAAAGGGAGACTTTGTGAGAAAACCCCCCAAAAAATCTATTTCCGCTAACTTGTGACAAAAAAAAAACTTCTATGAACTCGCCATGCCCCTCACATGGTCTTTGGTCTTCTTTCCAAAATGGGGTCACTTGTGGGGTATTTATACTGCCCTGGCATTTTAGGGGCCCTAAAGCGTGAGAAGAAGTCTGGAATCCAAATGCCTAAAAATGCCCTCCTAAAAGGTACTCATTGGAATTTGGGCCCCTTTGCGCACCTAGGCTGCAAAAAGGTGTCACACATGTGGTATCGCCGTACTCAGGAGAAGTTGGGCAATGTGTTTTGGGGTGTATTTTTACATATACCCATGCTGGGTGAGAGAAATATCTCTCTAAAATGACAACTTTGTATAAGAAAATGGGAAAAGTTGACTTTACAGAGATATTACAGAGATATTTCTCTCACCCACACATTTCCCTACTTCTCCTGAGTACGGCGATACCACATGTGTGACACTTTTTTGCAGCCTAGGTGCCCAAAGGGGCCCAAATTCTAAAGAGCACCTTTAGGATTTCACAGGGCATTTTTTAGGCATTTGGATTCCAGACTTCTTCTCATGCTTTAGGTCCCCTGAAATGCCAGGGCAGTATAAATACCCCACAAGTGACCCCATTTTGGAAAGAAGACACCCTAAGGTATTTTGTGATGGGCATAGTGAGTTCATGGAAGTTTTTATTTTTTGTCACAAGTTAGTGGAATATGAGACTTTGTAAGAAGAAAAAAAAAAAAATCATCATTTTCCGCTAAAACTTCTATGAACTCACTATGCCCATCATCGAATACCTTAGGGTGTCTAATTTCCGAAATGGGGTTATTTGTGGGGTGTTTTTACTGTCTGGGCATTGTAGAACCTCAGGAAACATGACAGGTGCTCAGAAAGTCAGAGCTGCTTCAAAATGCGGAAATTCACATTTTTGTACCATAGTTTGTAAACGCTATAACTTTTGCGCAAACCAATAAATATACACTTATTGTTTTTTTATCAAAGACATGTAGAACAATAAATTTAGAGAAAAATGTATATAGAAATGTATTTTTTTACATTTACAACTGAAAGTGAAAAATTTCATTTTTTTGCAAAGAATTCGGTCAATTTCGATTAATAACAAAAAAAGTAAAAATGTCAGCAGCAATGAAATACCACCAAATGAAAGCAATTGTATGACCGAGCAATAAACCGTGAAAGTAGTGTAGTGCATAATTGTAAAAAGTGGTCTAGTCATTAAGGGGGTTTAAGCTAGGGGAGCTGAGGTGGTTAAGCAATGATGACATCAGCTTTCCTCCTTTGTCTCCATGAGCATACACTTTATGCTGAAAATTCAGCATTTGCTTCGTCACTTTTTGGCTAAGGAGGTTGCGGAGTTGTATCCTAAGTTCTGTCAGAACTTTTTGGTGTTCGTTACGTTGCGAAGCTTTATGTTTTTTCTCTATTATTGCTATTTCTGCTAAAAGCGTGTCAACGGCCTTCTGTTGTTCCCTCTTAACTCTGGTGCCTAGAGAAATAAAGAAGCCTCTAATAAAACGCCTTGTGGGCCTCCCATACAATAGGTTGTGAGCTGTGTGTGGAGGAGTTAAGCGCAAAGTAATCTATCAATTGAGTCCTAACCTGATCCAGATGGAGTTGATTGTTCAGTAGAGATTCATTCAACTTCCAACTCCAGTCCCTTTTTGGTAGAGAGGCCAGGGTTAAGGTTGCCAAGCAAGGAGCGTGGTCAGACAGGGTGATATTTCCGATCTCCGCTGATCTAAAAGAGGGAAGAAGAGATGCAGAGGTCAAAATGTGATCTAGCCGTTGGTACGTCCCATGCGGAACCGAGTAAAAAGAGAAGTCCTTGTCTGTAGGGTGAAGGCTACGCCATACATCAATTAAGTGTAAGTCATGGAATTTCTTATGGAGTTTACTGAGAAGCTTTTGGGTTACATGGGACCTAGCTAAAGATGAGTCCATGGCAGGGTTTAGGACTAAATTTAGGTCAGCTCCTAAAATTATCTGGCCCTCGGCAAAGAGTTTAAGCGTGTCAAGAGCTTGTAGAAGCCAATGCACGGGGGACTTATTTGGAATGTAAAAATTGGCCAAAGTGAACTTGTGATCTGCTATTGAGCCCTGAACTAACAGGAGTCGTCCGTCTGCATCTGAGTGTTGCTGTAGAAAGGTAAATGGAACAGATGGATGGATTGCTATGGCAACTCCTTTAGAGGCAGAAACTGGCTGTACGCTGTGGTACCAGTGTGCAAATGGACGCTTCGGCAATCTTGGCATTTTCCTCTGGCGGAGGTGAGTTTCCTGAAGAAACACTATATGGGAACCCATTTTCTTGAGAGCAAGCATAACTTGACCTCATTTCTGAGGTGAATTAAGACCTTTCACATTGAATGTAGAGGCCACTATATCAGTCATCTCAGTAGGTAAGCTATCTACTTCCGGGACAGAACTATTATCGGTGAACTCGTCTAGAGGGTACACTAAAGGATCTGAGTGGGATACCGATAGGAAGGGGAGGAGGGGAGGAAGAGAATAAAAGAGAAATCAAGAGAAGGTAGAGATATAAAGAACAGTAACGTTCAGTAGAACAAATCAGTTACTGGGTATGAGGCCAGTAAATGAGGCTATTACAACAGGTGTTTTCAATGACGAGTATGGATAGCAAGGGGGTGAAACACAAAAATACTTCTAGCCTGGTCGTGTTGCCCAGACATCACAGCCAGAAATATTAACACTATTTTTAGTGACCTATATCCTCTACTAAATTCCTAGACCTTAGGTAAGGAGGTGGGAGAGGGAAGGGGAGGAGGGGGGGGGAGAAAGAGAGGTCAAGGGAGGGGAGGGGATGAGCTAAGTAGAAGTTTATGCTTGTTAGGTATAGGCATGCTGAGTACATTAGATAAGAACATATCTTAAAGTGGCGCCTCAAATCCAGACTTTCAGGCAAGGGAACATTAAAAACATTAAACATGGGTGAACTTATATCTGACCTTCACAAATATACGGATTAGATATACCTATGCTGAGTACATCAAATATGCTGAATACATTAGGCATGCTGAATACATAAGGCCTGCTGGATACATTAAGTATGCTGGGTACATTAAGTTAAACACAGTGCTTATCAGGTGCTCCAACTGCAATCCTTCAGGAAAATGATGAATGCATTTAACAGGAACACATTATTACCTAGGCTACACATGTGTGAACTGTCAGGTAATCAGGTGCTGAGAATATTTATCAAAGGTTCCTTAATATAAAACAACAACAACAAGGTACAAGATGCACCGGAACACTCATTGGGGTTAGTGGCTATCTTAAACCTCAGGGGGTATACAGCGGTCTAGCCGCAGGTCCCAAAAACTTGTGGTCGAGGGGCAGTAGATTCCACTTTATACAATATATGTACTAAAGTGTAGGGACTGTCTATCATGAAAGAACCACTGCCGGGACCCTCCCATGCTCCCATCAATACTGGACCAGATCTTGGCGTGGTAAGTCCTCAGGGTGGAAGATCTGTGGATCCCATCAGGTACTTGGTCGCTTTGCCGGCCTTGGTGCGTTGGACTCTTCTCCAGGGTTCCAGCTGTGGTAGGATCGGGAGCGTTGTCAGGTAAGCCACCGGTAGCCACGTAGGAATGTCGATGGGTTGGATACCAATGTGCTCCCACGCCTTGTCAAGATCATCCGGTGTGTGTATGGCGATGCGTTTTCCATTCTTATGTATGGATAGTCCAAACGGGTACATCCACGTGTATGGAATTTTTTTCGCTCGTAGTGCATCCAGTAGGGGTTTCAATATGCGCCGTTTTGCCAGCGTTGATGGAGCAATGTCCTGGTATAGGGCGATATCTGTACCTCCATACGCAATTTGGCCTTTAGTACGTGCCGCCTCCATGACCCGCGCTGTGTCTACAAAAGACAGTAGGCCGCAGACCACATCTCTCGGTCTCTTTTGGTTTCGGCTGGGGTCTCAATGCTCTATGTATACGCTCTATTGTGATTGTCGCAGCTGAGTCAGAGTCCAGTAGATCTGCAAATATTTCCATGGCTACTTTACGTGGCGATTCGGCCACCCAAGATTCGGGTAGGCCTTTTATACGAATATTACGCCGTCTGCTGCGGTTTTCTTGATCCTCCAGCAGTGAGAAGGCTCTGTTAAGCTCTTCAGCGTGCCCTCTAAGGAATTCAGCCACCCCAGTGGCATGCGACCTCAGGTCATGCGCTGCTTGCTCCAATGCCTCGACTCTATTCCCCGCTTGGGAGATCTCGGTTTTGATGTCTGCCAATTCGGTCAGGACCGGTCTGAAGGCTTTGTCTAGCGCTTGGCTGAGTACTTTGGTGAGAAAGGACTTGGACACCGGTGCCGGGTCTTGGTCTTCAGTTGTGCCGCAGCGCTCACTGTCCGCGTCTGAATCTTCAGCTTCCGTCTCTTTCATGCGTGCCATCGCCATTTTGGCGCTTGCTCCCGGCGAGTGAGAGCTTCTCTTTTTAAGGAATTTTTGCATATCTTGTTGCCCTATGTGGGATCTGGGTGGTGTCTGGGGGGTCTAGTCCCCTGTCTCGGCCATATTTGACCATTTCTGGTCTGGTCACTGCTGATTATAAGGCTGTAGATGCTGGGACGTGGAGGAGCAGCTCTTTCACACAACCATCCACGCCAGCGGCCAGGCTCCGCCCCCCCGCAGATTTTCCATTTTAATATTTTTTTTCCAGTTACAAAGCAAGGGTTAACAGCCAAACCAAACTCAATATTTATGGCCCTGATTCTGTAGTTTACAGAAACACCCCATATGTGGTCGTACGGGCACACGGCAGGGCGCAGAAGGAAAGAAATGCCATACGGTTTTTTGAAGGCAGATTTTGCTGGACTGGTTTTTTGACACCATGTCCCATTTGAAGCCCCCCTGATGCAACCCTAGAGTAGAAACTCCATAAAAGTGACCCCATCTAAGAAACTAAACCCCTCAAGGTATTCAAAACAGATTTTAAAAACGTTGTTAACCCTTTAGGTGTTCCACAAGAGTTATTGGCAAATGGAGATGAAATTTCAGAATTTCAATTTTTGGGCAAATGTTCCATTTTAATCAATTTTTCCCAGTAACAAAGCAAGGGTTAACAGCCAAACAAAACTAAACATTTATTGCCCGGATTCTGTAGTTTACAGAAACACCTCATATGTGGTCGTAAACAGCTGTATGGGCACACGGTAGGGCGCAGAACGAAAAGGAATGCCATACGGTTTTTGAAAGGCAGATTTTGCTGGACTGGTTTTTTTCGACACCATGTCCCATTTGAAGCCCCCCTGAAGCACCCCTAGAGTAGAAACTATAGTTTTTTTATTTTTTTTTATTTTTTGGGCGATTATCTTAGGTAGGGTCTCATTTTTTGCAGGATGAGGTGATGGTTGGATTGGTACTATTTTGGTGGGCAAACGCCTTTTTGATCGCTTGCTGTTGTACTTTTTGTGATGTAAGGTGACAAACAAATTATATATATTTTTTTTACGGTGTTCATCTGAGGGGTTAGGTCATGTGGTATATTTATAGAGCCGGTCGATACGGACGCAGCGATACCCAATATGTATACTTTTTCCCCCCTCCCTATTTTTACCATTTTTTTTTTACTTTATTTGGGGAAAATGACATTTCTGTTTATTTTTACTTAAAACTTTTAATTTTTGGGGAGAAAAACTTTATTTTTTAAACTTTTTTTTCACTTTATTTTTTGTCCCACTTTGGGACTTTAATTTTTGTGGGCCTAATCCCTTTACAATGCATTCCAATACTTCTGTATTGGAATGCATTGGCTGCATGAGTAATACAGTGTGTATTACTCATACAGCTTCCTGCCTGTGAGATCCAGGGGGCATCACTCTGCCTTCCATGCCATTGGGTCCCCCCTACAGCCGCATGGGGACCCGATGGCACCGCCCGTCGCCGCCGCAACCGCAAGTAAAAGCCGCAAACCACAGGTCTGAATTGAACCACAGGTCTGAACGTGACCCCCCCCGCGCATTTAGCCAAGGTGCCTGCTCAATGATTTGAGCAGGGACCTTGTTCCGATCACCGCCCGCTGGGCGGCGGTGATCGGAAATACACATGACGTACCGGTACGTCATGTGTCCTTAAGTACCATGACAACATGCCGTACCGGTACGTCATGTGTCCTGAAGAGGTTAAGTAAATATAGGATTTGTAAGAAAGCATTAATGGTAACATCTGCCTCTGTGAATATATTTGTTACTGTAGTTTAAAATTACTTAACAATCTAAGGGTGGTTCGCACTTGCGCTATAGCATTCCATTATAGATTCAGTTCATAACCAATTCCCAGATGGAATGCAAAATGGAAGACTTTAAGAGGCATATCGTTTTGATCCAACATAATAGAAGTGTATAGGCAAGCATAACGGATCTCTCTGATTTCCGTTTTGCAGGATGGAAAACAAAGTCCTGTCAACAGGACTTTCTTTTCCGTTCTGCATAATGGAAACCAGACGGATCCGTTATGCTTGCCTATACACTTGTATTATGATGGATTAAAATGGAATGCCTCTTAAAGGCATCCGTTTTGCATTTCTTTAGGTTCCCTTGGAACCTATAACGGAATGCCATAACACAAGTACCAACCCATCCTAACTAGTATACATTTTATTGAGAACAGTAAGAACACTGGAGATCCATATAGATCAGGAAGATGAAAAAGAGAGATACTGGTGCACAGTATCAAAGCCATCATACTGTTAGTGTTAGGCTACTTTCACACCTGCGTTCGGGTGTCCGCTCGTGAGCTCCGTTTGAAGGGTCTCACAAGCGGCCCCGAACGCATCCGTCCAGCCCTAATGCATTCTCAGTGGACGCGGATCCGCTGAGAATGCATCAGTCTGCCAGCGTTTAGCCTCCGCTCCGCTCAGTGAGCGGACACCTGAACGCTGCTCGCAGCGTTCGGGTGTCCGCCTGGCCGTGCGGAGGCGAGCGGATCCGTCCAGACTTACAATGTAAGTCAATGGGGACGGATCCGTTTGAAGATGACACTATATGGCTCAATCTTCAAACGGATCCGCCCCCATTGACTTTCAATGTAAAGTCTGGACGGATCCGCTCAGGCTACTTTCACACTTAGAAATTTTTCTAAGTTATAATGCAGACGGATCCGTTCTGAACGGATGCAAACGTCTGCATTATAGGAGCGGATCCGTCTGATGAAACATCAGACGGACCCACTCCGAACGCTAGTGTGAAAGTAGCCTTAAGCGAATTGACTTCAGTTTGAATTTCAGGAAAAAGTTGAATAGTTGCAAAGCCGAATTTCCTCGCATTTCATGGTAACGAATCAATTTTCCATGTAATGGCAGGAGAAAAAAAAAACATACCTCGCCCATTTGCGCACGTCGAGGTCGCTGAGGCCATCTTGATTAAAGATACCAAACTAAATCTTGCGCATGGTGACATATGACGTCAGCACACGGGCCAAGCAAGATTTTGCTCAGTGTCTGCAAGCAAGATTGCCGTGGCGGCATCTACACAATCAAATGGATAAGGTGAGAAAAAAATTGATTAGGTCCTCAGGCCAGACCCCTGAAGTAATGCAGGTCCCAAACCAGATTTTTTTTTTTTACTGAATGTTAAAGTCACATATCAATATACTCAACATCTCCTGCTTTATAACATGCTACATACAGTGGGACTGCATGTACAACATGTTTCCTTCTAAGTTTAATAGACCAGTTACTTTTTTAAATAAGTAATATACAGTTGCAAGAAAAAGTATGCAAACCCTTTGGAATTATATGGATTTCTGCACAAATTGGTCATAAATTGTGATCTGATCCTTATCTAAGTCACAACAATAGACAATCACAGTCTGCTTAAACTAATAACACACAAAGAATTAAATGTTACCATGTTTTTATTGAACACACCATGTAAACATTCACAGTGCAGGTGGAAAAAGTATGTGAACCCCTAGACTAATGACATCTCCAAGAGCTAATTGGAGTGAGGTGCCAACTGGAGTCCAATCAATGAGATGAGATTGGAGGTGTTGGTTACAGCTGCCCTGCCCTATAAAAAACACACACCAGTTCTGGGTTTGCTTTTTACAAGAAGCATTGCCTAATGTGAATGATGCCTCACACAAAAGAGCTCTCAGAAGACCTACGATTAACATAAAAAATCTACCAAAAAAGTGAAATTTTGAAATTTCACCTCTATTTTTCTTTAATTCTTGTGAAACACCTCAAGGGGTAACAAAGTTTGTAACATCAGTTTTGAGGGGTGTAGTTTCTAAAATTGGGTCATTTTTGGCTGTTTTCCATTATGTAAGCCCTTTAAAATCACTTTATAACTGAATTGGTGCTTAAAAAAATGGTTTTGGAAATTTTGTTGAAAATTTGAAAAATAGCTTCTAAACGTCTAAGCCCTCTCACTTCCTAAAAAATAAAATTACATTTACAAAATTATGCCAATATAAAGCAGACATATGAGGAATGTTGATTGATAACCATTTTATGAGGTAGTTACTATCTGTCTTAAAAGTAGAAAAAGTCAAATTTAGAAACTTTGGAATTTTTCTAAATTTTTGGTAAATTTTGGATTATTTTATAAATAAAGGTGAAATACAGTACAGACCAAAAGTTTGGACACACCTTCTCATTCAAAGAGTTTTCTTTATTTTCATGACTATGAAAATTGAAGATTCACACTGAAGGCATCAAAACTATGAATTAACACATGTGGAATTATATACATAAACAAGTGTGAAACAACTGAAAATATGTCATATTCTAGGTTCTTCAAAGTAGCCACCTTTTGCTTTGATTACTGCTTTGCACACTCTTGGCATTCTCTTGATGAGCTTCAAGAGGTAGTCCCCTGAAATGGTTTTCACTTCACAGGTGTGCCCTGTCAGGTTTAATAAGTGGTATTTCTTGCCTTATAAATGGGGTTGGGACCATCAGTTGCGTTGAGGAGAAGTCAGGTGGATACACAGATGATAGTCCTACTGAATAGACTGTTAGAATTTGTATTATGGCAAGAAAATAGCAGCTAAGTAAAGAAAAACGAGTGGACATCATTACTTTAAGAAATGAAGGTCAGTCAGTCAGCCAAAAAATTGGGAATACTTTGAAAGTAAGGGCTTTTTGACCATGAAGGAGAGTGATGGGGTGCTGCGCCAGATGACCTGGCCTCCACAGTCACCGGACCTGAACCCAATCGAGATGGTTTGGGGTGAGCTGGACCGCAGAGTGAAGGCAAAAGGGCCAACAAGTGCTAAGCATCTCTGGGAACTCCTTCAAGACTGTTGGAAGACCATTTCAGGGGACTACCTCTTGAAGCTCATCAAGAGAATTCCAAGAGTGTGCAAAGCAGTAATCAAAGCAAAAGGTGGCTACTTTGAAGAACCTAGAATATGACATATTTTCAGTTGTTTCACACTTGTTTGTTATGTATATAATTCATAGTTTTGATGCCTTCATAGTCATGAAAATAAAGAAAACTCTTTGAATGAGAAGGTGTGTCCAAAATTTTGGTCTGTACTGTATATTGACTCAAATTTACCACTGTCATGAAGTACAATGTGTCACGAGAAAACAATCTCAGAATGGCTTGGATAAGTAAAAACATTCCAAAGTTATTACCACATAAAGTGACTAGTGTTGAGCGAACCCGAACTATAACTTTACGATTTTTGGTACCCGGACCCGAACCCGAACTTTGCCGGAAAAGTTTGGGTTCGAGTTCCTTGTTCAGGCATTTAATAGAGCTTAATCACCAATAGGTCAAGTGCTGCTACAATTACTGTAACTGGGATACTCTGTTCCTATTATATATACCACACAAAAAAGAGTAGATTCACTTCCCATTAATTAAAAATATATAATCTTTATTCAAAAAAAATCACAAATCAAAACTTAACCAAACATGATCCTATAAAATAACAAAATTATGAGCATATAGTGAATATGTCCAATTAGAAGCGCCACCTGACCAGCATATGTACATCTAAGGCTGGGTTCACACCTGAGCATATTCGATAAGCGCTTTTTACAGGCATTTTTATCTGACGTTTTTGAGGCGTATTTTGGGGCGTTTTTGTATTTTGGAAACGCGCGTAGTACACTCGTTTGTGTGATTGACCAGAGTCATCCAATGAAAAACTGCCATGTCTACACTTGAGGTGTCAAATGAAAGAGACTTCCTGCGGAGCTATTTCCTGTGTTTTGTATAGAGTAGAGTGTGTTGGTAACAGTCTTTAACCCCTTCAAGACCAAGCTAGTTTTCACCCTAAGGACCAAGCCACATTTTGCAAATATGACATGTTTCACTTTATGTGGTAATAACTCTGGAACGCTTTTACTTATATAAGCGATTCTGAGATTGTTTTCTCGTGACATATTGTACTTCATGTTAGTGGTAAATATGAGTCAATATGTTTCACCTTTATTTATAAAAAATGCAAAAATTTTGAAAAGATTTGAAAAATTTGCAATTTTCTAAATTTGAATTTCTCTGGTTCTCTGACAGACAGTGGTAACTTACAAAATAGTTACTTTACTTTTAACATATGTCTAATTCATGTTTGCATCATTTTGTAAATGTTATATTATTTTTTTGGGATGTTAGAAGGCTTAGAAGTTTAGAAGCAAAATTTAAAATTTTTCAGAACATTTCCAAAACCCACTTTTTAAGGACCAGTTCATGTCTGAAGTCACTTTGTGAAGCTTATATAATAGGAACCACCCAAAAATGACCCCATTTTAGAAACTACACCCCTCAAGGTATTCAAAACAAATTTTACAAACGTTGTTAACCCTTTAAGTGTTCCACCAGAATTAATAGAAAATGGAGGTGAATTTTTAAAATTTCACTTTTTTTGCAGATTTTTCCATTTAGATCCATTTCTCCTGCAATTCAGCATGGGTTAACAACAAAATAAAACTTAATATTTGTTACCCTGATTCTTAGGTTTACAGAAACACCCCATATGTGGTCATAAAGTGCTATATGGGGGCACAGCGGGGCTCAGAATGAGGGGAACACCGTGTGGCTTTTGGAAGGCAGATTTCGCTGGAATAATTTTCAAGCAGCATGTCGCATTTGAACACACCCTGAGGCACGAAAATGCACCCCATATTCTGTTACCCATTTTCTCCAGAATACGTCAACACCCCATATGTGGTTGTAAAGTGATGTATGAGCACACAGCGGGGCTCAGAATGGGAGGAACACTGTGTGGCTTTAGGAAGGCAGATTTCGCTGGAATAATTTTCAGGCACCATGTCGCATTTGAAGACACCCTGAGGCACCCCAACAATGAAAGAACCCCCAAAGTGACCCTATTATGGAAAATACACCCCTTTAAGGAATTTTTCAAGGGGTGCACTGAGCACTTTGGCCCAATAGCCGTTTCATGGAATTTAGAAAGACTTGGCAGTGAAAATGAAAAATTTCATATTTTACAAGAATATCTCGCTTTAGGCCCAAATTTGTCATTTTAACAAGGTGTATCAGGAGAAAATGCACCCCATATTCTGTTACCCATTTTCTTCTGAGTACGTTAACACCCCATATGTGGTTGTAAAGTGCTGTATGAGCACACAGCAGGGCTCAGAATGAGAGGAACACCGTGTGGCTTTTGGAAGGCAGATTTTGCTGGAATAATTTTCAGGCACCATGTCGCATTTGAAGACACTCACCCCAACAGTGAAAACAGCAAAATCGAGGCTCTAGGGGTGCCAGAACATAAAAGGAAATTGAAGAATTGCCTCATTTAATAAAATTGCACATTTCAATGTATTCATCTAGGGGTATAATGGGAATTTTTATGGTTTTTATTTTATTTTTATTTTTTTATTTTTTGGGGGGAGCTATTATTGGATTGCCAAATGGAAAAATGCTCAACTGAAAATGTCTTGCCATGGATTAATTAGTGAAATTTGTGAAATGGACTTAATGGATATCAGTGGAGGTGTGATAAACTTGAAAGCACTCTCCAATGCAGAGGCCCGGTTTAGAGGGGCAGGTCTGACAGTAGTGAGTGGTGTCTTTCCTAATCCCTTTAACCGAGCAAACTCGACACCTTTTTTGGGGTCGCCTTTTTTTTTCTGTGGGGGGAAGTTCTCCAGGGAAATGTTGCCCACGTATTATTCTTGATACCCCAGGATGCTCCTTCCTGAACGCCAAAAATTAATTTTTTTATAATTTTTTCCTGAAATTCCAAGAAGGTCCCCCCATGACCAGCTGTTCTGTGGATGACAAAGGCATTATATAGTGACACTTGGGTTAGGTACACAGCTAAATTTTTGTACCACACCTTAGATTTTCTTAAGGCACTGTAGGGCTGTAGTACCTGGTCTGAAAGATCCACTCCACCCATGAACTTGTTGTAATCCTGGATACACACAGGCTTGATGTTCTGCTCTGTGGTTCCTCGGACTGGGACTGGGGTGGACTGATCTGCATGGAGGGTAGTCAACACAAGAACATCCCGTTTATCCTTGTATTTTAGCAGCATCAAATTTTCTGAGCAAACAGCCCTGCTTTCCCCACGACGCACTGTCTGATCTATAAAGGATTTAGGGAGCCCTTTTTGATTTCTTCTAATTGTGCCACATGTGCCTATGCCTCTGGAAGCAAGGCACTTCAGGAGAGGGACACTATTGTAAAAGTTGTCCAAATACAGATGGTATCCGTGGTCCAGCAGGGGGTGGACTAAATCCCATACTATCTTCCCACTTATACCCAGAACCAGGGGACAATAGGGTGGCTCAATTTTGGAATTTTTTCCCTCGTAAATACGAAAGCGCAGTGTATACCCAGATACACTTTCACAGGCCTTATACAACTTCACACCATACCTAGCCCTTTTATTGGGCAGGTACTGGCGGAAATGTAATCGGCCTTTGAAGTGGACCAATGATTCATCCACTGAGAGACATTTTTTGGGGGGTATATACTTGACCAAATTTGGAATTGTAGTGGTCAACCACTGGCCTAATTTTAAAGAGTCTGTCATAACTGGGGTCGCTTGGGGGTTGGCATTCATTATTATTGCTGAGTTGTAGGAATCTTAGAAGAGCTTCGAAACGGGCCCGGGGCATGGCAAGACAGTGAAGAGGGGTGTGATATAAAATATCTTTGTTCCAATATGAGTATTGTTGTTTTTTTTTATAATGCCCATGCTTAGGAGAAGTCCCCAAAACCTTTGCATTTCAGTCGTGTTAGTAGGGGTCCGTTTGCGGGACCTTGAGAGATAACTGTCTGGATGGGAGGCAATAAATTGCTCTGCATATATATTTGTTTGTTCCACCATCAAGTTAATTAGGTCATCAGTGAAGAATAATTGGAAAAAATTAATTTCACTGAAACCTGTTGTATCTACATTGATCCCTGGAGTGGCTGTAAATTCAGGCACCTGGGGCACATAGTTATCTGCGGGGATCCATGAAGAGTCACTTGTACGGGTCTGCGACTGCGCACTACCTCTAGGATGCCTACGAGGGGGTTCATCATTAGATGAATCATCTGACGAAGATGAAACTAAAAATGTCACTTCATCTCCACTGTTGGAGTCAGTGTCCTCAAAAAGTACGGCATATGCCTCTTCGGCAGTGAAAAGCCGTTTAGTCATTTTAAACTGTAAACTAACGTAGATTTTTTTTGTCTTTTTTTTTATATATTTAAAAAAATAAAATAGAACAGCAGACTAAAATACTGTATATCCTTTAAGATAGGATAAAAACTCCCTGAGTCAAACTGAAACAGTCTGGAGTGAGGCACCACATTCCCCCACGTACATGTACGTGATGTTGCGTGAAGGGGTTAATAACTATGGATCTCCGCAAACGTTGGCGAACAGCAGCAATAGTTGCAGCAGTGCATATAATGCGTTTGAGGAGAAGGAGACTGAGCAGGCGACGGTTCTGGGTCCATCCTGTGATTGTGAACCGACAGCAAAGAGGACAGTTCTGGGCGATGTACGATAACCTGCGTGCTCACGAGGAGAATTTTTTTCCGTACACACGGATGTCCATAAAAAGGTTAGTACATATACAAAGCTTATTGTAGTGGTGTCTATAATGGTAGCATGCTACATTAGTTTTTTTTGTCAGTATAGTTAACCCTCACAATTTTTTTTTCAACAGCTTTGATGAGCTCCTGGGATTGATGTCCATCCATTTGCAACGGCAGGAGACATTCATGAGGGACAGCATAGCACCAGTGGAAAGACTGCTCATAACGTTGCGGTAAGTAGACAAATCACTGCACAAATAATCCTGTGCTGCTGCAGGTTGTGACCTATGTGTGTTTGTGCAGGGGGTATGGCATGTGTGACTGTCCGAAATATGTGTAGCACAACCATACCTAGTTTAACCACATTCAAATAAACTACCAACCCCCCAAAATATAACCAAAAAGACACCAACGCTTGAGAGTTAAATATTAATAACATTATAATTATAAATAAAAGTGCAAACGTTGCAAAGAAACAAGTGCAATATTTTCAACGAAACAAAGACAAGGGGCACGGCATTTAGCCTCCTCAACGTGGTTAAACACCCTGGAGGCCAAAATGAAAAAGGTGCCTAGAGTGACAGATCTAACTCACAAGTTTTGGTATTGTGAGAACGCAAAGTCCGGTGCGTCCTCCTGCATTCCCTCCCTCATTCCACGTAAGGGTAGTGAATCTATAAAGTGATGCTGAACAGATAGTAACGGACGCTACCACTTCTGGGTCACCCCGATGCTAATACTGCCATGAACATCTTGATCTGCGGACATCACCATCTATCATTCTAGCCACAAAAGGGCATGCAAGTATTATCGACGGAAACTATCCGTTATCACTTTATGCCGCATAGTGATTGGTGATGCTCTATATATATAATCTTTGATGTGTATCGGCATTTGCCATATAGAGTTGACTAAACAGCTAACATTATTATGCCATAATTGACAGATTTATCTATATTTCATATCTGACACTTGTCATTGGCATAACTTTTGGTGTGGTTCAAATATGTAGGCATAGTCCTGATAAAATAGACTGAGGATTTTATACCTAGATATATGTGTCACGGGGTTCCGAAGGTGCACTCGGTCCCCCATTGCCCCCAGAACTGTTGCTTAGCTTTTGGAATGAGGTTCTGTGTTTGACCTCATTCCCAGGGCGGCTTTACTAGCTGGGTGGCTCCCTCCTCCTAGTCTGCCTTGAGCGCCGAGCTGATCACTCGGTGCTCAACTGGTTGGTCTGTCGGTCATGTGACGCTGGCCACGTCGCATGACCCTCACTCCTCACTATAAATACAGGCAGCCTGCTAGCCACAGGTTGCCTGTTAATTTCTAGGTTCCTGGCTATTTGTTGGACTGCTGAATACTTACCTGATCCTGTTCCCTGACCATCCTTTTGCCTGCTGCTCCTATACTGCGTTTCCGTCCTGGTATTGTGACCTCGGCTCCCACCTGACTACTCTCTTAGGACTCCTCTTGTACTTCTCTGCTCTCCTGGTATTTATGACCCCGGCTTCTCCTGACAATTCTCTGCTTGCTCCATTTGTACTTTGCAGCTTTCCTGGTATTGACTCGGTCCGTTCATGTCCTGTTGTTTGTCTGTCTGTCATCCCTGCACTTACTCCAAGTTAGGGATTGCCGTCCAGTTGTCCCCTGTCATTAGGACTCGCGAGGCAAGTAGGCAGGGCCAGGGGTAAGGGTGGAGCGCAGTGGTCACTTCCCTCCCCCCTGTGTGTGTGTGTACGCGACCGTTACAGATTAACAGGCCCAATAATCACTGTATTATGAATCCTCTGGTGACCCTGACTGACCATGTCTCTAATCTGACGCAGAGGGTGCAGGAGTTAGGGGAAAAACTCAGTTCTTTTGAGTTAGGGCAAGGTTCTTCCACTCCTCAGGCCTCCAGTCCGCATTTTGAGCCCCAGATTAAGCTCCCAGAACCCTTTTCTGGAGACCGGAGGAAGTTTCTCTCTTTTAAGGAGAGTTGCAAACTTTACTTCCGTTTGCGCCCCGTGTCCTCTGGCTCCGAGAGTCAACGCGTGGGCATTATCATTTTTCCGATTACAGGGTGATCCCCAGGACTGGGCGTTCTCTTTACCTGCTGGCACCAGTTGTTTATATTCTGTGGAGAGGTTCTTTCAGGCCTTGGGTACCCTCTATGATGAACCAGACAGGGCTCTAGTAGCCGAGACGGCTCTAAAGGCACTGGTTCAGGGCAATTTACCAGCGGAGGATTATTGCACCCAATTCAGAAGGTGGTGTGTCCCCTCAGGATGGAACGAACCAGCCCTGAAGAGTCAGTTCAGGTCAGGTCTGTCTGATAAATTAAAGGATCTTCTGGTCAGTTATCAACTTCCAGAGACCTTAGAGGAGATGATGACCCTTGTTGTCCGACTTGACCGACGGGTTAGAGAGAGACGACAGGAACAACAGTTCTCTTCCCAGATGGTGGTCCAGCCAGAGGCCTATCCCAGAGACAATGCTGAGGTCTCCACCGAGGAACCCATGCAGGTTGGCATGACCCGAGGGAATCTTCGCCGCAGACGTGGAGAATGCTTTTACTGTGGAGATCCTGACCATTGGATCAACCAGTGTCCTAAGAAGGTCCTCTCTGTCAAGTCTCCTAAGACAAGGCAACCTAAAGACCAGGTACACCCTGAATTTTCTAAATGTAAGCTTTTGGTACCCATTACGATTTCTCTGGGAGTAGATAAATGGCCGGGTAAGGCCTTTATTGATTCTGGCTCAGCGGCTAGCTTTATTGACTCTGAGTATGCAGTAAGATTGGGTATTCCTATTACCAACTCCTATCCATGTCATGGCTATTGATGCTACTCCTCTTATTGGTGGTACGGTGAGCTTATGTACCTCGGAGATTTCTCTAACCGTGGGTGTGTGCCACTCAGAGAGATGTTCGCTTCTAGTCCTGGAGAACCTACCTGCTGAGGTGGTACTAGGGTTGCCTTGGCTCCGACTACATAACCCCACTATAGATTGGTCTAATGGGGAGTTGGTGAGATGGGGGCCTAAGTGTGACTCGTGCTTGTCCGTGGTACAGGCTGGGGTCTCAGTAAAGTCTGATACTTTACCCTCTGTTGTTAGAGAATATTCTGATGTATTCTCATCACCAACCCCGGAGGTTCTACCCCCCCATAGACCTTATGATTGTACCATAGAGCTAGTAGAGGGGGCCAAGTTTCCTAAAGGACGAATTTATAATCTTTCTATGCCCGAACGCAAGGCCATGGAAGATTATATTAAGGAGAGCCTTGGTAAAGGGCATATTAGACCTTCTGTCTCTCCTATGGGGGCGGGGTTTTTCTTCGTTAAGAAAAAAGATGGTGGTCTTAGGCCATGTATCGATTACCGGAGATTAAATAAAATCACTGTCCAGAATAGATACTCCCTCCCATTGATTCCGGATTTATTTAACCAGGTTCTGGGGGCAACCTGGTTTTCCAAAATTGACCTGAAAGGGGCATACAATCTAATCCGAATCAAGGAGGGAGACGAATGGAAGACGGCGTTCAATACTCCGGTAGGACACTTTGAATATCAAGTGATGCCTTTTGGACTCAGCAATGCCCCAGCTGTGTTCCAAAACTTCATAAATGACATTCTTAGGGAGTACTTAGGTAAATTTGTTATTGTCTATCTTGACGACATTTTTATATTCTCTCCTGACTTCGAATCCCATGTGTCTCATGTTAAACAAGTATTAGAGGTGTTGAGGGAGAATCAGCTATCCGCTAAACAAGAGAAATGTGTCTTTGGTGTACAGGAGATTCTGTTTCTAGGGCATGTTCTGACTCCTCACGCCTTCAAGATGGATCCTGGTAAGGTACTAGCAATTAAGGAATGGGTAAGACCTTCATCCTTAAAGGCCTTACAACGGTTCTTAGGTTTCGCCAATTACTATCGTAAATTTATTATGAATTTTTCCGTAATTGCTAAACCGTTGACCGACCTTACTAAGAAAGGGGCGGATTTGGAGAATTGGTCTACTGAGGCCATTTCTTCATTTGAAAAATTAAAAAAGGCATTTAGTAACGCTCCCATTCTGATCCAGCCTGATCAGGAGAAACCTTTTATTGTGGAGGTGGATGCGTCTGAGGACGGCGTAGGAGCAGTCCTTTCACAAGGTCCTGCTAGCCTCACTAATCTGAGACCATGTGCCTTCTTCTCCAGGAAATTCTCTCCCACAGAGAGAAACTAGGACATAGGGAATAGGGAGCTGCTGGCCATTAAATGGGCATTTGAGGAGTGGAGGCATTTCCTGGAGGGGGCAAGACATTGTGTAACTGTTGTCACTGACCATAAAAACCTTATGTTTCTCGAGTCTGCTAAGAGGTTGAATCCCCGTCAAGCCAGATGGGCTCTGTTTTTTACTCGTTTTGATTTTTCCATCACGTTCAGGCCGGGAAGTAAAAATGTGAAGGCGGACGCATTATCTCGGAGCTTCCAGGCTTTAAACCTACTGAGGTACCACCTGAATCCATCCTACCAGCAAAAATCTTCTTAGCAGCTCTTACCCAGGATATCTCGGCTCGCATTAGGTCTGAACAACATCTGGCACCGGTATCCACCCCAACAGATAAGTTGTTTGTTCCCGTACAATTTCGTCTCCAGCTGTTGGGTGAGTGTCACGATTCTGCCTTTTGTGGACATCCGGGTGTTGAGGGCACTAAGGATCTGGTTTCTAGATCTTATTGGTGGCCCACTCTAACTAGGAATGTCAAGTCCTACGTGTCAGCCTGTGAGGTTTGTGCCAGGTCCAAGACACCTAGGACTCGCCCTGCTGGTAACCTACGACCCCTACCCATTCCCAGTAGACCCTGGTCCCATATCTCGATGGACTTTATAACTGACCTACCGCTGGCGGAGGGTAAGACTGTGGTTTGGGTAGTGGTCGATAGGTTTAGCAAGATGGTTCATTTCATTCCCCTGTCTAAACTTCCGAATGCTAAAACCCTGGCGTCTATTTTTGTGAGAGAGATTGTTCGTTTACATGGCATCCCGGAAAATATTGTTTCTGACAGGGGTGTGCAGTTTGAGTCCAAATTCTGGAGGGTCTTCTGTCAAAGATGTAAAATTTCATTGTCTTTTTCTTCCGCCTACCATCCTGAGAGTAATGGGCAGACTGAACGCCTTAATCAGTCTGTGGAACAATTCTTGAGGTTGTATGTTGCTGATGACCAGCAATTATGGGTCAAATTCCTTCCGTTGGCTGAATTTGCTTTGAATAACCGTGTCAATTCTTCTGCTGGGGTCTCCCCTTTCTTTTGTAACCATGGTTTTCATCCCCGTTTTCATTCTGGGTCGTCCGTCTCCTCCTCTAACCCTGAAGCGGATAAACTCTCCTCCGAACTGTGCATAGTTTGGGCCCGGGTTCAATCGAACCTAGAAAAGGCTCAATGTTCTCAAAAACTCAAGGCCGATAGGAGACGTTCAAGGGGGGTAAACTTTCAGGTTGGGGATAAAGTATGGTTGTCCTCCAAGAATGTATCTCTCAAGGTAACTTCTAAAAAATTTGCTCCTCGTTTTGTTGGACCATATAAGATCACGGAAGTGATTAACCCGGTATCTTTTAGGTTGGAGCTGCCTGAGTCATTCCACATTCATAATGTGTTCCATAAATCTCTGCTTAAAAAATATTTTGAACCGGTAGTACCATCAAAAGACTCTCCTCCGCCGGTTCTTGTTAATGATGCTGTCGAGTATGTGGTGTCTAAAATAGTGGATGTCAGGAAGGTGCGTAATTCCTTGCATTACCTGATTCACTGGAAGGGGTATGGACCTGAAGAGAGGTCTTGGGTACCTGCAAGGGAGGTTCATGCTCCTAGACTTGTTCGTAAATTTCATTTAGAACACCCTGAAAAGCCATCTCCTGAAGTCTTGGGTCCGGTGGCCCCTCGTAAAAGGGGGGGTACTGTCACGGGGTTCCGAAGGTGCACTCGGTCCCCCATTGCCCGCAGAACTGTTGCTTAGCTTTTGGAATGAGGTTCTGTGTTTGACCTCATTCCCAGGGCGGCTTTACTAGCTGGGTGGCTCCCTGCTCCTAGTCTGCCTTGAGCGCCGAGCTGATCACTCGGTGCTCAACTGGTTGGTCTGTCGGTCATGTGACGCTGGCCACGTCGCATGACCCTCACTCCTCACTATAAATACAGGCAGCCTGCTAGCCACAGGTTGCCTGTTAATTTCTAGGTTCCTGGCTATTTGTTGGACTGCTGAATACTTACCTGATCCTGTTCCCTGACCATCCTTTTGCCTGCTGCTCCTGTACTGCGTTTCCGTCCTGGTATTGTGACCTCGGCTCCCACCTGACTACTCTCTTAGGACTCCTCTTGTACTTCTCTGCTCTCCTGGTATTTATGACCCCGGCTTCTCCTGACAATTCTCTGCTTGCTCCATTTGTACTTTGCAGCTTTCCTGGTATTGACTCGGTCCGTTCACGTCCTGTTGTTCGTCTGTCTGTCATCCCTGCACTTACTCCAAGTTAGGGATTGCCGTCCAGTTGTCCCCTGTCATTAGGACTCGTGAGGCAAGTAGGCAGGGCCAGGGGTAAGGGTGGAGCGCAGTGGTCACTTCCCTCCCCCCTGTGTGTGTGTGTACGCGACCGTTACAGATTAACAGGCCCAATAATCACTGTATTATGAATCCTCTGGTGACCCTGACTGACCATGTCTCTAATCTGACGCAGAGGGTGCAGGAGTTAGGGGAAAAACTCAGTTCTTTTGAGTTAGGGCAAGGTTCTTCCACTCCTCAGGCCTCCAGTCCGCATTTTGAGCCCCAGATTAAGCTCCCAGAACCCTTTTCTGGAGACCGGAGGAAGTTTCTCTCTTTGGTATTGGTTGGGATTCTGTTTCTAGGGCATGTTCTGACTCCTCACGCCTTCAAGATGGATCCTGGTAAGGTACTAGCAATTAAGGAATGGGTAAGACCTTCATCCTTAAAGGCCTTACAACGGTTCTTAGGTTTCGCCAATTACTATCGTAAATTTATTATGAATTTTTCCGTAATTGCTAAACCGTTGACCGACCTTACTAAGAAAGGGGCTGATTTGGAGAATTGGTCTACTGAGGCCATTTCTTCATTTGAAAAATTAAAAAAGGCATTTAGTAACGCTCCCATTCTGATCCAGCCTGATCAGGAGAAACCTTTTATTGTGGAGGTGGATGCGTCTGAGGACGGCGTAGGAGCAGTCCTTTCACAAGGTCCTGCTAGCCTCACTAATCTGAGACCATGTGCCTTCTTCTCCAGGAAATTCTCTCCCACAGAGAGAAACTAGGACATAGGGAATAGGGAGCTGCTGGCCATTAAATGGGCATTTGAGGAGTGGAGGCATTTCCTGGAGGGGGCAAGACATTGTGTAACTGTTGTCACTGACCATAAAAACCTTATGTTTCTCGAGTCTGCTAAGAGGTTGAATCCCCGTCAAGCCAGATGGGCTCTGTTTTTTACTCGTTTTGATTTTTCCATCACGTTCAGGCCGGGAAGTAAAAATGTGAAGGCGGACGCATTATCTCGGAGCTTCCAGGCTTTTCAACCTACTGAGGTACCACCTGAATCCATCCTACCAGCAAAAATCTTCTTAGCAGCTCTTACCCAGGATATCTCGGCTCGCATTAGGTCTGAACAACATCTGGCACCGGTATCCACCCCAACAGATAAGTTGTTTGTTCCCGTACAATTTCGTCTCCAGCTGTTGGGTGAGTGTCACGATTTTGACTTTTGTGGACATCCGGGTGTTGAGGGCACTAAGGATCTGGTTTCTAGATCTTATTGGTGGCCCACTCTAACTAGGAATGTCAAGTCCTACGTGTCAGCCTGTGAGGTTTGTGCCAGGTCCAAGACACCTAGGACTCGCCCTGCTGGTAACCTACGACCCCTACCCATTCCCAGTAGACCCTGGTCCCATATCTCGATGGACTTTATAACTGACCTACCGCTGGCGGAGGGTAAGACTGTGGTTTGGGTAGTGGTCGATAGGTTTAGCAAGATGGTTCATTTCATTCCCCTGTCTAAACTTCCGAATGCTAAAACCCTGGCGTCTATTTTTGTGAGAGAGATTGTTCGTTTACATGGCATCCCGAAAAATATTGTTTCTGACAGGGGTGTGCAGTTTGTGTCCAAATTCTGGAGGGTCTTCTGTCAAAGATGTAAAATTTCATTGTCTTTTTCTTCCGCCTACCATCCTGAGAGTAATGGGCAGACTGAACGCCTTAATCAGTCTGTGGAACAATTCTTGAGGTTGTATGTTGCTGATGACCAGCAATTATGGGTCAAATTCCTTCCGTTGGCTGAATTTGCTTTGAATAACCGTGTCAATTCTTCTGCTGGGGTCTCCCCTTTCTTTTGTAACCATGGTTTTCATCCCCGTTTTCATTCTGGGTCGTCCGTCTCCTCCTCTAACCCTGAAGCGGATAAACTCTCCTCCGAACTGTGCATAGTTTGGGCCCGGGTTCAATCGAACCTAGAAAAGGCTCAATGTTCTCAAAAACTCAAGGCCGATAGGAGACGTTCAAGGGGGGTAAACTTTTAGGTTGGGGATAAAGTATGGTTGTCCTCCAAGAATCTATCTCTCAAGGTAACTTCTAAAAAATTTGCTCCTCGTTTTATTGGACCATATAAGATCACGGAAGTGATTAACCCGGTATCTTTTAGGTTGGAGCTGCCTGAGTCATTCCACATTCATAATGTGTTCCATAAATCTCTGCTTAAAAAATATTTTGAACCGGTAGTACCATCAAAAGACTCTCCTCCGCCGGTTCTTGTTAATGATGCTGTCGAGTATGTGGTGTCTAAAATAGTGGATGTCAGGAAGGTGCGTAATTCCTTGCATTACCTGATTCACTGGAAGGGGTATGGACCTGAAGAGAGGTCTTGGGTACCTGCAAGGGAGGTTCATGCTCCTAGACTTGTTCGTAAATTTCATTTAGAACACCCTGAAAAGCCATCTCCTGAAGTCTTGGGTCCGGTGGCCCCTCGTAAAAGGGGGGGTACTGTCACGGGGTTCCGAAGGTGCACTCGGTCCCCCATTGCCCGCAGAACTGTTGCTTAGCTTTTGGAATGAGGTTCTGTGTTTGACCTCATTCCCAGGGCGGCTTTACTAGTTGGGTGGCTCCCTGCTCCTAGTCTGCCTTGAGCGCCGAGCTGATCACTCGGTGCTCAACTGGTTGGTCTGTCGGTCATGTGACGCTGGCCACGTCGCATGACCCTCACTCCTCACTATAAATACAGGCAGCCTGCTAGCCACAGGTTGCCTGTTAATTTCTAGGTTCCTGGCTATTTGTTGGACTGCTGAATACTTACCTGATCCTGTTCCCTGACCATCCTTTTGCCTGCTGCTCCTGTACTGCGTTTCCGTCCTGGTATTGTGACCTCGGCTCCCACCTGACTACTCTCTTAGGACTCCTCTTGTACTTCTCTGCTCTCCTGGTATTTATGACCCCGGCTTCTCCTGACAATTCTCTGCTTGCTCCATTTGTACTTTGCAGCTTTCCTGGTATTGACTCGGTCCGTTCACGTCCTGTTGTTTGTCTGTCTGTCATCCCTGCACTTACTCCAAGTTAGGGATTGCCGTCCAGTTGTCCCCTGTCATTAGGACTCGCGAGGCAAGTAGGCAGGGCCAGGTGTAAGGGTGGAGCGCAGTGGTCACTTCCCTCCCCCCTGTGTGTGTGTGTACGCGACCGTTACAATATGATTTGGTATATCCCAGTCTGGCCACAGCTTTAAGCACGAGATATGTGAACAATTTTTTATTTTTTTTTCTATCAATATTAAAAACTTTCGTTCACTTACTTATTTATCATCTCCTGCTAACAATAAGTGACCTGATCATCTCATTGAATTGATTGATCAGTATCTTTTCCAGTTATTGGCCTATCTAATTTTATATTCCAATATCTGCTTGTGTATCTTTAAAGGAAAAATAAAAATAAAATAAATTTATATATATGCAATAATATCTGTAATACTCTATGGTGATAGGTACTCTTTGTCAAATATGTCCCCTGATGAGCCTGACACCAACCAGGCGAAACGCAATTGGACATTTCACTTCTATAATTCTATAATTTTCTTTCTCATATATCTAACTTGATATTAGGGTGTTGTCTGTCACCTATCTTGGGTAATTTTATACATTTATTATTTTTCTTGTGTAGATTAGCCCAGGTGTTTCTGTAGGGTCCCTCATTACTTAGGCATCCATCCCATGACAGGGTCAATCAGGGACAATAGGAGGCACGAGAAACTGGATCGCCCCTATCGGGGCGGCTATTCCGCAATTAGGCAGGGCTACGGCATCAGGGCCAGAATTAGGGCTATTACCCCCAAGCAGGTTTCACTAACATCTACTAATCAAACCGCTAATATTGTGCTAGTTAACATCAATCTGACCCTAGTTTTTGATTTACTTTTCTTTTTTCATTTTATTATCTACTATTTATATATTAGAGGGATGTATTGACCATTTTATACATAAATATTAAAAGTTATATTTTAGAATGATGGTATTGCTGTGAATTCAGAGAGTAAGGTATAGTGAACATATTATACACTGAGTAAAGAAGAGAGAACCACCCTCTGGAAATATCTCAATGTGCTCACAACACACCACACTCTCAGAACAACATGGATAAAGGTCAAATCATAAACAGATTTCTGGAAATATAACTAGAGTTAAAAAAAGCAATGGTCTTACCAGTTAGAGTCAGGACAGGTGGACGCTATCTCCTCGACATACGTTTTGCCGTTCTGCTTCCTCCTGAGTTAATCCATCTGTTAGTTAGGTGCATGTCATATACCCATTTATTGTGTGAAGTAAATACGTGACAAGGAAAATAATATATTTAATCTTTCTGTTAGTTCAGTGGGTGACCTCAAAGAATATGGAGAGCTTCAAATAAGTGAAGTGGCCCCGGGTCGTGATGCTGTTGGGGTTGGTGGAGCTCCTTTTGCAGGGAGAGGATGTGGTCGATCTGTGCCAGCTACACACCCAAATGAAACGCCTTCCTCAGGTGCACGTAGGCGACAGAACGTTTAGCGTTATTTTGTAGGCCCGATTAACAGTGTACGAATTGTGAGGCTAGAACAAGTAGAGGCGGTAGTAGATTTGGTGGGTGACAGTGCCTCCAGTTCCTTCACATTGTCTCCCACCCGTTCCCTTGCTGAAAGCGCAGAATTGGTACCTGCAGACCATGGGCATCTGTCTTTCACCTCACCCCCTTGCATATCAGCCAAGCAGTCCGAGCCCCAAGTCATGCAGCAGTCTCTTATGCTTCTTTATGACTCTGCTGGCAGGGTTTCCGAGGGCCATCCACATAGCCCTGCTCCAGAAGTGGAAGAGATTAAGTGCACTGATGCCCAAACACTTATATTTCAGGATGTGGACATGGGAGGACCATTGCAGCACATCTCTGATGATGACAAAACACAGGTGCTAACTAGTGTTGATCGTGAATATTCTAATCGTGAATTTTTATCGCGAATATTGGCACTTTGAAAATTTGCAAATATCTAGAATATAGTGCTATATCTTCGTAATCGCGAATATTCTAGATTTTTTTTCATCAGTACCCATGATCCCTTACTGATTCTTGCTTGTGGGCCAATGAAAAGGCTGCAATAGCTTTGACTTTAGGAGTAGTGTAGATCGCAAATTTTTATCGCAAATTTTCTGATGATTGATTTTCGCAATTAAGAAAATAATGACTGGAGATCACAAATTCGCAAAAATATAATGAATATTTTCCCAAATATTTGCAAAATATAGCGAATTGGAATATTGCCCCTGCCGCTCATCACTGCTTTGGCTTTCTGTAGCGTGAGATCGGCAAGGAAGGCATGGGTGAAGAGTGGGTGGAAGATTAGGATGATGAGGTCCTAGACCCCACATGGAATCAACGTCATGCGAGTGACGTGTGCAGTTCGGAGGAAGAGGTGGTGGTCACACAGCACCAGCCGCACAGCAAGAGAGGGAGCAGTGTGCAAATGCAGAGTGGCCATCCCCTAGCCAGTTCGCCTCCTACTGCCCACCGCACCCAGGGAGTGAGCACACCAAAGCCAGCTTCAAGGAGTTCCCTGGCGTGGCAGTTCTTCAGACAATGTGCTGACGGCAAAACATGAGAGGTTTGCACGCTGTGCAACCAGAGCCTGAAGCAAGGCATAAATGTTGTAAACCTGAGCACCACCTGCATGACTAAGCATCTAAATGCACGAGCTGCAGTGGAGTAAACACCTCAAAAACCACGAAAGATCTCATGCTCTCCTGGTCCCTCTTCTGCTGCAGTCTCGGCCTATTCCTCCCCCTCTGGAGTGACAGTGGCACCTGTTAACCCGCAAACAGAGGATGTGGCAGTAACGTAACCACGTCCGTCACTGTCACCAAGCATCTCCACAATGTCCCATGGAAGCATTCAGCTGTCCATCTCCCAAACATTGGAGAAAGAGAAAGTACGCCCCTACCCACCGGCGATCCCTGGCCCTGAATGCCAGCATTTCAAAATTCCTGGCCTTTGAAATGCTGTCATTCTGTCTGGTGGAGATGGAGCCTTTTTTTTTTTTTTTTTAATTAACAACTTTATTAGTATACAAAAGAGCAACAAAAAAACGGACATTAACATTTTGTGTAATTTAAGCTTACTCCCTTTTGTCCCCCAATCCCATATTCCCCCCCCCACCCCCCCTGCGATGCATCCACTGTCCTCCCCCCCCCCTCCAACCAAGGTAGGGGGAGATGGAGACTTTTAAAAAACTTATGGCGGTTACTGTCCCACAGTACGTGGTTCACAGCCGCCACTACTTTTCCAGGCGAGCCATCCCGGCCTTGCACAACCAAGTGGCAGACAAAATTAGTTGCGCACTGCACAAAGCCATCTGTGGCAAGGTCCACATAACCACCGATAGGTTGACCAGTAAGCACGGGCAGGGACATTATATCTCCCTAACTGCACACTGGGTAAATGCAGTTTGGCTCATGTCCTTCCACCACCGAGGATTGCAGGACGTTTCTCTTTGCCTCCTGTTGCCTCCTCCTCCTACTCCGCTTCCTCTTCTACTGTCTCCTCATCTGGTCAGCACAACACCTTCACCACCAACTTCAGCACAGCCAGGGAGAAATGACAGCAGGCTGTTATGAAACCCATCTGTTTGGGGGAAAAACATGGTGCCACTGAGCCTCAAGCCTGGCCTGGTGGTGTGCGATAATGGGCGAAATCTCGTAGCAGCTCTGGGCCTAGCCGGTCTGACGCACATCCCGTGCCTTGTGCATGTGCTGAATTTGGTGGTGCAGAGGTTCCTGAAAACCCCAATATGTCAGAGCTGCTGCAGAAAGTGCGGTCCGTCTGTGCACGCTTTTGGTGTTCTTACCCTGCTGCTGCTCGCCTGTCTGCGCTGCAGCATAACTTCGGCCTTCCCGCTCACCGCCTCATATGCGACATGCCAACAAGGTGGATCTCCACCTTTCACATGCTGGAGAGACTGGAGTTGGAGTTTCAGCTGCAGCACGTGAGTTGCTCTGCGGAATAGCACCACTTCACGACCAATGAGTGGGCCTCCATGCGGGACCTGTGTGCCGTGTTGCTCTGTTTCGAGGACTCCACCAACATGGCCAGTGCCGATGACGCAGTCCTCAGCATTACTATCCCACTTCTATGTCTCGATGATGATGGAAGAAGATGTGGCACAGGAGGAAGAGGAGGAGGAAGAGGGATCATTCCACGGTTATCGGGCCATCATTCATAAGTGGCTTGGAGGTTGGGTTACTGCACCAACAGAAGCCAGGTACACAATTGTCCGGCCATGGCACAGTTCTGGGGGATAAGGAGGAGGAGGAACTGTGTTCACAGCAGGGTGGCACCCAAAACAGCTCATGGGCATCACTGGAGCTTGGCTGGGGGGATACTGAGGACACAGAGGATACACCTCCTACAGAGGACAGCTTGTCGTTGCTTCTGGGCAGCCTGGCACACATGAGCAACTACATGCTGCAGTGCCTGAGCAACGACTGCCTAGTTGCCCACATTCTAATCGACCCTGCTGAATCCCCGCTACAAGGACAACGTGCCATCCTTAATCCCATCACTGGAGCGTGATCGAAAGATGCACGAGTACAAGCGCACGCTGGTAGATGAGCTGCTGATGGCATTCTCACCCGACACCGGGGGCTCAGTGGAAGCACAAGGCGAAGGCAGAGGAGGAGGAAAAAGTTGCTGACGCAGCTGGGGCACCACCAGCACCTCAGAAGGGAGGGTTAGCATGGCTAAAATGTGGAAAAGCTTTGTCAGGACGCCACAACAACCAGCACCACCAGCTGATATGGAACATCTTAGCAAGAGGCAGCATTTCAGCAACATGGTGGAACAGTACGTGTGCATACACCTACAGATACTGACTGATGGGTCTGCCCCATTCAACATCTGGGTCTCCAAATTGGGCACATGGTCTGAGCTTGCCCTTTACGCCTTGGAGGTGCTGGCCTGCCCTGCAGCCAGTGTATTGTCTGAATGTTTGCTTAGCACGGCAGAAGGGGGTTATCACAGCCAATCGCAGCTGCCTGTCCACAGCCAATGTGGACAAGCTCACGTTCATTAAAATAAACCAGGCATGGATCCCACAGGACTTGTCCGTACCTTGTGCAGAATAGACAAGTATACCGGCTGCACCTAGACATTGTTATACTCCAGCGCACTTTCTCTTTGTTTTCTTTTTATTGGTGTCTTCCCAAATTAATAAAAAATAAAAAATAAAAAAACTACAAAAATAGTGTTGGCTACCTCCTCCTCCTCCACCTCCGTTTCCACCTACACCGCCACGTCCACCGCCTCCTCAACCTCCTACTCCACTTTGACCTCCGCCTCCTAGTTCAAGATCATTATTTTTAACTTTTTTTTTTAATTCTATGTTATTTTATTTCATTTCCCTATTCACATTTGTTTGCAGGGCAATTGTCGTTTTCTTATCCCTATTTTGCTTCTTTTTGCAGCCCTGTATCCCTTTCTATGACTTTTTTAGAGCCATTTTAGTGCCCCAAAGTTCGGGTCCCCATTGACTTCAATTGGGTTCGGGTTCGGGGTCAAGTTTGGGTCCCTATACCGAACTTTGCTGCGAAGTTCGGCCAAACCCGGCGACCCCGAACTTCCAGGTGTTCGCTCAACCCTAAAAGTGACACATGTCAGATTTGCAAAAAAAATATCCTACTCATTTTCCAAGAGCCATAACCTTTTAGCCATAGCCTTTTCATAAAAGTTGTGTTTTGTAATGGCACTATTTAGTTTGCATATGTTGTATTGGAAAATAGGAAAAAAAACATATGGTACAGAACATGATGGTAGGCAGATAGTAGCAATGACATGATGGTGGTAGCAGCTATACAGTATGAAACAAGATGGTAGCCAGGCAGACAGCAGTATTGGCATGCCAGTAGCAGCAGCATCCACACAGTACAGAACATGATGGTAGGAAGACAGTGGCAGTGGTATGATGGGGAAATGTTGGACAGGGTGGATATATTCAGCCTCAGCCGGAGGAGTGTGAAAATCCTTGCAGACCCATGCCTCATTTATTTTGACAAAAGTAATGTTTTTACACTGGCGGAGGAGAACTTAATCCTTTTGGGTGTCACAACACACCCTGCCATGCTGGAAACCCTTTCTGAGATGACACTGGATGATGGGCAAGAGAGAACAGAGAAAGTATATTTGGCCAGTTATGGCCACTGTTCCAGAAGCCCTGTCCAGAATTCTGGGAGGTTAAGGAACATAGTATATGCCAAGACAGGCCGGAGTCCAGGTGGAACCTGGGTGTTAAGGCAGTACATTTACATTCGCAGATTTGCCTCAGCCTGGTGCGGCAAATTAAATAATTGTTTTATCTTATTGATACTGAATTGGCTGTTGTGGCTTCTGCTCCTTGTTTTAGCCGAGGTGGCAGAAGGTTAGTGACACTGTGGGGGCAGGAAGAGGCCTCAGACATGAAGGTGGAAGGTGTTTGCTCGCTGAAAGCTACAGCAAGCACAGTGTTTCCCGGTAATAAAGTAACTTGGCTTCCCTTTTGGCAGGAGAAAAACATTCCCCCATATTGCTTTGATAGAGCAGGGTATAAAAGCATGGTAATATGCCCCAGACTGATTCATGTGAATGATATAGCTGTCATTACATAAGCAAGCAAAAATACAGCTTGCCATTCTGGCTTGTGTGTCAGGGAACCCAGTTCTTTCCAGCTTCATCCACAACTGAGATGATTGGTCATTATTGGCTGTGTTACCATCATCATCATCCTCCTATTCGCTGCCTTCAAATCTTCCTCCTCCAGTGGCAGCTCCACATCCTCCACCTCCATGGAAATTTCTCTGTGTGGTTCCCCAAAAGCTACAGGATGGCCAGCAAAATATGTGAGCTGTTCTTTATCTACCATCAGTGTGAGCATATGCTCTAAGATAAACATCAGGAGGATGCCATGGTTTATGCTACAGTTTTACCTACTGAAAAATGTTGTGACCTCTTCCAAGGGCTTTAGTACATGACAGGTGTCTCTGATGAGCTGCCACTGCCTGACCTCAAAACAAGACATGCTGCCTACTGAGGTTGTCTGGTGTAAAACAAAATCATTCACCTCTTTATGCTGCTCATATAGATGTTCTAATTAGCTATGAGTGAACCCAAATTTTATCCTGCAACCATACCCGAAGCGTTTGGTTTCAGGACAATTAGTATGTCATCAATATAACGGAGGTAGGCCAAGGGATTTGTGGAGCAGGAAGCCAAGAAATAAGACGCACCTAGGTTTTTGAGGAGGAAAATAAACAAAAAAATATTTTGAACCAATAGGTGTGCTTTTGGTGGGTTTTGAACTAATTGTGGTCTGTGGATGGCGCACTGCTATGGGGGATCTGTGGATGGCGAACTGTTATGGGGGTCTGTGGGTGACGCACTGTTATGGGGGATCTGTGGGTGACGCACTGTTATGGGGGATCTGTGGATGACACTTATGGGGGATCTGTGGGTGGCTCTTATTGGGGTCTCTGGATGGCACTGTTATGGGGATCTGTGTATGACAGTTATGGGGGGGATCTGTGGATGACACATTTAATGTGGATAAGTGCAAGATAATGCACCTGGGGCGTAAAAACCCAAGGGCAGAATATAGAATATTTGACACAGTCCTGACCTCAGTATCTGAGGAAAGGGATTTAGGAGTAATTATTTCAGAAGACTTAAAGGTGGGAAGACAATGTAATAGAGCAGCACGAAATGCCAGCAGAATGCTTGGATGTATAGGGAGAGGTATAAGCAGTAGAAAGAGTGAAGTGCTTATGCCGCTGTACAGAACACTGGTGAGACCTCACTTGGAGTATTGTGCGCAGTACTGGAGGCCATATCTCCAGAAGGATATAGATACTCTAGAGAGAGTTCAGAGAAGAGCTACTAAACTAGTACATGGATTGCAGGATAAAACTTACCAGGAAAGGTTAAAGGACCTTAATATGTATAGCTTGGAAGAAAGAAGAGACAGAGGGGATATGATAGAAACTTTTAAATACATAAAGGGAATCAACTCGGTAAAGGAAGAGAGCATATTTAAAAGAAGAAAAACTACCACAAGAGGACACAGTTTTAAATTAGAGGGGCAAAGGTTTAAAAGTAATATAAGGAAGTATTACTTTACTGAGAGAGTAGTGGATGCATGGAATAGCCTTCCTGCAGAAGTGGTAGCTGCAAATACAGTGAAGGGGTTTAAGCATGCATGGGATAGGCATAAGGCCATCCTTCATATAAGATAGGGCCGGGGGCTATCCATAGTATTCAGTATATTGGGCAGACTAGATGGGCCAAATGGTTCTTATCTGCCGACACATTCTATGTTTCTATGTTTCTATATAGCATCTTATGCTATGTGTCATCCACAGATCCCCTCCATAACAGTGTCCCTGTAGTGAATGACCCTCAATACAGGGGGTGGGGGTCGCATCTGCTTTTCTAATGACAGCGGGGCCCATGCAGTGACTGTATTCTACTACACGGGCCCCGCTCACTGTATAATCATATCTGTAATAGTTAATTATGTATATACCGGTAATCGCATAATCAGCGCTACTTACAACTACAAACGCTCGGTAGGTAGCAGAGAGGAGGGAGGAGGCAAGCCGGGAGGACGGGCGCTGGCAGCGTGAGTCACTACGTCACGTGCCTGAGCCGCCCACTTTATGAATGAAGCAGGCGGCGTGGGCGCATGACGTAGTGACTCATGCTGCCAGCGCCCGTCCTCCCGGTCTGCCTCCTCCCTCCTCTCTGCTACCTACCGAGCGCTTGTAGTTGTAAGTAGCGCTGATTATGCGATTACCGGTATATACATAATTTTTTTTTTTTTTTTTTTTTTTAATATCTTTATTACTTGAAGTATATAAAAGAACAGAGAATTACAGTACAAAAGTATTTTTTTCCTTTTTTTCTTTCCCCTTGCCCCCGTAACCACCCCCCTCCCCATACCTGTGGTGCGTCAAAAAAAAAAAAAAAAAAAAAAAAAAAAAAAAAGGGTTTATCCAAACTACCGGTATATACATAATTAACTTTTACAGATACGATTATTCAGTGAGCGGGGCCCGTGTAGTAGAATACAGTCACTGCACGGGCCCCGCTGTCATTATAAAAGCAGATGCCGGCCCCCAGCCCCTCCTCCCTCACAGCTGATACACCCGCCGCGAGGTGAGTTTGGTGAGTTTGATCACCAACTCGTTTGCACACCAGACTTGAGGCCGGACCATGTACCAAGCTTGAAAAATGCTCCTTTCCCCCCCCCCACACACACACATACTCACAAAACTCAGCTGTATTTGTGTTAAAATGGCAAAAAAAAATAAAAAAATAGCCTTGCAGGTAGATGCTTTTAAAGTTCTGCAGCTGTGTTATAAGGCAGTAAAAATGCAGTGCCAGGCACACCTGGCCTCGACTCCTCATTTCTCACTCCCTGGCTGACTGCTTTCTCTGCCTTTCCCTATTGTGCACAATTCATCTACTTTCTAGCCTTTCCCTTCAATGCCCCTCATACTAAAACACAAGTTTGATTGTGACTGCACAGTCCCAAGGATGATTTTCTGCCAGACACTGCATAGACTCATTCACCCTCATTCACAGCCCTACACAGAATGACATTCTGCTTGTTATGCAAGGACACCTTCCTGCCTGTTACAGCACTGATTGGCTCACCCACGCTATCTGTCGGCCTGTGAGTCATTTAGGGCAAGTCCTCCACCCAATTTCTCTTACTGTCATGTGAGCATCACCCTTCTTCCTCCCTAGTGCTTTTTCCCACCGACAAGTGCAGTAAAATGGCGCTGTGTGTCGTTTTACTGGATTCATCTGAAACTTTCCAACAAAGTTTCAGGTTTGGTTGCAGGATGAAATTTTGGTTCACTCATCTCTAATTAGAACATCTTTATGAGCAGCATAAAAAGGTGAATAATTTAGTTATGCACCAGACCACCTCAGTAAGCAGCATGTGTTGTTTCAAGGCCATTAAAAGGTATCAAATTACAATATTTTATATTGTTTCTCTGTTTGAGAGCACCAAGACTTCTCACTACTGGCAACAACAAGTCGATTTGTTAAAAAAATAACGTTTTAATGCTGTAAAGAGACTTGTCTCAGTATAGCATACAATGTATGTGTTTTCAAAATTCCAGAGTTGCGCAAGGCTTCAGTGAATAACATCGGGCTTGGATTCTATGACTTTAAAAACATTTTAAAACAGGAATCCAAAGTCAGCTTTGGTATCAAGGCACCAGCAGGTAGCAAAGCCAACTTGGGATCTTGGATCCGAAACTTGATTTGCTCAGCCCTCTCAGCAGAATGCTATTGGGGAGCTTTGCTGGGACTAAAAAAGTGTAGAAAATTGAGGTTTTGAAAAAAACTGCTAGGCTGAATTGCTACACCAGCAGCAGGCAGCTTTAACCCCTTTAGTGACCAAGCCTGTTTGGGCCTTAATGACCAAGCCAGATTTTGGAAAGCTGGCATGGTGTCACTTTAGCAGAGAATAACTACGGTATGTAAAGGTTTTGCACATTCAAGTAATTATAACAATGTTTTCTCATCACATATTGTACTTTACTAAGGTGGTAAAATTTTACCCATACAATCTGCGTATATTTATTTAAAAAAAATATGTAAAAATCTATGAAAATTTGAAAAAGTTAGCATATTTCATATATATATAACTATTATTCAATATTTTTTATGAGACATATTTCTACATCTTTATTTTGGCTGTACTTACAAAAAAACGTAATTTTTTTAAAAACAATTTAGACTTACTATGTTTACATTAATTTTACAATTTTCAAAGTACATATTTTTTCCTGCAACAATGCAAGTTTGCAGAGGCTTATAAGTTTAAGAATAATAGAAATCCCCCATAAAAGTAACCCCATTTTGAAAACTAGACCCTTTAATGTATTTATCTATTAGTAGAATGAGTTTTTTTTACCTCCCAGTTCTTTAAAGAAATGAATGTTAAAAAGTTGAAGAAAATACAATTTTCATTTTTTACACAAAATTTGCTTGAAAATGTTTCAAGTCCCCATTGCACACTTAAGCTGCAAAAACAAATGAAAACCCCCCATAAATTACCCCATTTTGACTGCCTAGTTTTTTCAAAAATGAGTGCTAATCAGGTGAAATTTTTATTTTTATTTTTTTTACACAAAAATGTCAATTTAAAGTTTTTTGTACAGAGCACATAAAAATGAAGAAGTACACCCCAACATGTATCACCCTGTTTCTGCTGCCTTCAGAAATATCCCCATTGTGGCCCTAATCTTATGTCTTGACACACAGTACATGATCGAAGGTCCCTTAGCCTACTATTACTACATTCCAAAGGTCCTTTAGCCTCCAAGAGACATCAGAGGAGAACAGATAACCTGCAGCCTGTAAGTAAATAAGTGTATGTGTGTGTGTGTGTATATATATATATATATATATATATATATGTGTATATGTGTTTATCTGTGTGAATATGTGTGTGTATATATTTGTGCATGTGTTTGTATACATATGTGTGTCTATGTGTTTATTTGTGTATGCGTGTATATATATATATATATATATATATATATGTGTGTGTGTGTATGAGTGTGTGTGCATGTATATGTGTGTTTATCTGTGTTTGTGTGTATATGTGTGTTGTAGGGGTGTGCTCGTAGTAGGCTACGGTAGCGGCGGCAGTATTGAGGCAATCATAGACAGTCTTTGTGATACACTGTGACTTTATTCACAACAAAGGCATAACAGGCAATGTGCAGACCACACAGGGGCGTATTCACATAGAGCATAGAGCAAAAAGTCCTTCCACAGCAAACAAACAGCAGGTTTGAGTCACCTTGTTTCTGTATGGACCACACCGGTCCTGCAGGCTTCTAGGCTACCTGTCTTTGTCTCCCTCAGGCTGAAGGCCCTTCGGCTAGTGGCACCACAGGCCCCAGGGCTATCCTTCAGTTTGTGCTGCACCCAGTCTTTCCTTGACCAGCACCGACTCTGTCTGTCAAAATCTCCAGCACAGCAAGACACACCCCACCCTGCTCTTTAGCACCCTGGGTTCTTCAAAGGCACAGCTCCACCAAAAACCTGGGCTGGCTGTGGGTAACAGGCAGCCACCTTGCTCTTTACCTGTTCCCAGTAAGAAGTGGCCCAGACATGCTGTGCCAGCAGCATTCGCCGCTGTAACCGCAATGATCCGGTTCTTACTCCACCGAGGCCAGGGCCTCTGGTGGAACGTATCGTCCGTCCATTATTATCCCGGGGACTCCCTACATATCCCCCCCTTTTTTCACCCCTGAGGGCTTAAACATACTGTTCAAGCCTGAAGGGGTGAACACACGCACAGCAGTGTACCCGGCCAGGGCATCTGCGTTCCCCTGTAAGCAGCCGGCCCTGTGCTCAACAGTGAACTTAAAGTTCTGGAGAGACAAAAAACACCTGGTGACCCGAGCACTCCCCTCCTTAACCCGACTTATCCACTGGAGAGGGGAGTGGTCGGTCACCAGACGGAACCTTCTCCCTAAGAGGTATTATCTGAGAGACTCGAGTGCCCACTTGATGGCGAGGCACTCTCTCTCCACGGTGCTATACCGGGTTTCTGTTGGGGTAAGCTTGCGGCTAAGGAAAACAACGGGGTGCTCTTCCGTGTTGAGCTCCTGGGAAAGCACAGCCCCTAGTCCTACTCCCGAGGCATCTGTTTGAATTAAAAACTCCCGCTTGAAGTTGGGCGTCACCAGAACCGGGGACCCACATAGGGCCGACTTCAAACGGGAGAACGCCTCATCCTCCTGCTCTCCCCAGCGAACCATCACCGACTTTCTACCCTTCAAAAGTCCATTTAACGGGGCTGCCAAGATGGCAAAATAGGGAATAAACCTCATATAATACCAAATCAGGCCCAAAAATGACCGTACTTGCTTGGACGTACGAGGCCTAGGCCAATTCCGGATTGCTTTGACTTTATTCACTTGGGGCCTTACGACTCCGCGTCCGATAACATACCCCAAATAGCGAGCTTCCTCTTGCCCCACCGAGCACTTTTTTGGGTTGGCGGTCAACCCTGTCTTCCTGAGAGAATCTATCACTGCCTGAAGTTTTGACAAATGACGCTCCCAGTCCCAGGCTGAACATGACTATATCATCCAGATACGCGGAGGTATACTGGTGATGGGGCTTGAGGACGACATCCATCAGACGCTGGTAAGTAGCCGGAGTGCCATGCAACCCAAAAGGCAACACCCAGTACTGAAAAAGCCCCTCTGGGGTGACAAAGGCTGTCTTCTCCTTTGCCGCCTCTGTCACAGGTACCTGCCAGTAGCCTTTCATGAGATCTAGGATCGAAAAATACTTGGCTTTTCCCAGCCGCTACCATTCGCCAGTAAGGCTGGGGGACCACCAGTTGTTCCACCACCTCCTGCCTCACTTTGTCTACCCTGTATAGCAGGTCCTGGTTATAGGCCAGGTGAGAAAATACGGTATCGGCCCCGGGACGCTGGGCAACGCTATTGATCACCGACACACCTTCTCTAGCCCGCAACAACATCAGATCCTGGAGCTGTGTGGTCCCGAAGGTTTCTCTAGGAACCTCCAGATCCAGGATGGACGAACTTTCTACTGTCTCACCCGCCAAGCCTTCTAGGGGAAACCGGTCGGGGTTACACTCCACCTTCCCTACGGTAACCCCTACGGCTGGTGCCCCTGCCTCGGGGTCCTCCGGCTCGGGACCCGGACATTCTTCTTCCCCACAGATAGGCAACCCGTTCCTCCACAAAGTCCAGAACAGGGGAAAGTTCCTCCCCAATATTACGGCATAAGGGAGCCGTCTCCCCACTCCTACAACATGTGGTACCTCTTTCCCACCCACCGCCAGGGTAACCTTACTAGTGGGATACTCCTGGAGATCCCCATGTATACAGACAATGGTAAGGGTTCGCCTTTCCGGGAGTTTTTCCGTTACCAGTGACTCATGGACCAGAGTTATCAGGCTCCCGGAGGGTTGTCCATTAATGACATCACACACCGGAGAGGTGTCCGCGGCCAGCAGGGGGTCAGCTATATACACCGGTTGGGCATAAAAGGAGGACTAGCGAGTGAACCCGTAGTCCATGGGTTCGGATGCCCTAGGGCAGTTGGCTGCCACATGTCCCCAGTCCTGACAATGCCAACATCTGATCCTTGCAGCCTCCCTCCTCCCCAGGGTATTCCTCCCACGGACTGGAGATCCACTTCCCCCCCTTATGAGGTTGGATCCCTTTTTCAGGATCCCGGGTTGGCAACGGGGGCTAACGTGACTTCGGTAGTACCGCTGAGTCCTGCACCAAATCCTGAGTGGCCATATACCTCTCTACCAGGCTAACCAGTTGTTCCAGGTTGCCTGGATCGCCTTGTGCCACCCAGCGCTGTATGGCTCTCGGGAGGGTACGCACGAACCTGTCGACCACGACCCTCTCAACCATCTGAGAAGGGCTCAACAATTCAGGCTGAAGCCATTTTTTTACTAGGTGAAGTAAGTCATAGGCTTGTGACTGGGCTGGTCGGGACTCGGAAAACACCCACTGATACACCCTGTGCGCTCGCACATAGGTGTTTACCCCCAACCTGGCCAACACCTCACCTTTTAGCCTCTCATAGTCCTTGGCCTCCTCGCGGCTGAGGTCAAAATAGGCCTTTTGTGCGTCCCCCACCAGAAAAGGCGCCACCACCTCAGTCCACTGCTCCAATGGCAGCCTCTCTTGCTCCGCAGTTCTTTCGAACACCGTCAGGAATGCCTATATATTGTCTTCCGGACCCATTTTCCTCAGGGCGGATCGGACTTTGTCTCTGGTGGTAGACACAGTTGGGGCTGCCCCGGTTGAAACTCCTTGCAGGAATGTTTGCACCAACTCTTGCATGGCTACCAGCTGCTGTATTAGGAGATTGTTTGTCTGCTGTTGTGCACACATAGCCTCCTCATGTATTTTTTGCTGTAGGTCATTACTTTCCTTCTGAGCCTGCAAAGCCTGTTGCTGCTGTAGATTACCCTGAATCAGGTGCTTAATGGCCTCCTCCATCTTGTCGGGAACCATAAAACTTGCAGGCCTGATATATGACATGCAGTCCAACAAAACTTTTGCCTCACTGCAGGATTGCCCGCATCCGACACCATATGTAGGGGTGTGCTCGTGGTAGGCTACGTTAGCGGCGGCAGTATTGAGGCTTTATTCACACCAAAGGCATAACAGGCAATGTGCAGACCACACAGGGGTGTATTCACATAGAGCATAGAACAAAAATGTCCTTCCACAGCAAACAAACAGCAGGTTTGAGTCACCTTGTTTCTGTATGGACCACATCGGTCCTGCAGGCTTCTAGGCTACCTTCCTTTGTCTCCCTCAGGCCTGAGGCCCTTCGGCTAGTGGCACCACAGGTCCCAGGGCTATCCTTCAGTTTTTGCTGCGCCCAGTCTCTGCTTGACCAGCACCGACTCTGTCTGTCAAAATCTCCAGCACAGCAAGACACACCCCACCCTGCTCTTTAGCAGGCTGGGTTCTTCAAAGGCCCAGCTCCACCAAAAACCTGGGCTGGCTGTGGGGAACAGGCACCCACCCTGCTTTTTACCTGTTCCCAGTAAGAAGCAGCATTCGCCGCTGTAACTGCAATGATCCGGTTCTTACTCAACTGAGGCCAGGACCTCTTGTGGCACGTATCGTTCGTCCATTATTATCCCGGGGACTCTCCTACAGTGTGTATTGTGGGTTTTCGCTCTGGTAGACAGGATTAGAGGACGCAGTATAGAGGCAACAACAAGTTATTTGGATCAAACAGTTCAGTATTTTATTCACACTTTTGGCAAGTGACAAAACAAGCAGTCATAATCAAGCAAAAAGTCACCTTGTGGTGTTGGTGGTAATTCACACCATGCGGCAATTCTGCCTCAAAGAGACTTTGACCATAGTGCACCAACCTGTTTGAACGCCAAACAGGTAGCAAGCCTTCATCCAGACGCAAGGCTCCCAGATCCCAACACATAGACCCTGATTCTGAGCCCAGCTGCATATTTGGGGACAGCCAGGTGCTCCTGAAAACAACGACCGACACTTAAAATCTGGTCCCATATTTGACCTCACCTGGCTGTAAATCAGCCCAGCAGCATATGCTGGGAAGAAAATACCTGTTTTCCCAGACCAAACCTCTCACTGTGTTACATACCCCCCCCCCCTTTGTTCAACCCTGAGGGGGTGAACACACGACAGACAGTGTCCCCGGGACAGGGCATCAACGTTTCCCTGTAACCGGCCTGCCCTGTATTCCACCGAAAACTTACATTTTTTGTAGGGAGAGAAACCAACAGGTGACCCGGGCATTTCTGTCCTTGGCCTGGCTTATCCACGTGAGAGGGGAGTGGTTAGTCACAAGGCAGTATTTTCTCCCCAATAAATAATAGTGGAGAGATTCTAGTGCCCACTTGATAGCCAGGCACTCTCTCTTCACTATACTATAACAGGTCTCTCTGCTGGGATGAGCTTACGGCTGAAAAAGACAACGGGGTTCTCCTCCCTGTTGACTTCCTGAGACAGTACAGCACGAGGCCTACTTCAGAGGCATCGGTCTGTACTATAAACTCCCTTTTGAAGTCGGGTGTCACCAAAATTCAAAGTGGAGAAAGCCTCTTCCACCCAATCATCCCAGCATTCCGTCCAGCTTGGGTATCAATACTATAGGACTGGCCCACTCCCTTTTTGTCTCCTCAATGACATCTAGCTGCAACATTGGCTGCACTTCCTGCAATATGGCTTGTCGCTGAGCCTCGGGTACCTGGTATGGCTTTAATCGGACTTTTGCCTGAGGCTCAGTGACAATGTCATGCTGGATAATGTAAGTGCGTCCAGGGAGGTCCGAGAACACATCCATGTTCCTACTAACGAACTCCCTGGCCTCCTGAGTCTGTTTCGAGGAGAGGCTGACAGCATTTTTTTCTGTTGCAGGCGCCTCTCTTGAATCAGACAGAGAGGCCGGTACCTCCTCTCCTATAAAACCAAGCTGCGGGCTGTCTTCTGTACAGGTTTCTCTATCTTTCCACGGTTTGAGTAAATTTGCATGGTAAACCTGCTCCAGCTTTCGCCGCCCTGGCTGGTGAACCTTGTAGTTTACATCTACACTATAGCCAGGAACTTACTGTCCACGGTTGGGAACAGAACCAGAATCCTATCACCCGGGTTAGAGATCCGGACCCGAGCCTGCCGCTAGACCCGACTCTGGGCTCGTTGAGCTGCCTCCATATGCTCCCTAACAAGAGGCAACAATGTTTCTATCCGATCTTGCATCTTGGTAACATTCTCAATGACACTTTTATGTGGAGTGGGTTGTTGTTCCCACGCCTTTTTTGCCACGTCCAAAAGAGACCGCGAGGGTGTCTGCCATATAGCAGTTCGAAGTAAGAGAACCCAGTAGAGGCCTGGGGTACCTTTCGCACTGCGAATATGAGATAGGGCAAAAGGAGGTCCCAGTCCTTCCCATCTTTAGCCACAATCTTTTTCAACATATTTTTTTAATGTTTGGTTAACCCCTTAAGGACACAGCCATATTTTACCTTAAGGACCAGGCCATTTTTGCAAATATGACCAGTGTGAATAACTTTAAAACGCTTTTACTTATACAGGCCATTCTGAGATTGCTTTTTCATCACATATTGTACAGGGTGGGCCATTTATATGGATACACCTTAATAAAATGGGAATGGTTGGTGATATTAACTTCCTGTTTGTGGCACATTAGTATATGTGCGGGGGGAAACTTTTCAAGATGGGTGGTGACCATGGTGGCCATTTTGAAGTCGGCCATTTTGAATCCAACTTTTGTTTTTTTAATAGGAAGAGGGTCATGTGACACATCAAACTTATTGGGAATTTCACAAGAAAAACAATGGTGTGCTTGGTTTTAACGTAACTTTATTCTTTCATGAGTTATTTACAAGTTTCTGACCACTTATAAAATGTGTTCAATGTGCTGCCCATTGTGTTGGATTGTCAATGCAACCCTCTTACCCACTCTTCACACACTGATAGCAACACCGCAGGAGAAATGCTAGCACAGGCTTCCAGTATCCGTAGTTTCAGATGCTGCACATCTCGTATCTTCACAACATAGACAATAGCCTTCAGATGACCCCAAAGATAAAAGTGCACCACCACATTATGGGTGTCAGGTCCGAGCATTCCTAGATGAACAGTTTCCTGGAAAGTGGATTGGTTGTCGTGGGCCAGTTGAATGGCCACCAAGGTCTCCCGATCTGACCCCCTTAGACTTTTATCTTTGGGGTCATCTGAAGGCAATTGTCTATGCTGTGAAGATACGAGATGTGCAGCACCTGAAACTACGGATACTGGAAGCCTGTGCTAGCATTTCTCCTGTGGTGTTGCTATCAGTGTGTGAAGAGTGGGAGAAGAGGGTTGCATTGACAATCCAACACAATGGGCAGCACATTGAACACATTTTATAAGCGGTCAGAAACTTGTAAATAACTCATAAAAGAATAAAGTTACGTTAAAACCAAGCACACCATTGTTTTTCTTGTGAAATTCCCATTAGTTTGATGTGTCACATGACCCTCTTCCTATTTAAAAAAACAAAAGTTGTATTCAAAATGGCCAACTTCAAAATGGCCGCCATGGTCACCACCCATCTTGAAAAGTTTCCCCCTTCACATATACTAATGTGCCACAAACAGGAAGTTAATATCACCAACCATTCCCATTTTATTAAGGTGTATCCATATAAATGGCCCACCCTGTACTTCATGACACTGGTAAAATAGAGTAAAAAAAATGCATTTTTATTTATAAAATAATACCAAATTTACCAAAAATTTAGAAAGATTAGCAAATTTCCAAATTTCTATTTCTCCACTTTAATAATAGATAGTAATACCTCCAAAAATAGTTATTATTTCACATTCCCCATATGTCTACTTCACGTTTGGATCATTTTGGGAAGACCATTTTAATTTTTGGGGACGTTACAAGGCTTAGAAGTTTAGAAGCAAATCTTTAAATTTTTCAGAAAATTTCTAAAACCCACTTTTTCAGGACCAGTTCAGGTCTGAAGTCACTTTGGGAGGCTTACATAATAGAAACCACCCAAAAATGTTTTACAAACTACACCCCTCAAGGTATTCAAAACTGATTTTATAAACTTTGTTAACCCTTTAGGTGTTACACAAGAATTAATGGAAAATAGAGATAACATTTCAAAATTTCTCTTTTTTGGCAGATTTTCCATTTGAATCCATTTTCTCCAGTTACAAAGCAAGGGTTAACAGCTAAACAAAACTCAATATTTATGTCCCTGATTCTGTAGTTTACAGAAACACCCCATATGTGGTTGTAAACTGCTGTACGGGCACACGGCAGGGCGCAGAAGGAAAGGAATGCCATACGGTTTTTGGAAGGCAGATTTTGCTGGACTGTTTTTTTGACACCATAACCCATTTGAAGACCCCCTGATGCACCCCTAGAGTAGAAACTCCAAAAAAGTTACCCTATTTTGGAAACTATGGGATAGGGTGGCAGTTTTGTTGGTACTATTTTAGGGTACATATGATTTTGGGTTGCTCTATATTACACTTTTTGTGAGGCAAGGTAACAAGAAATAGCTGTTTTGGCACCATTTTTATTTTTTGTTATTTACAACATTCATCTGACAGGTTAGATCATGTGGTATTTATATAGAGCAGGTTATTTGTTTCAGTTTTACATAACAAAGCATTAAAAAAAAAAAAGATTCTTTAGTGTCTCCACATTCTGAAAGCCATATTTTTATATATTTTTTGGGCAACTGTCTTGTGTAGGGGCTCCTTTTTTTCGGGGTGAGATGACGGTTTGATTGGCACTATTTTGTGGTGCATATGACTTTTTGATCACTTGCTATTACACTTTTTGTGCTGTTAGGTGACAAAAATTTGCTTTTTTACACTTTTTTTTATGGTGTTCATCTGAGGGGTTAGCTCATGTGATATTTTTATAGAGCAGGCTCTTACGGACGCGGCGATACCTAATATGTATACTTTTTTTTATTTACTTAAGTTTTACACAATACCAGCATTTTTTAAACAAAAAAATTATGTGTTAGTGTCTCCATATTCTGAGCCATAGTTTTTTTATTTATTGGGCTTAGGTAGGGGCTTATATTTTGCTGGATATTGGTACTATTTTTGGGGGCATACGCCTTTTTGATCACTTGGTGTTGCACTTTTTGTGATGTAAGGTGACAAAAAAAGCTTTTTTTTTGCACCATTTTGATTTAATTTTTTTATGGTATTTATCGGACAGGGTGGATTATGTGATATATTTATAGAGCCAGTCATTACGGATGCGTCAATACCAAATTTGTGTGTTTTTTCTTTTTCTGTTTTTTTTATTATAAAATAAGGGGAAAGGGGTGTTTTTTTTTTTCTTTTTTTACTTTATACATTTTATTACTTAATACATTTGATTAAAAACATTTTTTTTAAACTTTTTTTCCCATTACTTTATTTCTGATGTTCACTTTTGGGGGTCTGATTCCCTCTGCAATGCATTACAATACATCTGTATTGTAATGCATTGCCTGTTAGTGTATTACAAAGAGTAATACACTAACTTGTTGCTTATGAGACCCAGCCTGAGTCTGGATCCTCGGCTCCCGTAGAAGGCAGTTCCTGATGCCATGCAAGGCATTGGGCAACCTCTGCACGGCATCGGGCTGCATTCTGAGCCATCGAGTCCCAGCCAAAGCAGCGAGGAGACTCGATGGGCTCCCTCAAACACAAACCCCTTCTATGCCATGGTAGCGGCATAGAAGGGTTTTATCCGCAGCGATCGCCGATATGGGGGGGTCAAAGGACACCCCTTGGCATTGACCCAGGGTGCCTGCTGATTGATTTCCTTGGTGTCCTTAATTACCTGTATGCCCTGTGTCCGGAAAAGGTAAAACCTTTCTACCGGACTGTCCGTTTGTGGATGGTAAACGGATGTCTGTAGCAATTTTATGTGCAACAACTTACAGAGTTCCCTCATCACATTGGACATAAAATGGGTCCCTTGGTCGGTCAGAACCTCTTTAGGTAGTCCTACTCGGGAAAATATCTCCATTATCTCCTTAGCTATGAGTTTGGTTGAGGTATGTCACAGTGGCACCGCCTCTGGGTACCGAGTGGCGTAGTCTAGAATGACTAAGATGTGTTGATGCCCTCTGGTGGACTTTGGTACTGTGCCTATGAGGTCCATAGCTATTCGGTAAAACGGTACTTCAATAATGAGGAGAGGTACTAGGGGACTACGGAAATATGGCTGGGGGCTAGTTATCTGGCAGGTCGGGCAAGGCTTACAAAACTCTTCCACTTCTTTGAATATGCTGGGCCAGTAAAACCACTGTAGAATACGATCCTGAGTTTTTTGAAGCCCCAGATGATCCCCGAGAACGTGTTGGTGGGCTAGATTTAAAACAATTGCGTTTTGGAAACGGTGGCTCACTCTGGACGAAATTGCGGATTAGGTGCTGCAAATCCAAAATTTTGGGTTTGCAGCACCTAATCCGCAATTTCGCCCAGAGTGAGCCACCGTTTCCAAAACGCAATTTATTTATTTAAAATCACCCACTCGTGTGAGCTCCTCTCGACGTCATTATGGACATTTGGCATCATCTAGAAACTAAGAGAATAAGAGCAGAAACATACAAATTTAATGATACTAATGATGGACAATCAAGAGATATAAATATGACTGATATCTTCAGTGAATTAGAGGGTTTATTACAAAAACAACTAAAACAACATTGGGAGATAAGATCTCTCCAACAATACTTGGAAAACGATAGAATACCTAAGGGGCTTTTGTTAAACAAAATCCCAGCACAGGATTTGCTCAGTGACAAGTTTGAGGAAGAGTGGAACACATTGTTGTTTGCTCACTCAGTGTCATTGATCAAACTGATTATTAAAAGAAGAACAGAGATGCTAGGTGATTTAAATGGGAAAATTACAAAACTGAAAGAACAGATAGACAAACTCCCCAAAAATGAGGAGTTTGAAAATTGGCAAGAGAGACTATGCAAGGGTTTGGACAAAATTGAAAATGAAATAATAAATAAGAAAGGGAGAAAATATGTAAATTCACAAAAAATTTATCAGACAGAGGAGACCCTAGAGAATACAAACACATTTAAAGATAATCCTCCTAAAAATAAAGACATAAGAGAAGAGGAAACACAAAACAAATATACAGTAACAGTGAACAATAGATATGACCAGTTGTCCAACCAACAGCATTTTTTAGACCACACTCCAGCACACTACAGGACACAAAGAACACACACCCCTTGCCCGCAATCGGGAATCACCAACACATCAGTACAATTTGAGGCACAAAAACTATCACCAAAAACAAGTCACAGAAAATCATCACTATCACAATTCACAAGTAAGAGAACACGTCACATATCCCCTAAGAAATCACAGGGACCCCCGAAAATACCATCACCAGGATCACAGAGAAGAACAAAAAAGACAAGAAGAAGTAATAGGAAGAGAGAGACAACACAGGAGACACTGATTAAAATGACACGACAATAATGAATTTGAGTTCAGTAAATCTCACAAATTCACAAATCCAATTATTAGAAAAAGGCCTAAAATTTGCACCCACTGAAAAATTGGACAAGTTTTCTGTATATATTGGTATCCAAAAATATATTAGAAACTTATGCCTAAAAAAACATTTTTTTTTAAATCCACTAGGGAGGGTTGAGGATAGAGATCGAGCCGGGAAACCGATACTTAAAAATAATTCAACAATGTTTCCCAGGAATGAAATCAGCATTGAGATGGCCACTTTCCCAAAAAATTTGGAAGTGGATACACGAAAGTTAAAAATAGGATCTTCAGGTCGGGATAATTTGACTAGACAAGAGTGCCACGCCGTAAAGCAGCTACAAAAAATGAATGCATTACTATACGCCCCGCGGACAAAGGGGGCGCAGTGGTTATCCTAAACACAGCTGACTATGATGAGGAGTGTTTAAGACAGCTAATGGATGTTGAGACCTATATTGAGTTGAAGAATGACCCACTAGAGGGCTTTGATATGGAATTGAAGTCACTGTGTGGGAGGGGCCTAGATTCATGGATCATTTCCAAACAGGAACATGACTTTATCTTGGGGACACAGAGGAGACTACCTGTCTTTTACTGTCTCCCCAAGATTCATAAATGTCTTGAAAAACCGCCGGGCCGACCGATAGTTTCGGGTATAGGGTTGATTTCCTCAAACTTGTCTAAATATATAGATGTACAAATCCAACCCGTTGTGAAAAAACTAGGTCTTATATTAAAGACACAACCCATATCATACAAATATTGGAGGACTTGGAGGTCGAATCAGGGTGGATTATGGGCACACTTGATGTGCAGTCCCTATACACGGTGATTGACCATCAACAAGGGATGTCAGTGGTGAGGGAACAATTAACTAGAGAAGGAACATTGGAACAACCACATATAGAATTCATTATAGAGGGCATTAAGTACATCCTTACCCACAATTATTTTTATTTCAAGGGTGATTATTACCTACAGAAATGTGGGACCGCCATGGGGACCAGATTCGCCCTGAGCTATGCGAGTCTATTTTTAGCAGAATGGGAACATAACCATATTGTACCAAGGCTAGGGGCGGATCTGGCCCTATGGCGATGTTATATTGACGACATTATTTTTATTTGGAAACCATGTAGGGAAGACCTAGAGTCATTCCTTAAAGAAATTAACCAGAACCAATTGAACTTAAAGTTCACCTCGAATATTACAGAAGAAACTGAGTTCTTGGATCTGAAGATAAGAAAGGAAGGGACAAAATAGATATGTAATACTTTTTCCAAACCTGAATCCAAGAACAGCTTTATACAATTTTCAAGCTGTTATCTGCTGAACTGGCTGATTAATGTCCTATTCGGCCAGTTCCGCAGAATAAGAAGAAACTGTACACAAGATCAAGATTTTGAGACAGAAGCAATAAAAATGAAGACTCAGTTTCTAGAGAGGGAATATCCTGAAAAAATTGTGGAGGCAGCCCTAGAAAAAACTAGAAGACTAGACAGACAAACTTGTTTCACAAAAAGGGAATCAACAGTTGAAACAAAACAAGAAAGTGAGGTTATAAATACTAGAATTGTTCTCCCGTTCAATGACAATTACAAGAGAGTACAAAAAATCATAAAAACCCATTGGCATCATATCCTGAGCGACAAGAAGATAGGCCACCTCTTACCAGTTACCCCATCGATATATTAACAAAGGCACCAAATCTAGGTCTAGAAATAGCCCCATCTATTAAAACACCAAAAACAATAACCAAAAGAGCATCCTAGGCACGTGGATGAACTGTAAGGGATTGCCTAACCTGCAACACCGCTGGAGTCATCTACCTGATCCAATGTCCATGTAAGAGACAGTATATAGGCAGAACCAAACGCCTATTGAAAACGAGATTGGCCGAACATATAGCCAACATAAGAAAAGGTTACGACAAACATTGCCTATCAAAGAATTATAAAGAGGTGCATAATAAAGATCCATCAAATTTGATCTTCATGGCATTGAAAAAGGTAGATAGACACTGGCGAGGAGGGAACTATATAAAAAAGATGTCAAAAACAGAGTCTCGCCGTATTTATGAATTCGGATCGATGTTGCCGGCCGGATTAAATGCAGAGTTGGAGTTGTTCGGGTTCTTGTAGGCTGGGTGCCCCCGATTCGACTCTCACGCCGCAGTCAGGCCGTCTATCGGCACTGCGTCGTGGACTCGAGCGGGGGCCCCCATCCTGTCACAACCTGATCAAATCCACGAGCTACAAGTAGAAAATTAATTCTGGCATACATTTTCATTGGCACCCTATTGGGACATTATCCCGACCTGAAATCTTATAGAATAAACATCCCCAAGAAAATTATTAAGTTATATGTATAGTTACAATATCTATTGTTGTATAAATATTCCTGATTGGACACTCTTATTCAAGTTTATACGTGATTTTATATGTTTATATTTTATATGTTTCAAATTGTGCAAACGATTGTTTTAAAGTATGATTTTATCAAATTATTGTATTTGTATTATTTATATTATATATACAAGATATTCTGGTGTTATGTTACTACGGAAAATCATATACCAACATTTGAGTCCCTTTGGCAAAAAAATTTGATTTGATATATGAATAATTTGCATATGCAATCTTAGACAAAAGTTTCCTTTATACAGGAGACATAGAAGGACTAAAGGAGTGTATATTACAAAAAACGCACATATACAAAAAAAGACGCAAAAGAAATGCACAGAAAACGCACATGAATATTCATGGGCTGATGAAATCCAGGAATCGACAGTTTGGTACTGATTGTGGGTATAAAAGTAGGAGGCAAACAGAAGTGCGATACCACTGATGAAGGGAAGGAGAGTTCCCGAAACGCGTCTGGGCTGGATCGCACATACTGGAGAAGAAGGACCTCCGCAATAATTAGCATGGCCATGCGAAGATTGTAATTATTACAAACCAACACTCGGAATCGAGATAGACTTTCTTTTTCTCGCATTGCACTGGATAGAAGTCACGTGAGTCAATTAAAGCCGGAATATTGCCTCAACTCCCGCGAGAATTTGGGTGAGTTGGCTTGAAGAGCACGCAGCGAGACGCCGACTGTGTCCCTCGTTGCCCTCGCCGAACCAGATAAAGGCATGAAATAACAACAAGGAAGGTAAGGTGAATTTACTGCTAAACTCCTGTATAAAGACAGGCAATACATCTCTATTATAAAACCTGAATCTTACAGGCATGAGACTACACCAAATGCCATTGTGTCAGCTACTAAAAGGAATCTAATTACATGTGCAATATTGTGCGAATGGAGACCATAATCTAATACTGTTCACAAATTAGAGACTAGACCGCTCATACCGTGTGCGTGTACAAACACACGAACCATACGCATACAGATTAGAGTCCGGATGATTACACAGTATCTCTTTATTGTACAGTAACAGAGAACTTTCAGCCAAACGGTTGTGGATAGAAGGGATCCTTCCCATAAGTGAATTTATGTGATTTTGTGTGAATTTTATATTTTCTCACAGTATATGGTTTACATTATTCTGTGTTTTATATCACATAGATGTGAATTTTACATATTAGTAATTTTTAACCGTGTTTAATTAAACTTTTACCAATTCTCAAATGTTGAGTGCTCACCCAATACTGTGCTATTTCCTAGATTTAAAACAAGCTTGCGATAAGCCTTGGGGGCAACCAACTGTTCAATAGGCTCACCCTGAAGTTGGTTTACCCGATACAACATATCCTGATGAACCACAAAACGGGGAAGCACTGACTCTGCCCCAGGTTGCTATGGTTCACCATCTACTATTAACATATTTTCCCAGGCGCGAGATAGGGTTGGCTCCCGACGTTGGGCGGTACAAAAATTATCCCTGGAGACATTGAGGTCTCCCAATTCAGGACCCGGCAGCAAGTCCTCCACGTCTCCCACCATCACACTTAGTAGGGTTGTCTCGCCCTCTTCCGCCAAAGTGGCGGTCACCCATACTGCTGGCCCTTCGGTCTCAGGTTCCCAGTGTTATGGTCTCCACCTGAGCCAAGCCACTCTGCTAGGGTTACCCCTGTCTCATGGGTATCAGTCGCTCTCATAACAGGCCACAGTGCTGGGAATCCCAGGAACTCTCTCCCTATTATGAGTTCACAATGTATATTTGCGGCGACAGCCACCTCGTGGGTCCATCTACCGGCCACCGTAGTTAGAGACACCAGCACGGTGGGGTAGTCTTTCAAGTCTCTGTGGATGTGCATCACCCTGACTTTCCAGCCAGTATACTCAGTGAACTGCACCAGGCTAGCCCTTACTAGGGTCACCGGACTCCCTGAGTCCAGCAGAGCCTCCGCCAGAGTGTCTCCCATTTTCACCTGGCACAAGTGATCTAGAGACTCTGGGTTACCTGTTGCACACATCCTCCTGGGGACAGTCAGCCCTTACATGGCCAGGGTCCTGACACCGCCAGCAGACTATTGGAGCCAGGTCTGCCGTGGGTACATCCGGGGCAGGTTTCATTGGCTCAAATCTCCGCACCTGGAGTGGAGATTTCTGGGGTTTGCCATCCCGCCTCCCGACAGAACCTTCCTTTAGATTCCTGGTAGCTTCATAGCGTTTCACCAGGTCCACCATCTCAAGTGAATTGGCAGGAGACACCTGACCGATCCAGTGCTGGAGATGGTATGGCAAAGCCCTCTCGAACATATCGGCTAACAGACGTTCCAGCATAGCAGTGGGACTCAGCACGTCAGGCTTTAGCCCTTTTTGCAAGAGGTGAAGTAAGTTATAATACTGGGGTCTTGCAGGCTTAGCCGGGTTGAACCTCCACTGATGCACCCGCTGGTACCGGACCAACACCTTCACCCCCAGTATTGACAGAATCTCACTCTTGACTTTCTGGTAGTCGGCCTCTTGATCTGGTCCCATATTTGACCTCACCTGGCTGTAAATCACCCCAACAGCACATGCTGGGAGGAAAATACTTGTTTTCCCAGTCCAAACCTCTCACTGTGTCACAGTATGTCAGTATGTATATATATATACAGTACAGACCAAAATTTGGACACACCTTCTCATTCAAAGAGTTTTCTTTATTTTCATGACTATGAAGGCATCAAAACTATGAATTAACACATGTGGAATTAAATACATAACAAACAAGTGTGAAACAACTGAAAATATGTCATATTCTAGGTTCTTCAAAGTGGCCACCTTTTGCTTTGATTACTGCTTTGCACACTCTTGGCATTCTCTTGATGAGCTTCAAGAGGTAGTCCCCTGAAATGGTCTTCCAACAGTCTTGAAGGAGTTCCCAGAGATGCTTAGCACTTGTTGGCCCTTTTGCCTTCACTCTGCGGTCTAGCTCACCCCAAACCATCTCGATTGGGTTCAGGTCCGGTGACTGTGGAGGCCAGGTCATCTGGCGCAGCACCCCATCACTCTCCTTCATGGTCAAATAGCCCTTACTTTCAAAGTTTTCCCAATTTTTCGGCTGACTGACTGACCTTCATTTCTTAAAGTAATGATGGCCACTCGTTTTTCTTTACTTAGCTGCTTTTTTCTTGCCATAATACAAATTCTAAAAGTCTATTCAGTAGGACTATCAGCTGTGTATCCACCTGACTTCTCCTCAACGCCACTGATGGTCCCAACCCCATTTATAAGGAAAGAAATCCCACTTATTAAACCTGACAGGGCACACCTGTGAAGTGAAAACCATTTCAGGGGGCTACCTCTTGAAGCTCATCAAGAGAATGCCAAGAGTGTGCAAAGCAGTAATCAAAGCAAAAGGTGGCTACTTTGAAGAACCTAGAATATGACACATTTTCAGTTGTTTCACACTTGTTTGTTATGTATATAATTCCACATGTGTTAATTCATAGTTTTGATGCCTTCATAGTCATGAAAATAAAGAAAACTCTTTGAATGAGAAGGTGTGTCCAAATTTTGGTCTGTACTGTATATATATATATATATATTAGTGTTGATCGCAAATATTCTAATCACAAATTTGTATTGCGAATATCGGCACTTCGAGAATTTGCGAAGATCTAGAATATAGTGCTATATCTTCATAATCATGAATATTCTACTTTTTTTTTTTTATCAGTACCCTCACTGCTTCTTTCTTGTGGGCCAATGAGAAGGCTGCAATATCTTTGTCTGAGCTTAGCAACATCCCTAGCAACCAATACTATATAGGACACTGGCCAGCAGACATTTTCTGCTGTTTTTTGCAGTTCTGAGAGAGAGAGAGCAGTGTCATTCCTCTGCTCTGTGCTTTGCTGAGTCATATGGATCCTTATTCAATTACATTAGATAGTTAGTTAGCTCATATATATAATACAGATAGTTAGTGGGAGATAGTGTAGGTTCGATAGTGATATAGTGTAGCTGATAGGTTCAAGTGCAGGGTGTTAGGCAGTGTGATAGGAATTACTGTACTGTGCATTTTCTCCAGTCTCAGGAAACTTCTAGCAGCTTGAAAAATGTTGCAAAAGTAAGCCACGCCTGTATTGCACGTGCAATAAGCGCATATTACATTGCTGATTTTTGCAATCAAGAAAATAATGACTGGAGATCATAAATTGTAGAATTTGCTAATTTATGGCTAATATTAGGCCAAAAATTCACGAAATATCACGAAAATGAATATTGCCTATGCTAATCACCTGTTTATCAATATGTGCTAGGTGCTCCGTGTCTAATCTGACTCACCCAGTCAGTAAGGTGCAATTAGGAAATAGTAATAAAGACAGACACTCTATATTTATAGTCATGCAGAGATATTTTGATATAATTATATACCGTATTTTTTGCTCCATAAGACGCACCCCCCCCCCCCAAAAAATGGGGGGGAAATGCCCCTGCGTCTTATGGGGCGAATGCTGACAGTTTAACATCGCTGGATGCGATGTACGAGCGAGCGGGGGCTGGGGGAGGGACTGGGAGGAGGAGCTGGGGGCCGGCAATAGCGGCAGTGCGGTGCAGTCAGTGTACTATAGCCCCGCCCCTTCGCTCCGGTATACTAATTTAAAATATCTTATTCAATTAAAAATTATTACACATACCCCCTCACTCCTAATAGTACCTTACATCCTAATAGCTTCTGTACAATGCCGGCAGGCAGGCCAGGCGGCCGGCGCATCACTCACTGACGTCACGTGCCTGCGCCACCTACTTTATGAATGAAGCAGGCGGCGCAGGCAAGTGACGTCAGTGAGTGACGCGCCGGCCGCCCGGCCTGCCTGCCGGCATTGTACATGTGTAATAATTTTTAATTGAATAAGACATTTTATATTTGTATACTGGGGGGGGGGGGGAAGCTGATCTGTGGATAACATCCGTGGATGGCACAGTTAAGGGGTGGGGGGGGTCTGTGGATGGCACTGTTATGGGCTGGGGTGTCTGTGGATGGCACTGTTATGGGGTGGGGGGTCTGTGGATGGCACTGTTATGGGCTGGGGGGTCTGTGGATTGCACTGTTATGGGGTGGGGGGTCTGTGGATGGCACATATATAACAGTGACCTCCACAGATCCCCCCTGTAACAGTGCCAGCCACAGATCCCCCTGTAACAGTGCCATCCACAGATCCCCCCTGTAACAGTGCCATCCACAGATCCCCCCTGTAACAGTGCCAGCCACAGATCCCCCCTGTAACAGTGCCAGCCACAGATCCCACCTGTGCCAGTGCCAGCCACAGATCCCCCTGTAACAGTGCCAGCCACAGATCCCCCTGTAACAGTGCCAGCCACAGATCCCCCCTGTAACAGTGCCAGCCACAGATCCCCCTGACTTCTCCTCAACGCCACTGATGGTCCCAACCCCATTTATAAGGAAAGAAATCCCACTTATTAAACCTGACAGGGCACACCTGTGAAGTGAAAACCATTTCAGGGGACTACCTCTTGAAGCTCATCAAGAGAATGCCAAGAGTGTGCAAAGCAGTAATCAAAGCAAAAGGTGGCTACTTTGAAGAACCTAGAATATGACATATTTTCAGTTGTTTCACACTTGTTTGTTATGTATATAATTCCACATGTGTTAATTCATAGTTTTGATGCCTTCATAGTCATGAAAATAAAGAAAACTCTTTGAATGAGAAGGTGTGTCCAAATTTTGGTCTGTACTGTATATATATATATATTAGTGTTGATCGCAAATATTGTAATCACAAATTTGTATTGCGAATATCGGCACTTCGAGAATTCGCGAAGATCTAGAATATAGTGCTATATCTTCATAATCATGAATATTCTACTTTTTTTTTTTTATCAGTACCCTCACTGCTTCTTTCTTGTGGGCCAATGAGAAGGCTGCAATATCTTTGTCTGAGCTTAGCAACATCCCTAGCAACCAATACTATATAGGAAACTGGCCAGCAGACATTTTCTGCTGTTTTTTGCAGTTCTGAGAGAGAGAGAGCAGTGTCATTCCTCTGCTCTGTGCTTTGCTGAGTCATATGGATCCTTATTCAATTACATTAGATAGTTAGTTAGCTCATATATATAATACAGATAGTTAGTGGGAGATAGTGTAGGTTCGATAGTGATATAGTGTAGCTGATAGGTTCAAGTGCAGGGTGTTAGGCAGTGTGATAGGAATTACTGTACTGTGCATTTTCTCCAGTCTCAGTAAACTTCTAGCAGCTTGAAAAATGTAGCAAAAGTAAGCCACGCCTGTATTGCACGTGCAATAAGCGCATATTACATTGCTGATTTTTGCAATCAAGAAAATAATGACTGGAGATCATAAATTGTAGAATTTGCTAATTTATGGCTAATATTAGGCCAAAAATCCACGAAATATCACGAAAATGAATATTGCCTATGCTAATCACCTGTTTATCAATATGTGCTAAGTGCTCCGTGTCTAATCTGACTCACCCAGTCAGTAAGGTGCAATTAAGAAATAGTAATAAAGACAGACACTCTATATTTATAGTCATGCAGAGATATTTTGATATAATTATATACCGTATTTTTTGCTCCATAAGACGCACTTTCCCCCCCCCAAAAAATGGGGGGGAAATGCCCCTGCGTCTTATGGGGCGAATGCTGACAGTTTAACATCGCTGGATGCGATGTACGAGCGAGCGGGGGCTGGGGGAGGGACTGGGAGGAGGAGCTGGGGGCCGGCAATAGCGGCGGTGCGGTGCAGTCAGTGTACTATAGCCCCGCCCCTTCGCTCCGGTATACTAATTTAAAATATCTTATTCAATTAAAAATTATTACACATACCCCCTCACTCCTAATAGTACCTTACATCCTAATAGCTTCTGTACAATGCCGGCAGGCAGGCCAGGCGGCCGGCGCATCACTCACTGACGTCACGTGCCTGCGCCACCTACTTTATGAATGAAGCAGGCGGCGCAGGCAAGTGACGTCAGTGAGTGACGCACCGTCTGCCCGGCCTGCCGGCATTGTACATGTGTAATAATTTTTAATTGAATAAGACATTTTATATTTGTATACTGGGGGGGGGGGAGCTGATCTGTGGATAACATCCGTGGATGGCACAGTTAAGGGGTGGGGGGGGTCTGTGGGTGGCACTGTTATGGGCTGGGGTGTCTGTGGATGGCACTGTTATGGGGTGGGGGGTCTGTGGATGGCACTGTTATGGGCTGGGGGGTCTGTGGATTGCACTGTTATGGGGTGGGGGGTCTGTGGATGGCACATATATAACAGTGACATCCACAGATCCCCCCTGTAACAGTGCCAGCCACAGATCCCCCTGTAACAGTGCCATCCACAGATCCCCCTGTAACAGTGCCATCCACAGATCCCCCCTGTAACAGTGCCATCCACAGATCCCCCCTGTAACAGTGCCATCCACAGATCCCCCTGTAACAGTGCCAGCCACAGATCCCCCTGTAACAGTGCCAGCCACAGATCCCCCCTGTAACAGTGCCAGCCACAGATCCCCCTGTAACAGTGCCAGCCACAGATCCCCCTGTAACAGTGCCAGCCACAGATCCCCCCTGTAACAGTGCCAGCCACAGATCCCCCTGTAACAGTGCCAGCCACAGATCCCCCATAACAGTGTCCGTCATCCACAGATTCCCCCATAACAGTGTCCGTCATCCACAGATCCCCCCATAACAGTGTCCGTCATCCACAGATCCCCCATAACAGTGTCCGTCATCCACAGATCCCCCCATAACAGTGTCCGTCATCCACAGATCCCCCATAACAGTGTCCGTCATCCACAGATTCCCCCATAACAGTGTCCGTCATCCACAGATCCCCCCATAACAGTGTCCGTTATCCACAGATCCCCCCATAACAGTGTCCGTCATCCACAGATCCCCAGTAATAGTACCATCCACAGACCACCATTAGTTCCAAACCCACCAAAAGCACACCTTTTGGTTAAAAATATATTTTATCTTATTTTCCTCCCCAAAAACCTAGGTGCGTCTTATGGGCCGGTGCGTCTTATAGGGCGAAAAATACGGTATTTATTAAAAATTATATATATATATATATATATTTATATTTAAAAAATGCCTAAGACTGTATAAAAATGTAGGACTGTAAAGGACACACAGATTTTGGATGGTGTTCGTATTACCAATAAGAAGTAGATGCGCGTGCGTTATCATACCTGGAATAAGCTAATACATATATCATGGAGTAGAATTAAATAAAAATAGAAGTGAAGATAAAAACAAGTAAAAACAAGTTTGTCCTCAGATGCCTAGAATGGTAAGTATATTCAGCATAACATCAATCAGACAGAGAGTCCTACTCCTGAAAGTAAACAGCATTGGTTGTCAGTAAATTTCAAATGTACATCAATTTGTAGTAATTCTGTATGAACGTGATCTAATAATACCGCAGTATAATTGGACTGCCTCAGTATACAATCAGACATCCAGTATACAATCAGACATCCAGTATACAATCAGACATCCAATGATTGGGTCTACTGTAGTGTTGATCGAGCAGCGTAGTGCTCGGGCCGAATACATCGGGATGTTCGGGTGCTCGACCGAGCACCCGAGTATAATAGAAATCAATGGGAGAACCCGAGCATTAAACCAGGTACCCCCTGCTCGGAAGAGGGTAGGGTGCCTGGTTCATAGGAAAATGTCAGAAATTTATGGAAACACCACCAAAATGGTTCTGCAACAGCATGGGGAGGATGTCTGGATGCATCTTGGACTCGCAGGTCGCTGTTGGGAATGATGTTGTCCGAATAGTACGCCACTTTTTCAGACTGACAATAATACGCACAAAACCGCATTAAAAAAATCGATTTTAGAGGAAAAGTGTATAGGAAACATTCTTTCCTGTATATTTACTTGTATATAAAGTGGAAGTGCTGGCAAAAATTACAAGGAAGAGGCACTCCAATACAACCTGTATATCACATAAAGTAGGGCAGTATTCACATTGTGGCACAATTGTTCATGTAGTGGGAATCCTAGAAAGCCTATGCACTAAGTGAAAGGGCTACCAAAAATTACAAGGAACTGACACTCTAATACACCCTTTTTTACACATAAAGGAGGACATCAGACACACCCTTGAAAAATTATGATTGTATGGCCTGCTGGTGACCCTCAAAAACATTTGGATCATGGGCCTGCTGATCTGACCATCTAAAACATAATGGGTGAGGGCCTGCTGCTGCTTTGGTGAATCTATATAACTTGGGGTCGATCGCACGTCCCCAAGACGGCGACGATCCATTCAGATGTCTGCCCTATCAACTTTTGATGTTATTGTCAGCGTAAACAATTTTAACTATGGGTAATGGGGAATTAGTGTTTGATTCAGGGAGCCTGAGAAACGGATACGGCTACCACATCCAAGCATGGCAGCATGTGCTAATTAGGTATAATTAGCTGATGGCCTGCAGATGAGCTGACCCAGTAAAAGATTTTAGGTGCGGGCCTGCAGGTGAGCTGACCCTGTAAAAGATTTTAGGCGCAAACCTGCTGGTGAGCTGACCCTGTGAAAAATTATATGCAAGCACCTGCTGGTGAGCTGACCTTGTAAAACATTATATGCAAGGGCCTGCAGGTGAGCTGACCCTATAAAAGATTTGAGGTGCAGGCCTGCAGGTGAGCTGACCCTCTAAAAAAATTAAATGTGAGGGCCTTCAGGTGAGCTGACCCTGTAAAAGATTTGAGGTGTGGGCGTGCTGGTGAGCTGACCCTGTAAAATATTTAAGGTGCGGGCCTGCTGGTGAGATGACCCTGTAAAAGATTTGAGAGGCGGGCCTGCTGGTGAGCTGACCCTGTAAAAGATTTGAGGTGCGGGCCTGCTGGTGAGCTGACCCTGTAAAAGATTTTATGTTCGAGCCTGCTGGTTAGCTGACCCAGTAACAGATTGTAGGTGAAGGCCTGCTGGTGAGCTGACCCTCTAAAAAATTAAATGCGAGGGCCTTCAGGTGAGCTGACCCTATAAAAGATTTGAGGTGCGGGCCTGCTGGTGAGCTGACCCAGTAAAAGATTGTAGGTGAAGGCCTGATGGTAAGCTGACCCTCTAAAAATAATATGCAAGGGTCTGCAGCTGAGCGGACCCTCTAAAAAATTATATGCGAGGGCCTGCAGCTGAGATGACCCGCTAAAAAATGATATGCGAGGTCCTGCAGCTGAGCTGACCCTCTAAAAATTTGTATGCGAGGGCCTGCAGCTGAGCTGACCCTCTAAAAAATTATATGCGAGGGCATGCAGCTGAGCTGACCCTGTAAAACATAATATTTGAAGGGCATATATGCGAGGGTATTTTATTTGACGAATAAGCATGTTGATATGATGGAAGAGGAGGAGGAGGATGAGAAAAGGAAGATTCAACCATATTCCCTTGTTTGTGGTGGAAGGGGTGCATGGGAATACAGTTTATTCAGTACATTATAAACAACACATTTAAAGTGCTTTTATGTTCAGCCGCTTTCCTCTGGTGGAGTCGAGAAGTCATGGTCAATCCAGGCCTTGTTAATTTTTATAAGAGTCAAACTTTCAGCATTTTCAGTTGACAGGCAGATACGCTTATCTGTTATAATGCCACCAGTAGCATTAAATACTAGTGTTGATCACGAATATTTGAATTTCAAATTTTTATCGCGAATATAGGTACTTCGAAAATTCGCGAATATTTTGAATATAGTGATATATATTCGTAATTTCGAATATTCGATTTATTTATTTTTTATTCGTTTTTTTTTTTATTTTATTAGTGCACATGATCCCTCCCTGCTTCTAGCTTGTGGGCCAATAGGAAGGCTGCAATATACTTTACTTTAAGAGTAGTGTTGTTTGCGAATTTTGCTCTATATTCTTTTTTTTTCGAATATTTGCTATATTGCTATATATTCTTGTTTTAGCAATATAGCGAATATTCGAAAAAAAAGAATATAGAGCAATTTAGCTAATATAGTGCTATAATCTTTTTTTTAATAGTTGTCATTTTTTTTCCAATCTGAACTTCAGATGAGAAAAAAATTACAACTATTAGACAAAGAAGAATATAGCACTATATTAGATAAATTGCTCTATATTCGTTTTTTTTCGAATATTCGCTATATTGCTATATATTCTTGTTTTAGAATATTACGAATATTAGAAAAAACAAAGTTATAGCGAATATTCGAAAAAAAAAAAACTAATATAGAGCAATTTAGCTAATATAGTGCTATTATATTCTGTTTAAAAGTTTAAAAATTCGCTATAAAAATGCGAAAATTCGAATACGAAAATTTGCATATTACACGATCATAACCTTGCAGATTTTTTGAGTAAAAAAAATCGTAGAATATAACGAATATTCGAATTGCGAATGTTCGACGAATATTCTACGAAATATTCGCGAAATATCGCGAATTCGAATATGACCACTGCCGCTCATCACTATTAAATACCTGCTCAGACAAATTAATGGTGGCAGGATAGGCCAGCACCTCCAAAGCATAGAGCGCTAGTTCGTGCCATGTGTCCAGCTTGGACACCCAGTGCTATGTACTCCTTCACCATCTTCCAAAATGTTTCTCTCCTTGGAGCAATATTTCAACAAGGATCTTCTGGTATTGCACCGTTTTACTCGTCCTCTCCACCAGAGGAATGAGAGATGAGAAGTTATTTTTGTAGCGGGGGTCGAGAAGGGTGAACAACCAGCAATCCGTGTTGTCTCAAATACGTATAATGCGCGGATCGTGGGAAAGGCAGCCTAACATGAAGTCAGTCATGTGTGCCAGAGTACCAACAGGCAAGACTTCGCTGTCGTCATCAGGAGGATCACTCTCAATCTCCTCATCCTCTTCCTCCTCTTCTGTCCACCTACGCTGAACAGATGGAATAAAACTTCCATGGGTACTACCCTCTGTAGCGGAGGCAACTGTCTCCTGCTCCTTCTCCTCCTCCTCTCCATCGTCCAGTTCGCGCTGAGAAGACGAACTGAGGGTGGTCTGGCTATCACCCAGTGTAATGTCTTCCCCCATTTCTACCTCTTCCACATGCAAAGCGTCGTCCTTAATTGTGAGCAGCAAGCGTTTGAGTAGACACAGAAGTGGGATGGTTACGCTGATAATAGCGTTATAGCCGCTCACCATCTGTGTTGATTCCTCAAAGTTTCTTAAAACCTCAGAGATCAGACATCCATGCCCACTCCTCGCTTGTGAATAGCAGAAGCTGACTGGAAAGGCGACGACCATGTTGCAGCTGGTATTCCACTATTGCCCTCTGCTGCTCACAAAGCCTGGCCGACATGTGGAACGTGAAGTTCCAGTGCGAGCTCACGTCGCACAACAGCCGGTGAGCTGGCAATTTCAAGCGCTGCTGCAGTGTTGACAGACCAGCTGAAGCTGTTGGTGACGTACCGAAATGTGCACACACGGGGCACACCTTCACTAGTAGCTCAGGCAAATTGGGGTAGGTTTTGAGAAACCGCTGAACCACACGGTTGAAAACGTGGGCAAGGCACGGGATGTGTCTAAACTTGCCGAGCTCCAAAGCCGCCACCAAGTTACGGCCATTATCAGACATAACCGTGATCTGAGGCTAGGACGGAGTTTCACCTTCCAGCAGGACAATGACCCCAAACACATTGCTAAAGCAACACTTAAATGGTTTAAGGGGAAACATGTAAATGTGTTGGAATGGCCTAGTCAAAGCCCATATCTCAATCCAATAGAAAATCTGTGGTCAGACTTAAAGATTGCTGTTAACAAGCGCAAACCATCCAACTTGAAGTAGCTGGAGCAGTTTTGCAAGGAGGAATGGGCAAAAATCCCACTGGTAAGATGTGGCAAGCTCATAGAGACTTATCCAAAGCGACTTGGAGCTGTTATTGCCACAAAAGATGGCTCTACAAAGTATTGACGTTAGGGGGGTGAATAGTTATTCACATTGATGTTGCTTGCTTCACAATAAAAAAATAAAAAAATATTCAAAGTTGTGTGCATGTTCTGTAAATTAAATGATGCAAATCCTCAAACAATCCATGTTAAATCCAGATTGTGAGACACCAACTTACGAAAAAAGGTAATGGGGTGAATACTTTTGCAAGGCACTGTATATTCTTGAAAGTATGTCACACGTACAGAAGCGTAGAATTTGAACGTGTATGTGCAAAAAAATTTACAACAGTATTTGTGATGAGGAAACGTTATACAGGACAGGTACTACAGGTAATGTCACAGTTCGCAGTGTCTACAGAAAAACTATAATGGATGTCACTGATATTTTAGGAATACGCACACTTTAAACAGGAGATGTGGCGCGGATAATTTAACAGTACCAGTGGACACCATCTACGGAAAAAATGCACTGAATGTCACTGATATTTTAGGGATGCGCACATTTTAGACAGGAGATGTTGCGTGGAAAATATAACTGTCCGCAGGGGACACCGTCTTTATGAAAAACTGCCCTGGAAATCACTGATATTTATGGAATGCGCACACTTGAAACAGGAGATGTGGCGCGGATAATTTAACTGTCTGCAGCAGACACCATCTATGGAAAAAGTGTACTGGATGTCACTGATATTTTAGGGATGCGCACACTTTAAACAGGAGATGTGGCGCGGATAATTTAACTGTCCGCATCGAACATCGTCTACAGTAAACTGCACTGGATTTCACTGATATTTTTTTGATGCGCACACTTAAAACAGGAGATTTGGCGCAGATCATTTAACTGTCTGCAGCAGACACTGTCTACGTAAAAAATGTACTGAATGTCACTGATATTTTAGAGATGCGCACACTTTAAACATGAGATGTGATGCAGATAATTTAACAGTCCGCAGCTGACACTGTCTACTGAAAAACTGCAATGGGTGTCACTGATATTTTAGGGATGCGCACACTTGAAACAGGAGATGTGGCTCGGATAATGTAACTGTCCGCAGCAAACACTGTCTATGGAAAAAGTGAACTGTATGTCACTGATATTTTAGGGATGTGCACCATTTAAACATGAGATGTGACACTGATAATTTAAAAGTCCGTAGCGGACACCGTCTACAGGAAAACTGCACTGGTTGTCGCTGACATTTTAGGGATGCGCACACTTGAAACAGTAGATGTGTCACGGATAATTTAACTGTCTGCAGCAGACACTATTTATGGAAAAAGTGTACTGCATGTCATTGATATTTTAGGGATGTGCACACTTGAAACAGGAGATGTGGCGCAGAGAATTTAACTGTCCGCAGCGAACACTGTCTACGGAAAAAGTGAACTGTATGTCACTGATATTTTAGGGATGCACACTCTTTAAACAGGAGATGTGGAGTGGATAATTTAAGTCCGCAGCGGACACCATCTATGGAAAAACTGCACTGGATGTTACTGATATTTTAGGGATGTGCACACTTTAAACAGGAGATGTGGCACAGATAATTTAACAGTCCACAGCAGACACCATCTACGGTAAGCTGCACGCGATGTCACTGATATTTCAGAGATGCACACACTTTAGACAGGAGCTGTGGCGCAGATAATTTAACTGTCTGCAGGGGATACTATCAGATATTTTAGGCATGCGCACATTTGAAACAGGAGATGTGGAGCGGATAATTTAACTGTTCGCAGAGGACACTGTCTTCGGAAAAAGTGCTCTGGATGTCACTGATATTTTATGTATGCGCACAATTCAAACAGGAGATATAATATATATTGCTGCTGTCACACACAATAGTCCTTAAAAGGACTTTTGGGGCTTTCAACAGTTTTTTGTATAAAAATCTTTCTTTTACACTCCCTACACTGTCTGTCCCTTCCTGTGCACAGCTCTCCCTAACACTGAGCAATTTAGCGCAGGTTGTGCTACAAAATATATTGCTGCTGTCACATACAATAGTCCTTACAAGGACTTTTGGGTCTCTGAAATGTTTTTGTACTCTTATAATATTTGATTACACTCCCTACACTCTCTGTCCCTTCCTATCCTCAGCTCTCCCTGACTTAGAATGAAGTGTCATCGGGTGCTATGGACTCTTTTCATACATTAGGTGGAAATAAAACTATATATAATATATAATATATGATGAATATATACAATTTGATAAAGTGATTAGTGCGGGTGTAGTTAGGGATGGGGGCTGTTTACCAGCACCCCGACCCCCCTCGGGATGAGGCCCCCATCCCTAACTACACCCGCAACAATCAACCTCCCTTGGTGTCATCATATTCTTTTTCATCAAATACTGAAAAATACAACAAAAGTTTAAAAAAACCTAGTTAAAATCGAAAGCATTAAAGGGTTTCTGTCACCCCACAAAACTCATTTTTTTTTTTTTGGATAGTTAGATTCCTTATAGGGCGATATAGGAGAATATAATAGTCTTACTTTCATGCGGCCGATTCTTTATAAAACAAAGTTTTATAATATGTAAATGAGGGCTCTACCAGCAAGTAGGGCGTCTACTTGCTGGTAGCCGCAGCAGCAATCCGCCCCCTCGCCGTGTTGATTGACAGGGCCAGCCGGGATCTCCTCCTCCGGCCGGCCCTGTCAGTAATTCAAAAATCGCGCGCCTCTGGTCATTCGGCGCAGGCGCTCTGAGATGAGGAGGCTCGTCTCCTCAGTGCGCCTGCGCCGATGACATCACCGAAAGAGAAGACGTCATCGGCGCAGGCGCACTGAGGGAGTGCTGAGGAGACGAGCCTCCTCATCTCAGAGCGCCTGCGCCGAATGACCAGAGGCGCGCGATTTTTGAATTACTGACAGGGCCGGCCGGAGGAGGAGATCACGGCTGGCCCTGTCAATCAACACGGCGAGGGGGCGGATTGCTGCTGCGGCTACCAGCAAGTAGACGCCCTACTTGCTGGTAGAGCCCTCATTTACATATTATAAAACTTCGTTTTATAAAGAATCGGCCGCATGAAAGTAAGTAAGACTATTATATTCTCCTATATCGCGCTATGAGGAATCTAACTATCCCAAAAAAAAATATATGAGTTTTGTGGGGTGACAGAAACCCTTTAATAGAGAAATATACCAGTTAGACACACTGGGATTTATATCATCTTATTTTCTACATTTATTCACACTATGATCCACTTTATCAAATTGTATATATTCATTAGTTATTATATATTATATATAATTTTATTTCCACCTAATGTATGAAAATAGTCCATTCTTTGGACCTACAGAGCCCTTCTGTATGGACTACTGATTACAGTATATGTTGCTCCTATATGCTATGTATATATGACTAATCGGAGCAAAGATCGGAACAATGCAAACAAGATGGACGCTAAGAATAAAAAAAACGCAACGTTACCGCACCTCACCGCATTGGACATAAATATGGTGAATTTATGGTAATACATAACTAGACCCATCTGGGCTTATGTTTATCATAAACCTGCTTTGAGAGGAAGACCATGAACAAATTATTCCTACAGTATATAAAAAATACTAAAAAAGGGAAATTAACCAATATCCACTATGGATTTTCTGTCCAGCCTTGTGAGGGTTTAAAAGCACGAAATAGAGAGATGCAGGTTACCACTGATGAAGAAGTCAGAGCTATACTTCGAAACGCGTCTGTAAAGAATATTGCAGCACCCGTACATTCCGTGTCGAGATGAACTTTGTTTGATGTATTATTATTTGGAAGTGCTTCCATAAACTAAATTACCTGCTCACATCGGCCTGCGCACGTATCTGAATACCTGAGCATCCCAGTACAGAGTCACGTGGGACGCCGAGTACACAGCACCACGCGCATAGACTGCCGGTCATACAGCAGCTGTCACAGCACCTGCCCATACCGGCCTGTGCACACATCCGAACATCCGAGCATCCCAGTACAGAGCCACGTGGCATGCCAAGTACACAGCACCACGCGCATAGACTGCCGGTCATACAGCAGCAGCCACAGTCTGTGAAGATGTCAGGACAGGTAATAGCGGTCAGTATAAGTGCATGGTGGAACACCACTGGAAGCACAGAAAAATATTTGTTCGCTTACATACTCATTCATTATAACGCTCTGAGAACGGGACATTGATGTGAAAACCGGTAACATAACCATGAAATTTTAATGCTTCATGTAATCATATAGATCTATATTAAGCTGCTCAAGTATAAACCGTGGAACTTTTGGAACTGTATCAAAACTGCTAGAACTTGACACTTGGAGCAGTGGATACAATGTTCTAAGTTAAAATTGGAATGTTTTGTTGTGCAGTACAATACAATAGACCTAATCATTGGATGTCTGATTGTATACTGGATGTCTCATACAGAATTACTACAAACTGATGTACATTTGAAAGGTACCGACAACCAGTGCTGTTTACTTTCAGGAGATGGACTCTCTGTCTGATTGATGTAATGCTGAATATACTTACCATTCTAGGCATCTGAGGACAAACTTGTTTTCACTTGTTTTTATCTTCACTTCTATTTTTATGTATTTCTACTCCATGTTATATGTATTATCTTATTCCAGGTATGATCACGTGCGCATCTACTTCTTAGTGGAAATATCACCACCATCCTAAATCTGTGTGTCCTTTACACTCCTACATTTATATACAGTCTATGCACTTTTTATATATATATATATATATATATATATATATATATATATATATTTTTTTAATAAATAGATAATTATATCCAAATATCTCTGCATGACTCTAGATATAGAGTGCCTGTCTATATTACTATTATATATATATATATATATATATACTGTATATATATATTTGTGTGTATGTATGTATATATGTGTTTATATGTGTGTGTGTGTGTGTGTGTGTGTGTGTGTCGATGTCAACATCTACTTATTGTGTATGTAGGAGATATCTGGACATTGTCCAGAACCAGCTTTAGGAATAGTAATGGATCACTAATTCCCAAAATGCTGTCAGTATTTCTAGACATGTTTGTGGGGTCTAAGAGGTCCACCTAAAACAAATTCTTAATAAAGGCCTTAGTGTACTGGTTAGGGACATCTTAATCATTAGAGATCCTCCAAATTAAAAAAAATATGCCAATATCATGATACAGTAGTGTTTGAACCTGGACATATCCCCATCTTCACCCTTCTGGCCCCATATGCGTTTCAGAACTACGTGTTCCTTCCTCAGTGGGCTGCCCTGAGGAAGGAACATGTAGTTCCAAAACGCGTATGGTCAGAAGTTAACTGCAGTGAATTGACGTCTACTATATGTCTTCGGGGCTTTATACCCCTGTGAAAGTCTCGAGAACTTACGGCCAGCAGCGCTCAGATATATTGCGCAACTAACTCCTCCTTTGACGCGATATCCTCTGACCAAGTGGGACGCCACTCGGGGGCATCCAGCTGTCCCAGGGCAACCATCTACAGCAGACCTGGGCAAACTACGGCCCGCGGGCCGTATACGGCCCGGCGGACCTTTTAATCCGGCCCCCGGAACTATGCAACCAACCTAATACTTTGTTTTTGGTTGCATAGGCAGCCCTGGGTGCACGTGATTGGATCCTTGTCACAACAGGACTCTAGGTCTCAAAATGTCTGCTAAAAAGAGAAAGGTAGATGCTGAATGCAGAGTCTTCCAAAAGAATTGGACTGCTAAGTATTTATTTACCGAAATCAGAGGTAAAGCCGCGTGTTTAGTTTGCGGGGAGCAGATCGCCGTTTTTAAGGACTACAATATGAGTCGGCATTACGAGACAAAACATGCTGCAAAATATAAAAACTTGACTGACGCAGAAAGGGTGCAGACTTCGGAAGCTTTGCTAGCTAAGTTGCAAAAGCAGCAAGGCTGTTTTACAAAACTTCACGCAGCCAGGGATGCAGCAACCCAGAGCAGCTTTGTGATATCCCACAAAATCGCAAAATACAGTAAGCCGTTCTCAGAGGGGGAGTTTATCAAAGAGTGCTTGGTGGACTCTGCAGCACTAATATGCCCTGAAAAAAAAGCGGCATTTGAGCAAGTCCCGCTGTCCAGGCGAACCGTGACTAGAAGGATCGAGGACATTGCGGGGAATTTGGAGCTTCAGCTGCAACGTGAAGTGGCACGTTTCGACTTTTTCTCCTTGGCTTTGGACGAAAGCTGTGATGTCCGCGACACAGCCCAGTTACTTGTATTCGTCCGCGGGATAACCCCCGAGTTCAAGATTACGGAGGAGCTGGCAGCAATGCGGTCGATGAAAGGAACGACGACAGGGAGTGATCTGTTCACGGAGGTAAATGAGTGCATGGACAGGCTGGGACTGAAATGGGACAGACTGACAGGCGTCACAACGGACGGATGTCCAAATCTCACCGGAAAAAATGTTGGACTTTTGAAACGTATGCAAGATAAAGTGACTGAAATCGACATGGATCAGAAACTGGTATTTTTGCATTGTATTCTACACCAACATGTGTTATGCAAATCAGTGCTAAAAATTGACCATGTCATTGATGTTGTTACTAAAATAGTAAACTTCATCAGGGCAAGAGCATTGAACCACAGACAGTTTGTCGCACTATTGGAGGAGCATGAGACCGAGCATCGTGACATCGGCTACCACACAGCTGTCAGATGGCTCAGTCTGGGAAAAGTGCTAAAAAGAGTCTGGGACCTGAAAGCAGAGATTCGAGAGTATTGTGAGAAGAAAGGCAAAGACTTCCCTGAGCTCTCAGATGAGGACTGGATGGCAGATTTTGCATTTTCTGTTGATGTGACTGCACAGATGAATGAACTGAACACCAAACTGCAAGGCAAGGGCCTTTTTGTTCATGAAATGCACAGCCTGGTGAAGGCTTTCATGACAAAGTTACAGTTTCTTTCAAGACAACTGGAGAGCAACAATATAACTCACATGCAAACCCTGAAAGAAGTTACACCACCAGCTGATCACCTCCGCAGGTACTCATCCATGTTGGGAGCATTGCATGGTGAGTTTTCAAGGCGATTTGAAGATCTCAGACAAATCGAAGACAAAATGTGCCTGATTTCCTCTCCCTTTACCTGCAGTGTGGATAATGCACCCAGTGATGTTCAACTGGAACTCATCGACCTGCAGTCTGATGCAGTACTGGCAGAGCACTTTAAGTCAAGATCTCTGCTAGATTTCTACTCTTCTCTCAAGGAGGAGAACTTTCCAAACTTGAGGAGACGTGCTCAGAAGATGTTGGTTCTCTTTGGCTCTACATACGTATGTGAACAAACATTTTCAATGATGAACTTCACGAAATGCAGGTATAGATCCTCTCTCACTGATGATCATCTGTCAGCTGTGCTTCGCATTTCCACCTCAGACATTCAACCTGACTTCGATGCACTTGTTAAAGCCCAGCAGAGACTAGATTTCTCTCACTGAACAAGAAAAGAGAACTTAAAACACCAAAGACTACAAATGTTGTTAGTAGTGAAATGTTGTTAGTAGTGATGTTTAGTGACAGTTCAATATGATGTATCTTGCTTAAAGGGGTAGTTAACTGAAAAACATTTTCTTTTAAACATTGGGGGAGATTTATCAAAACCTGTCCAGAGGAAAAGTTGCTGAGTTGCCCATAGCAACCAATCAGATTGCTTCTTTCAGTTTTGAAAAGGCCTCTGAGAACTGAAAGAAGCAACGTTTCCTCTGGACGGGTTTTGATAAATCTCCCCCATTTTCTTTTCAACTGGTGACAGAAAGTTAGACAGATTTGTAAATTACTTCTATAAAAAATCTTGATCCTTCCAGTACTTTTTAGCCACTTTAGTGGCTGCATACTACTGAGGAAATCCCTTTCTTTCTTGGTTTGTGTGATTTGTTGTCCACAGTGTTCTCTGCTGACACCTCATTTAGGAGCTGTCCACAGCACCAATGGTTTGCTATGGAGATTTTCTCCTGCTCATGCAGTTCCTAAAATGGACAGAGGTGTCAGCAGAGAGCACTGTGGACAACGCATCACGCAAATCAAGAAAGAAAGGGAATTCCTCAGTAGTATACAGCCGCTAAAAAGTTCTGGAAGGATTAAGATTTTTTAATAGAAGTAATTTACAAATCCGTCTAACTTTCTGTCACCAGTTGAAAAAAAATATTTTCCAGTTGACTACCCCTTTAAGATTTGGAGTGTCTTTGCATTATGTCTCTTGAGAATGCTAAGAACCTCTTTCCAACAGTAAATGAAACTCAAAATGTGTTTGAGTGAACGTGATTGTAAATTTTCACTAATATGAGTCACAAATAGTGAAAAATGTTCATTGTTTTGGGAAATTTTGTTTAATAAATTTAAATTTTTTTCTTGTAAGGCAACCTCACTTTTTCATTGTTTAACTATAACAAGTACTCGTACCAGTTGTCCAACAATGATATTTACTGCTTTTTATAAAGAAATACAATTGATTTTATGCAGTATTGAGTTTAGCCTTTTGGCCCGGCCCTCCAAAATATTTTCAGTTTCTCATGTGGCCCCATCGAAAAAATAATTGCCCACCCCTGATCTACAGGATGGGTAACGTAATACCTTACAGTCATATTGTTCGCTATCTATCAGCAAGGCAACACCTATATTGCTACATTGACTATTAGATTGGTTATATCCTATATCGCAACCATCACTAAAAGGAGAATATTTGTGAACATATTATGTCTATTCTACTGCAATTTAGCACATTTGTGCAGATATCAGTTGAACAGTCCATCATTAGAATAATATTATAATACATTCATTGCAGCATATCAGCAAGACTCCATTATATGAACTGAGTGTTCAGTGTATATATATATATATATATATATATATATACTGTATCTCCAAGACCTTCCAAATTGCTGGAAGTTCGGACTGAGGCCTGGTTAAATCACATATCATCATCATTTTTTATATTTTAATATATATTTTTAATTTTTTATTTATTTTTTATACTTTTCTATTATTTTTTTTGGTTGATCAACTAATGAAGTGGGGATTTTATATTGTCTGGGATTTACAATCATGTCTGATTAGATAATTGTATAATAAATATATTATTTTATTTTATATTCCTTGTCCATCCACACAATTTGCCAGATATTTTAATGCCTCCCTAATTTATTTATCATTTATAATTATAATGCTAACTTGGACTAAAGCGCCGCCGTGAAAAGGCGGCTCTTCAGCCCAAGGCCCCTTAGTGATTGCTGTAAAAAGGCATATGGGTGGTCACAAAAGGGTTAAGCACAGTGGGGGAGATTTATCAAAACAGGTGCAAAGGAATATTGGTTTAGTTGTCCATAGCAACTAATTAGATTATTTTATTATTTTATTTCCCAAAGGAGATCTGAGAAATGGAAGGTGGAATCTGATAGGTTGCTATAGATAACTAAGCCAATTTTCCTTTGCACATATTTTGCTAAATCTTCTGCAGTGTAACCAGTCTCCTGTGATAAACCCCCCACCAAAATTTACAGTATTAACAGTAAAATGGCTCTGGGTGCCATTTTTAACCTAATTTATCGAAAATGATTTTATATATATATATATATATATATATATATATATATACAGTGCTCAAAAAAATAAAGGGAACACAAAAATAACACATCCTAGATCTGAGTTAATTAAATATTCTTCTGAAATACTTTGCATAGTTGAATGTGCTGACAACAAAATCACACAAAAATAAAAAAATGGAAATCAAATTTTTTAACCCATGGAGGTCTGGATTTGGAGTCACACTCAAAATTAAAGTGGAAAAACACACTACAGGCCGATCCAACTTTGATGTAATGTCCTTTAAACAAGTCAAAATGAGGCTCAGTAGTGTGTGTTACCTCCACGTGCCTGTATGACCTCCCTACAACGCCTGTGCATGCTCCTGATGAGGTGGCAGACGGTCTCCTGAGGGATCTCCTCCCAGACCTGGACTAAAGCATCTGCCAACTCCTGGACAGTCTGTGGTGCAACGTGACGTTGATGGATAGAGCGAGACATGATGTCCCAGATGTGCTCAATTGGATTCAGGTCTGGGGAATGGGCAGGGCAGTCCCTAGCATCAATGCCTTCGTCTTGCAGGAACTGCTGACACACTCCAGCCACATGAGGTCTAGCATTGTCTTGCATTAGGAGGAACCCAGGGCCAACCGCACCAGCATATGGTCTCACAAGGGGTCTGAGGATCTCATCTCGGTACCTAATGGCAGTCAGGCTACCTCTAGCGAGCACATGGAGGGCTGTGCGGCCCTCCAAAGAAATGCCACCCCACACCATTACTGACCCAATGCCAAAACGGTCATGCTGGCATTGCTGGAGGATGTTGCAGGCAGCAGAACGTTCTCCACAGCGTTTCCAGACTCTGTCACGTCTGTCACATGTGCTCAGTGTGAACCTGCTTTCATCTGTGAAGAGCACAGGACGCCAGTGGCGAATTTGCCAATCTTAGTGTTCTCTGGCAAATGCCAAATGTCCTGCACGGTGTTGGGCTGTAAGCACAACCCCCACCTGTGGACGTCGGGCCCTCATATCACCCTCATGGAGTCTGTTTCTGACCGTTTGAGCAGACACATGCACATTTGTGGCCTGCTGGAGGTCATTTTGCAGGGCTCTGGCAGTACTCCTCCTGTTCCTCCTTGCACAAAGGCGGAGATAGCGGTCCTGCTGCTGGGTTGTTGCCCTCCTACGGCCTCCTCCACATCTCCTGATGTACTGGCCTGTCTCCTGGTAGCGCCTCCATGCTCTGGACACTACGCTGACAGACACAGCAAACCTTCTTGCCACAGCTCGCATTGATGTGCCATCCTGGATAAGCTGCACTACCTGAGCCACTTGTGTGGGTTGTAGACTCCGTCTCATGCTACCACTAGAGTGAAAGCACCGCCAGCATTCAAAAGTTACCAAAACATCAGCCAGGAAGCATAGGAACTGAGAAGTGGTCTGTGATCACCACCTGCAGAACCATTCCTTTATTGGGGGTGTCTTGCTAATTGCCTATAATTTCCACCTGTTGTCTATCCCATTTGCACAACAGTATGTGAAATTGATTGTCACTCAGTGTTGCTTCCTAAGTGGACAGTTTGATTTCACAGAAGTGTGATTGACTTGGAGTTACAATGTGTTGTTTAAGTGTTCCCTTTATTTTTTTGAGCAGTATATATATATATATATATATATATATATATAAAATGTATACGTATATACACAGTATATATACAGGTAAAACTCAAAAAATTTGAATATTGTGCAAAAGTTTAATATTCTAGGCTCAAAGTGTCACACTCTAGTTAATCCATACCCAAAGAGCAAAGAGTGGATAAGATTGGGACTTTGGGGTTTTCATAAGCTGTAAGCCATAATCATCCAAATTATAAAAAATAAAGGCTTGAAATATCTCGCTTTGCATGTAATGAGTGTATCTCATATATTAATTTCACCTTTTAAGCTGAAATACTGAAATAAATGAACTTTGCACATATTCAAATTTTTTGAGTTTTACCTGTGTGTATATATATATATATATATATATATATATATAGTAGGGGTGTGCTCGTGGTAGGCTACGGTAGCGATGGCAGTATTGAGGCAATCACAGACAGTCTTTGTGATACACCGTGACTTTATTCACACCAAAGGCATAACAGGCAATGTGCAGACCACACAGGGGCGTATTCACATAGAGCATAGAACAAAAAGTCCTTCCACAGCAAACAAACAGCATGTTTGAATCACCTTGTTTCTGTACGGACCACACCAGTCCTGCAGGCTTCTAGGCTACTTGCCTTTGTCTCCCTCAGGCCGGAGGCCTTTCGGCTAGTGGCACCACAGGTCCCAGGGCTATCCTTCAGTTTGTGCTGAGCCCAGTCTCTCCTTGACCAGCATGGACTCTGTCTGTCAAAATCTCCAGCACAGCAAGACACACCCCACCCTGCTCTTTAGCAGGCTGGGTTCTTCAAAGGCCCAGCTCCACCAAAAACCTGGGCTGGACGTGGAGAACAGGCACCCACCCTGCTCTTTACCTGTTCCCAGTAAGATCCGGCCCGGACACACTGCGCCAGCAGCATTTGCTGCTGTAACCGCAATTATCCGGTTCTTACTCCACCGAGGCCAGGACCTCTGGTGGCACGTATCGTCCATCCATGATTATCCCGGGGACTCTGCTACAATATATATATATATATATATATATATACGCACACACATAAGATCGAGTCACATTTTTATGACCTCCTCCTACTTTTGACGTCGACAGCACATAGCTCGTGAAGGAAGTCACGTGTTGTGAGCTGACTAGGTGTTTATATGAGGTGTATGATAGGCTTTTAACACATATATCCCTCTTTGCTGTCATGGGTAAAAGAGGCGCTTTATCAGAGCTGCAATAAGGAATGATTATTGGCTTTTGGCCAAGGGTGGCAGGGTTTTTGAAACTGTGCTGTTTGTGAACTGTTCTCGTGCTGCATTGTTGAAAGTGTATTATAAGTGGACAAATGGCACACCATTGCAAATAAGTGATGTGGAAAATGTGGAGCACCACTGGCCATTGATATGAGAGGTGAACATCACCTATGAAGGTGTGCAATGGCGAAACAACATACTACAGTGGAGCAGATCAAGGTTAAAATAAACCAGACGGTACCAGACATCTAAAACAACATTCAGTGAACCCTACTGCATATGGGGCTCCGAAGCAGAGAGATGGTCAATGAATCTTTGCTAACAAAGTTGCATAGGCAGAAAAAGGCTTTAATTTTCATGTCAGTATCAGAATTAGACCTCCACTGATTGACAAAGGGTTGCCTTCTCCGATAACATTTTCTGATTTCCTAAACGGATGAGCATTAGCATGTCTGGAGAAACAACAGAGAACAAACACCTTGCAATCATTGCTGAAAGAACATTAGCTGGTGGTGGTAGCATTATGGTCTGGCAAATGTTTTTCTAGCATTCTCTGTGCATTCTCTCTGCCCATGTGGAAGGCATTGTCAACTGATTTGGATATAAATCCATCCTTGCAGATCACGTACACCCATACATGCTGCTTGTCTTCCCTGGGGCAGATGGGATCTTACAGAAAGACAATGTGACATGTCACAGAGCTAGACATGTTCCGCATTGGTTGAAAGATCATGACCAAGACTTCCAAGTACTACCCTGTTCCTCTAACTCCCCAGACTTTAACCCAATTGAGCATCTGTGGGATCACCTCAATCGTCGTGTTCACTCTATAGATATATATTATTGATGAGCAAATCGGTTCATCCATCTATAGACGAACCCTATTCATTAAAAATATTATCTTTACTGTGGCCATATTAAGATGGCCTCCAATCTCACAAGAACATCTTAATCTTGTGCATGCACTGCAACTCACATGCATGAATATACTTCATTACAAATGCAAACTTGCATCACAATCATAAAGAATCCGATTTTGGATTTGTAATGGAGTATATTCAGCTACTCACAGTAACAGTGCATGTGCGAGATTAAGATGTTCCCGCAAGACAGGTTGCCATGTTAATATGGCCTCATCGGAAATAATACATTTTAACAGTCCATTAAAGACAGTCCTTTGGCCATAGTAAAGATAATATGATGAAGGAATCAGACTCGTCCGTAATAGGACAAACTGATTTGTTCATCACTGAAATATATATATATATACACATACAAACAAACACACACACTATATATAGTAAGAAGTTAAATTGGAAACCACAGGATTTATAGACATGTTAATTAGTATTGACCGAATTTCCTTGCACTTCGTGGTAACAAATCTATTTTTCCTATTGTGCTTGCTACATACAATGGAATGCAAAGTAATTTGTAACAAATCAAATTTCTTTGTGAAATTCGGCGAAGCAGACGAATCAAATTTTTAAAAAACTTTGCTCATCTCTATTATTAATGATATGCAAACGAAACAAAATATTCAAAACATCTTAATTTACGTCTGGCTTGTAGCCCAAACACCTTCTGATTGTTTACTTAGACTCTGTTTTCTGCCCTAGGCTTGGTATGTGACATCCAATTTCACTTGCAGCACTGAGTGGATGACTATGCACCATTCTTCTAATCAGATGATTCGTCCGTGCAGAGATTTGCCTTTGTGAATTCCATGGTGTCATTCCAGTTCATTGTTGTTCTCCTAACCAGCGGGAGACATAATGTTGAACACAGCCGACATCTCAGCCTAGAGATGTAACAATCTACCTTATTGCTAAACCAAGGTCTCTCACTTCAAGATTTCTGTCCCTCTCAGTTTGGGACAAGTGGCAATAACTGGCACATGAACGAACAGGAGGCATCTCATACAACTTGATCCGATTTGTGAAGTTTCATGTCACTAAAAAAGTTTGCTTTCAGTCTGGCTTTTTTTGTCTTTCCGACATGCCACAGACTAGATCTTAGATAACACTTATATTGTTTTAAGTCTGTATTAAAGTTGTTTATATTATGTAATTAATGTATTTTATTATCTTTTATTACAATTTAGCTCTTTTTTTACAAGAATATTTGTTGTGCTTTTAGTATTATTCTGAACAACTCATTTAAAATATTATTTTAATGTGAATTTGACAATTTGAGAATAAATAAACTTACTTAGGCTAAATAAATTTCTATATTTACTAAGTGCAATTAACTATATAAAGAGGTTGTGTATGTCTAACTATTCCTAACTCATTACATTACAAGAAATATAGAAGGTAACATAAAAGGAGTCAGAATCAATCATTTCCCTTACAACATAAATATAATAATAAAACTTTTCTATTATTAATTGATATCCAAACTATACAGAATGAATAGAATGACTTACTTATAGGACACAGAAGAACCAAACTGAGTAGCATTGCCTTGGTACCTGTTACATTTCACTATGCATAAACTAACCCTTTTTCAGCAGGTATTGTTATGCTAATGATTTATATTTTAAACCCTTTACTTTCTTAAAACTACTGCAAACTCATTTTTATTTAGCATGAATATAAATCACTAAAACAGGAGGGTAGCATGGAAGCACTGAAAAACTATAAGGAAAAAAATAGAACATGTAAAAAACAAATAAAAGCGGCAAAACTAGAGACCGAGAGATTAATTGCCAAAGAGAGTAAAACTAAGGGAATTAAGTAATGTCATACCCAGACCCTTATTTCTGATATTTACAGACTCTATTCTGACAGGGAATGTCCCACAGGATTGGCGCAGAGCAAATGTGGTGCCAATATTCAAAAAGGGTCCAAAAACAGAGCCTTGAAACTATAGGCCGGTAAGTTCAACATTTGTTGTGGGTAAACTGTTTGAAGGTTTTCTGAGAGATGCTATGTTAGAGCATCTCAACGGAAATAAGCAAATAACGCCATATCAGCATGGCTTCATGAGGGATCAGTCATGCCAAACTAATTTAATCAGTTTCTATGAGGAGGTAAGTTCTAGACTTGACAGCGGCGAATCAATGGATGTCGTATATCTGGACTTCTCCAAAGCATTTGACACTGTACCACATAAAAGGTTAGTATATAAAATGAGAGAAAAAGGGGGTGTGGCCGGATGCCGGGAGGAGAGGACGCTTAGAGCTTGAGCTCCGTCCGTGGATCCCCATACAGCGGCCTAAAGCGAATATAAAAGCAAGCAATTGGTTCAAAAACTTACCTGTCCCGCGGCGGTACTTGTCCCCATAGATCGGCTGATGATGACGAGGGGGAAGAAGAAGGGAACGCAGCCACAGAAAATGACTGCGTTCTTCCACCCTGCTCCAGGATCGATCCAAGATGGCGCCGGCTCCCGCCACACAGAGGGAGAGCTCCGTGTCTCTCCAGCAGCGACACCCGACCAGCGCTCTTCAGGGACTCCCTCTTCAGCAAGCTCCAGTCCTTCAGCTTCACAGGAGCCTAAAAAACAAAAAAGGGTGAGTGAACATCATACATCTATTCCTCCCCTTGATACTTACCCTCCTTCACCAGGCATAGATCCTGGTCTCACTGTCAATGCAATGCAGGACATGCTGGCAGATTTAAAAAGATCCATTCATGGAGATTTCAAAGAGACAATCTCGGTCATCCATGCTGATATAGTAGCCATAGGAGAAAGAACAGCGCATCTAGAAGAAAAAATGGAGGAATTTGTCACAGCACACAATTCACTAGTTGACAATCACAACGTGGTTGAGGATGATATAGCAGCCATTAAGCTTAAAATTGCTGATCTGGAAGACCGCTCCAGAAGAAACAACATAAGATTTAGAAATATTCCTGAAAACGTCTCAGATTCTCAGCTGCAAGAATTTATTTCTGATCTTATTATATCATATCTTCCAGATACCCCTGAGTCAGAGCTAATCATTGACCGGGTACACCGGGTTCCTAAGCCCAAAGCTCTCCCTGCCTCTGTTCCCAGGGTCGTCCTTGCTAGGATCCATTTTTACCACTTGAAAGATTCCCTGATGAGGGAAGCTCAAAAAAAGAAGAAAGATATTCCTGAGAGATTCAGTAATGTACTCCTATTCACAGACTTATCCCCAGCGACACTAAGCAGGAGACGGGAATTTCAAACTTACACCAGAGCGCTAAGGGATAACAATATCCCCTACAAATGGGGTTTTCCTGTCAAACTTATTGTGAGGCACCAAAACTCATCACATGTCCTAGCTTCTCCTCAAGAAGCATCAGAAGCTTTTTCCAAATGGAACATTACTCTACCACAAGAGGGCACCAAAGACAAAGATAAAGACAAAGCTACGACTGCCTCTACTAATAAACCTCCTGCTGATAAGAGTCATCTCAACTTAACTCCAGAATGGACAAGAGTTGGAAGAATCCCACCATGACTTCATCCCGGGACAGTAAATATAGCTACTTTTGCTTTTGACTAAATTGCTATGTTTTTCAAGCCTTGCGGGGATCCACACCCTGCTGCTCTACTTCTCAGGACACTTTTTCCATCTAAGTGTTCACTTTCCCTAATCCATTGTTCACTTTACGCCTCTTATATTAAGTGATAGACATCACTAATTTTACGGTCACTGTTAGACCCTTAATATGTTATTGTTATTTATTATTTATGTTATGTTTTACATTTTAACTTATTATTTTTTAAGGTTACGTACAGGGGGTCTATCCTCAGATCATAACGAATATGAAAACAAGGATTTATTTCCATGGTCCCCTCACTCACCAAATGGTAACATTAGGGTACTTTGCTTTATATTACCTGTTCTCTATGTTTTTTTTTACAATTTTCTCAGGATACTGAAGTCTACAGGGATACTTCATCTGAAGACTCAAGATGGCTAATAATGGCATAAAGATCCTATCAGCTAATGTTAAAGGCTTGAATAGCCCCTTTAAACGCTCCACATACTGGAACGAAGTGAAAAGACAGAGAGCTGACATAATTTGTATTCAGGAATCTCACCTTAATGAGGAGGATTCCCACAGATTCTGTCACCCCTCTTTCCCACACATCTTTATATCCCCAGCCACAAAAAAAAAGAGAGGTGTGATTATAGGTTTTAAAAACACTATCGCATTCCAGTGTCACAATATCTTATTAGATAAGGAGGGTAGATATATTATAATCACTTGTGACATAAACAACTCCAGATACACGATAGTAAATCTATATGCTCCAAACTCTGATCAGATAAATTTTATCAAGCGCACTATTAGAATGGCTCAAGATTCCAAACAAGGGTCTCTGCTAGTTTGTGGGGACTTTAATATGTGCCCTGACTCATCAATTGACAGGCTCCCAGCTCATCCTCATTCCAATAAATCCTCTTATCTACAAGATTTTTTATTTCAAGAAGGTCTTCATGATATTTGGAGAGTTCACCATGCAAATGAAAAAGATTTTTCTTTTTTTTCACATCCACATAACACATACTCTAGAATTGACCTGTTTGTCTCAGATAAGTGGCTTCTCCAAAAAGTATTGGATGTATCCATTTCTAATATAACATGGTCAGATCATGCATTTATAACCCTTATATTAGATGATATGTACAACAATAGAGTTTATTCCCCTTGGAGACTCAATAACTCATTACTACAGAATTCGAGTATTCGTGTGGATGTGGAAAATTCGCTTAAAGAATACTTTAGGACTAACGATAATAAGCTGATATCAGATACTACACTTTGGAGTGCACACAAGGCGTTCATAAGAGGGATTTTGTTAAAACACGCGGCCATCCAAAAAAGAAATAGAAAGAAAACATTGGATAAACTATTAACTGATATTAAATCCCTAGAGGATTCACTTAAATCCTCTCTAGACCCGAAAATTCTTAGCAAGTTAAAAACGGCCAGACACCATCTTTACCTTCACTTACATGAGAGGCATGAATTTCACCTACGTAAGATCAAAGCAGATCACTACTCACAAGGCAACAAGGCTTCAAAAATCCTAGCAAATAGAATAAAAAAAAGAGAAATCAAAACTAGAATCCCTTTTTTGTATGATTCTCAAGGAAAAAAATTATTCAACCCCAAACAAATAGCAGATGAATTTGCAAAATACTATGCAAATTTATACAACTTAGGTAGCTCAACAGACACTCTCCAACCCACTTCTGAATACATTAATGAGTTCCTCGAGGGAGTGTCTCTCCCATCATTATCGCCAACTCAAAATCATTCCCTAAATGCTGAAATTACACATTCAGAAATCTCAGAAACAATCCACTCCCTCAAAAATAATAAATCCCCTGGACCAGACGGCCTCACAAATGAGTATTACAAGACTCTTTCGCATATCTTAAACCCTTTCCTAAATAGAACCTTTAATTCAATAGCAATACAAAAGTCAATTCCAAAGGACATGTTAAGTGCACTGATTATAACCTTACCAAAACCTGGTAAACCAGCAGACACTCCAGCTAATTTCAGACCCATATCACTCTTAAATTCGGATATAAAGATTTTTGCGAAAATACTCGCAAAAAGGTTGTCCAATATCTTACCCTCATTAATCTCCAATGACCAGATAGGATTTGTCTCTAACAGGCAATCATCAGATGGCACCAGAAGATTTATAGACTTATTAGATGTGGCACATTATACCCGAACTCCTTCTCTGCTCCTATCCTTGGATGCAGAGAAGGCATTTGACAGAATTCACTGGGATTATATTTACGCAACATTAAAAAAGTTTGGGTTTGGGAACTTCTACTTATCTGCTGTAATGTCTTTATACTCTAATCCAAGTGCCTCTATATATTCGTCCAGCTTTCTATCCACCCCATTTAATATTAACAATGGAACCAGGCAGGGATGCCCTATGTCACCCCTGATATTTGCTCTTGCAATGGAACCTTTCGCAGAACACATTAGATCTTCGGCACTTATTAAAGGGATAAAAGTAGGGGAAGTAGATCATCGCATAGGTCTCTTTGCAGACGATGTCTTAATTATTACATCAAACCCAAATATAGCTTTACCTGCTATTAATGACATCATCTCTAAGTTTGGTAAAGCTTCTTTCTATAAGGTAAATGTAAACAAATCTCAAATTTTGGACTTGGGTTTATCCCCATCTACTAAACGTCTAATTTCCAGATTATATAAATTTTCCTGGGCAAACGAGTCCTTGACATATCTGGGTATTCAACTTACTTTTCCTACTAATAAACTATTCAAGGTCAATTTTTGGCCCTTATATGGTAAAATTAATAACTCCTTGAACAACTTAAGGTTGGAACACATTTCTTGGTTAGGGAGAATAGCTGCTTTGAAAATGGTTATTCTACCCAAAATTATCTATATGTTTCGTAATATTCCTATATCTATTCCCTCTGGTTACATAAACAAGCTCCAATCACTAATCAATCGCCACATTTGGGGTAAACTCAGACCCAGAGTGAAAGCCCTTATACTTAAAAAGCCTCTCAAAACAGGAGGTCTTAATGTACCTTCTATTAAGCATTATCATGCCTCCGCTATACTTGACCAACTGAGATATTTACTTAAGGAGGACCCTACAAAAAAATGGGTAGCACTAGAAAAAACTATTATGGGTTCCTGCAACATAAACTTGCGCCTTTCTGCTGTAGCGGCTTTTGGTACCAAACATAATTCCCCATTATTAACCCTGACATCAATTTTAAACACCTGGTATTCTGTTGCTAGAATAGACAAATTAACTAATACCTCAATTTTCGCAATGCCCTTGAAGGTTTGTGAACTAGCTATCCCAGACATTAGACTAGACAATTGGGTAAGGATGGGCATTACTGAAATCAAACAACTATGGAAGGATGAGGTGTTTGTAGAGTTTGCCCATCTTCATAAAAAGTTTAATATCCCCAATTCAGATTTCTACAAATACCTAAGGTTAAGACACTTACTGAAATCCTCAAAATTTTTTACACATGCTACAAACAATCAAGATTTCTTACAATGGATACACATGACCCAAAAATCAGATAAAGGAATTACCAAAGGCTATACCTTACTGAAAGAGTCAAGCGCTAATCCCTTACAGCATATCTTAGACCTTTGGAATCTTGAATTAGGTTCGGCCCTATTGGACACAGAGTGGTCTGAAGCCTTTACCTCTGTACCCAAGCTATCTAAATGCTCTGATCATCTAGAAGGAGCGAAAAAAATTCTCTACAGATGGTATAGAACACCCACTTATATTAACAAAATCTTTCCTGATTCATCCCCAGATTGTTGGAGATGCGGTCAAGCGATAGGTAGTTTTTTACATATGTGGTGGGAATGCCCGATTGTTAAAGTCCTTTGGACCTCAATATTTAGTTTTATATCATCATTAGCTTGCTTTCCTATTGAACCTTCATCTAAGATGGCCTTGTTATCTATAGGACTGATAGACCTACCTTTCCATTTCAAATTCATAGCTAGTCATTTAATATTTATAACCAGACTGAAAATAGCTGCTTGTTGGAAATCTGGGGACCTTCCCAATATTAATAGGATTTTCAGATCTCTAGATAATAGCTGCTTATATGAAGGTCTATGGGCATCTTCTAACAATACGAAAATTACATTTTTGAAGAGATGGGAAGTCTGGTTGAACCACAAAAGATGTAATTTGCCGCCTAATGCCTCCATTAGAATGTAAGGTTATTATGGTCTTATGATGTTTTTTCATGACAGCCTTATCTATTACCTACTGTTATACTGTCTTTTCTCCTCTTCTACCTGTATTTGTACCCATACAACTTTTCTACCTATTCAACCTCAATATTTACAACCGTATGCTGTAAAAAAATATTGTATTTTTATATTAGTTTCATATATGCCATATTATTACCTATACCAAGATGTATATGTGAATGCTTTCACTTGATATGTAACCTATTGATATAAAACTTTTCAATAAAAATTATTGTTCAAAAAAAAAAAATGAGAATGCTCGGACTGGGAGAAAACGTCTGTATGTGGGTAAGTAACTGCCTGAGTGATAGAAAACAGAGGGTGGTTATTAGTGGTGCACACTCAGATTGGGTCACTGTCACTAGTGGGGTACCTCAGGGGTCAGTATTGTGCCCTATTCTCTTCAATATATTTATGAATGATCTTGTAGAAGGCTTGCATAGTAAAATATCCATTTTCGCAGATGACACTAAACTGTGTAAAGTAACACTGAAGAGGACAGTATACTACTACAGAGGGATCTGGATAGATTGGAGGCTTGGGCAGATAAGTGGTAGATGAGGTTTAACACTGACAAATGTAAAGTTATGCATATGGGAAGGAATAATGCAAGTCACCAGTACATACTAAATGGTAAAACACTGACATGGAAAAGGATCTAGGAATTTTAATAAACATCAAACTAAGCTGCAAAAACTAGTGTCAGACAGCTGCTTCCAAGGGCAATAAGATAATGGGTTGCATCAAAAGGGGCATAGATGCCCGTGATGAGAACATAGTCCTACCACTTTACAAATCATTAGTCAGACCACACATGGAGTACTGTGTACAGTTCTGGGCTCCTGTAAACAAGGCAGACATAGCAGAGCTGGAGAGGGTCCAGAGGAGGGCAACTAAAGTAATAACTGGAATGGGACAACTACAGTACCCTGAAAGATTATCAAAATTAGGGTTATTCACTTTAGAAAAAAGACGACTGAGGGGAGATCTAATTACTATGTATAAATATATCAGGGGTCAGTACAGAGATCTATCCCATCATCTATTTATCCCCAGGACTGTAACTGTGACGAGGGGGCATCCTCTGTGTCTGGAGGAAAGAAGGTTTGTACACAAACATAGAAGAGGATTCTTTACTGTAAGAGCAGTGAGACTATGGAACTCTCTGCCTGAGGAGGTGGTGATGGTGAGTACAATAAAGGAATTCAAGAGGGGCCTGGATGTATTTCTGGAGTGTAATAATATTACAGGCTATAGCTACTAGAGAGGGGTCGTTGTTCCAGGGAGTTATTCTGATTGGCTAAATGGAGTCGGGAAGGAATTTTTTTCCCTTAAGTGGGGAAAATTGGCTTCTACCTCACAGTTTTTTTTTTGCCTTCCTCTGGATCAACTTGCAGGATGGCAGGCCGAACTGGATGGACAAATGTCTTTTTTCGGCCTTATGTACTATGTTACTATGAATAAATAGCTGCTTTAACAATGTTTATAGACCTTGTAAACCTCAACTAAAAGCTACATTAACAGTTAATAACTATATTTAGACTGATCAAGCCCAAAGCTGTGAAGGAAACTAATGAAAAATGATAGGATTTGAAAGTTACAGTAAAGCAATCTGGGACCTCAGAAAGATTAGCTTACACTTTGATCTTTTATTTAGTACAAATTGGCAAAAATCTAGAAGAGACCAACATATGTGCTAGAATCTCTTGCCAACCTTCCTTAAACACAGCCAATGTGTTAAAATGCACCATAATTACCAATTCTATCAGAAACAGAAAAAAACACTATTCCCTTTAGGTGACGATGTTTGAAATAAAAAATAAAAAAAACGTCCTGGAATTGAACATTTGTATTTCGTTTCATTCCATTTAATCATTTTATTTTCAAGAGTGCAAATTATTGGCAATGTTTATACGATTGAAGTATAAAGACAATGTAAATCAATAGTACAAATGCTAAAATAAATATAGTGAAGAATAGGGACATTGTTGGTGTTAAGGTCAATGTTAAAGGTCATTTCAATTTGGACAAATCTGTAAATATATCTAACAGGTATGAAGAATATTAGTCTAAGACAAAATAACACATAAGCAGACAAATGTAGACATAACTGCCATCAAAGGAATAAATACATGTATAATTTCAGAGAAGCGATCTTAATGGATTGTAGAAGTTTGATAGTTCAATCCCTAGAAGCTAAAGACCCTCCTATGTATTCTACTTAGTTACCCAGGTGTTTGCACGGATAGGCTCAAATTGTCAACTAGAGTATTATGAGTATAGACAACATGCTCAAAAATATAGAAAGTCTCTGACAACTGGAAAAATGAAGCCATAAAGACAAAAACAGATTGAATGGAAAATGGACAGCAGCATGTTCTACAATATTTTGTTGATATAAACTCACAGAGAAGAACCTTTGCAAGTGAAGTTTGGCTTAAAGATGAACAAATACATTTAAAATTATTCTGAATACTTATGAACTTCACAAAAATGTGGCCACCAAACGAATCAGAAGCTTTTGAGATTCGATTTGGACAAATTGCATAAAAATGTCTACCAGCACCTTTTTATTGTTAATATTGGTAGTGAAAAAAACATTAGGGAAGAAGAATCCGATGAAAATGGGGGAATGTGGGGGAAAGTGTTTGCCCTGATTAGTTCAAAGGCTAAAAGACAGCCTTATCAGCCAGTTAGGCTGATGGAGATATCTATGGTAAAGGAGCAAAAGCGCCATAGTGTAATGAATGTGTAATTAGTGTGTACCAAAAAATTATTTCACAGTATACAGAGTCACAAGCAACTACTGTATTGTCATAGGGACACTATAGGTAAAGAATAGAAAGATACAATTGTGTATATTTTAGGGAGTTTTACCAAGGAAAGTTTTGAGGGAGTGATCAAGCTGCTTGCTGCTGTAGCAACTCAGGCTAGTAGTTCTGTATTACAAAACCAACCCCCTGCAAGAAAAAAAACAAAAAACTTTATATGAACAGAGATATCTTTTTTTATATTAAAAACCTTAAATTTCTACCATTCATTATTAGCACAGCATTATTGCTTAGCAACTGAACATTTGTTTTATTAAACACACTGAATTATAGCAAAGGCCTTTTATGACAATGACACTATTTTTATACCTGTGTTAGTGAATTGTCCATAAACATTGCATTGTTATATTCATTTTAGCTAACATATTACTGCATCAGACTGTTTGTTTCAGACATTTTTGGTACAAATATTGAATCTTTGAGCCAGTGATATTACACGACTATTCGAAAGATAGCTGCAAACACTGCATTGTTACATTCATGTTAGTGGACGTACACTGCGTGCAGAATTATTAGGCAAATTAGTATTTTGACCACATCATCCTCTTTATGCATGTTGTCTTACTCCAAGCTGTATAGGCTCGAAAGCCTACTACCAATTACGCATATTAGGTGATGTGCATCTCTGTAATGAGAAGGGGTGTGGTCTAATGACATCAACACCCTATATTAGGTGTGCATAATTATTAGGCAACTTCCTTTCCTTTGGCAAAATGGGTCAAAAGAAGGACTTGACAGGCTCAGAAAAGTCAAAAATAGTGAGATATCTTGCAGAGGGATGCAGCACTCTTAAAATTGCAAAGCTTCTGAAGCGTGATCATCGAACAATCAAGCGTTTCATTTAAAATAGTCAACAGGGTCGCAAGAAGCGTGTGGAAAAACCAAGGCGCAAAATAACTGCCCATGAACTGAGAAAAGTCAAGCGTGCAGCTGCCAAGATGCCACTTGCCACCAGTTTGGCCATATTTCAGAGCTGCAACATCACTGGAGTGCCCAAAAGCACAAGGTGTGCAATACTCAGAGACATGGCCAAGGTAAGAAAGGCTGAAAGACGACCACCACTGAACAAGACACACAAGCTGAAACGTCAAGACTGGGCCAAGAAATATCTCAAGACTGATTTTTCTAAGGTTTTATGGACTGATGAAATGAGAGTGAGTCTTGATGGGCCAGATGGATGGGCCCGTGGCTGGATTGGTAAAGGGCAGAGAGCTCCAGTCCGACTCATACGCCAGCAAGGTGGAGGTGGAGTACTGGTTTGGGCTGGTATCATCAAAGATGAGCTTGTGGGGCCTTTTCGGGTTGAGGATGGAGTCAAGCTCAACTCCCAGTCCTACTGCCAGTTTCTGGAAGACACCTTCTTCAAGCAGTGGTACAGGAAGAAGTCTGCATCCTTCAAGAAAAACATGATTTTCATGCAGGACAATGCTCCATCACACGCGTCCAAGTACTCCACAGCGTGGCTGGCAAGAAAGGGTATAAAAGAAGAAAATCTAATGACATGGCCTCCTTGTTCACCTGATCTGAACCCCATTGAGAACCTGTGGTCCATCATCAAATGTGAGATTTACAAGGAGGGAAAACAGTACACCTCTCTGAACAGTGTCTGGGAGGCTGTGGTTGCTGCTGCACGCAATGTTGATGGTGAACAGATCAAAACACTGACAGAATCCATGGATGGCAGGCTTTTGAGTGTCCTTGCAAAGAAAGGTGGCTATATTGGTCACTGATTTGTTTTTGTTTTGTTTTTGAATGTCAGAAATGTATATTTGTGAATGTTGAGATGTTATATTGGTTTCACTGGTAAAAATAAATAATTGAAATGGGTATATATTTGTTTTTTGTTAAGTTGCCTAATAATTATGCACAGTAATAGTCACCTGCACACACAGATATCCCCCTAAAATAGCTAAAACTAAAAACAAACTAAAAACTACTTCCAAAAATATTCAGCTTTGATATTAATGAGTTTTTTGGGTTCATTGAGAACATGGTTGTTGTCCAATAATAAAATTAATCCTCAAAAATACAACTTGCCTAATAATTCTGCACTCCCTGTATTACTACATCAAACCATGTGTTTCAGACATTTTGAGTAGAGATGAGCGAATGTAAGCTGACAAAGTGTAATCCGATTCGAATTTCAGGAAATATTTGATTTCCAACGAATGCGAATTTCCTCGCACTTCGTGATAACAAATTTCAATTTTTCCTAAAATGGTGGCTACACGTGTGAGGACATGGGGCAAGGAACTGTGGGAAGGCGGGATAACCCATAATGCCATGCATGCAGCCAATCAGCAGCTAGCCAGCCCTGTGACGTTGCAGCCCTATAAATACAGCGGCCATCTTAGATTCAGACATTTTCCAGCGTTCTGAGTGCAAGCACATACGTGAGAAGTCGCTAGGGACAGCAATCAAAAAAACCTTATTGTGAAAAAGAACCCTGAAAAAAACGATTTATAAGTGCACGGAAAGCATAGGAAGGAATCATTTCACAGCATCTTAGTGCAGGATATCAGATATCAGAAGGCGCTTGTCACTACCAGAGCTTTGGGACGTTCTCACAGCTCTGTTTCTCCACCCCTGTGATGATGTCACTACTAGAGCTGGGAGGAGTTCTCACTGCTCTGTTTACTTTTGGTTTCCTTCCTCCCAGCTGTTCCTCATGCGTTTGATTTCCCTCTCTTTATATCACCCCTCCTCCTATTGTAGGGCGTGGATTAGAGTTCTCATTTCAGTTGTAGCTCTTGCTTTAGTATCTTCACTTGTAGCTATCAGTTCACTGGACTTGTGTTCTGCTGCAGCAAGCACTCCGGATATTGCCAGCTGTCCTTGGATCCGTCTTCTCTGCGGCTGCAACACCTTCAGCTAAGTGTACAGACATTGTTGTGTACCTGATTATTTTCTGACTGGATCTGAGGTGGCCACGGTTCCCTCCATATACTGAGTAGGGCACCGGTGGCCGTGCCCCTTCCACTATTGTAGGGGTTACAGTGGTCATCAGTCTTAGGCACGTGGGCATGCCTCGTTCCGCCATTTGGATCCGGGCATGTGCTTTAGCAGAATAGGGAGAGCTTTGAGGGTCTGACAGGGGTCACCCTTTATCCTCCATAGTTTGGGTCCGGTCAGTAGCTCTTTTACTGTGTATACTATTGTTGCTCACATACAGCCGTGACATTATAATCCACCAAAACCGTCCTTTTTTGAAATGGATCCGCTTTCTGGCCTGGTTGACCGCATGCAGGGTCTTTCTTTGGAAGTAGCGGATCTCCGTCAATCTATGACTCAGCTTCAAGCATTGGGCTCTGCTCCGGCTCATGGAGTCTGTTGCGAGCCAAAGGTCTCACTTCCGGAAACGTTCTCCGGGGGCAGTGAGAATTTTGTTCGCTTCAGAGAGGCATGCAAACTCCATTTTTGCTTGTGTCCCCACTCCTCTGGTAAGGAGGAGCAGAGGGTGAGGATTGTCATCTCCCTGCTCAGGGGTAATGCTCAGACTTGGGCTTTTTCGCTGCCATCAGGGGATCCCTCCCTTCGATCCGTGGAAAGATTTTTTGTGGCCCTGGGGCAGATTTATGATGACCCGGATCGTGTTGCTCTGGCCGAATCTAACTTACGTGTTTTATGCCAGAACAAACTGTCTGCGGAGCTTTATTGTTCTGAATTTCGGAGATGGGCAGCTGATTCGGGTTGGAATGATGCTGCACTCCGGAGTCAGTTCTGTCATGGTCTCTCAGAGAGATTGAAAGATGCGTTTGCTTTCCATGAGAGACCAACGTCCTTAGAGTCTGCCATGTCATTGGCGGTACGCCTTGACAGGCGTCTAAGAGAAAGAAACGAGACCTCTCTGTCCAGCCATTGTCAGTCTAGGGGCAGTGGTGCGGACTCATTCAGTGTGCAGGGGCCTCATCCTGTCTCGCTCCCCTCTGAGGAGGAGCCCATGCAGCTAGGTCGACTTGCCCCTGATAAAAGAGGATTTAGTCCTCAGAGTATGGTGTGTTTTTGTTGTGGGGGCATAGGTCATTTGGCAAATGTTTGTCCCTCTAGGAGATTCTTGAACTGTACTAAGAGCGATAATAGGAGAAAAACCTCAAAAGGTAAATCATCAAGTTCTGCTTCATCTGCTACTTTGGGCAAAGTTGATGTAGGAATTGATGCTTTTCCCCTGACCTGCAGTTCCTGTTTTCTCCTGTCTGCCAGGGTGGCGCTAGAGAGCAAAGTCATTTCTTGTGAGATTTTTGTCGATAGTGGAGCGGCCGTCAATCTTATTGACACTCAATTTGTAGCCATGCATGGTTTTCAGGTTTGCACATTAGAAAAGGATATACCTGTTTTTGCTATTGACTCTGCTCCACTCTCACAGAGATCTCTGAAGGGCATTGTTCACAATATCCGGCTAGCTGTAGGTGACACTCATGTGGAGGATATATCTTGTTTTGTCCTTAACGGATTGCCTTCTCCTCTAGTTTTGGGGTTACCCTGGCTCACTAGACATAACCCCACTATTGATTAGCAAGGAAGGCAAATAAATGAGTGGAGTGACTTTTGTAGAGAGAATTGTCTCACAGCGACTTTTGCAGAGGTGTCTACTAAAACTGTGCCATCATTTCTCTCTGATTTCTCGGACGTGTTTTCCGAGAGCGGTGTTCAGGAGCTACCTCCTCACCGGGAGTTTGACTGTCCCATTAACCTCATTCCCGGCGCCAAGCTGCCAAAAGCACGCCTCTACAATCTCTCACAACCGGAAAGAATCGCAATGCGAACTTATATCTCCGAGAGTCTCGAGAAGGGGCATATTCGTCCCTCAAATTCACCTGTGGCCGCGGGTTTTTTTTTTGTTAAAAAAAAAGATGGCTCTCTGAGACCTTGCCTAGATTTTAGGGAGCTGAACCGTATCACGATTCGCGATCCCTATCCCCTTCCTCTGATCCCGAACCTCTTCAACCAAATTGTTGGGGCCAAGGTGTTTTCCAAATTGGATTTGAGAGGCGCGTACAACCTGGTCAGGGTCAGAGAGGGGGATGAATGGAAAACGGCCTTTAATACCCCTAACGGGCATTTCGAGAATCTCGTTATGCCTTTCGGCCTGATGAATGCTCCGGCCGTCTTTCAGCATTTTGTTAATAGTATCTTCTACCATTTAATGGGGAAATTTGTATTGGTGTATCTTGATGATATTTTGATTTTTTCCCCTGATGTTCAGACCCATCAGGATCATCTTTTTCAGGTTCTGCAGATTCTGCGGGAAAATAAATTGTACGCCAAGCTGGAGAAATGTCTTTTTATGGTTTCGGAGATTCAATTTCTGGGTTTTCTCCTCTCTGCTTCTGGTTTTCGCATGGATCCGGAGAAGGTCCGTGCTGTACTTGAGTGGGAGCTTCCTGAGAATCAGAAGGCATTGATGCGCTTTCTGGGTTTTGCGAACTATTACAGAAAGTTTATTTTGAATTATTCCTCTGTTGTCAAACCCCTTACTGACATGACAAAAAAGGGGGCGGATTTTTCCTCTTGGTCGGAGGAGGCGCTTGCAGCCTTTTCTAAGATTAAAGAGAGTTTTGCGTCTGCTCCCGTCTTGGTGCACCCCGATGTTTCCTTACCTTTTATTGTTGAGGTGGATGCTTCCGAGGTGGGTGTGGGTGCGGTTTTGTCCCAGGGCCCTTCTCCTGCCAAATGGCGACCCTGTGCCTTTTTCTCTAAAAAAACTCTCCCCGGCAGAGAGAAACTATGATGTGGGAGATAGGGAGTTGTTGGCCATCAAGTTGGCTTTCGAGGAATGGCGCCATTGGTTGGAGGGGGCCAGGCACCCTATCACCGTTTTTACCGACCATAAGAATCTGGCATACTTGGAGTCGGCCAGGCGTATGAATCCGAGACAGGCCAGATGGTCTCTGTTCTTTTTTTTTTAAAAATTTTTTATTTAAACTTTTTATTGGTTTTCAAAAAGGGACAGGGAATAACAGGGTTACAGGTACAGGCACGCAGGCCATGTAAATACATACAGATAGGCTTCAATTACATTCAAGTACATGGCATTCTTAAACATGGAGATTGATGATAGTCAGTCAGACCGGTATTTCGTGAAATAAGAGTAACAGCCTATGGGGTGAGTGGTAGATTGAGAAAAAAAAGGGGGTGGTAGGTATGGGTCCCACAATTAGGCTACAGGATACTAGTCGTTGTGTAGTGATCGAACAGTGTGAGGGGGTGGTGAGTAGGAGGTCTATATTTGAGTTGAAGGGGGTGGTAAAGAGTGGGGTAAAAGTCTCTATGAGAGAGCCAGGACGAGTGTGGCTAATGGCCAGATGGATCTTGCCCAATGGTTAGGGATATTGGGCTTGAGAGAATGGCCCTGTTGGGAGATCTGTAGATCGACCATGGGAGCCACTTTTTGAGAAATATAGTATGAGTGCGTGTTTCCCATGATGACATTTCCTCAAACCTATGTAGTTGATCTACTTTAAGTATCAACTTTTCTATGGAAGGAGTCTGGGTTTGCAACCAGTAGCAGGGAAGTATGAGACGAGCAGCTAGTAACAATTGGGAGAAAACAAAGGGAAGTCGTGGGGGGTTCGTTCCCAGATATATTGATATTAAGGCCAGTTGGGGTGAGGGTTGGATAGAAGTGTTGCATATATTGTTTGCTATGGAAAATATTTCGAACCACCATTTGGATATGGAGGGGCATGACCACCAGATGTGGATGAAGTCTCCCTTATCCTGAAGGCACCTCCAGCAAATATTTGAGGCAGTGGGGGAATAGAGAGACGTCTTATCAGGAGTACGGTACCATCTTGTGAGGATCTTGTATCCATTTTCTTGGATACGGACACAGCGGGAAGTCCTGTGGGGAGATTCAAGGAGTTTGGGGAGGGACGTGAAAGGGATAGCAATGTTAAGATCTGTTTCCCATTGTTTCACAAAGGCTGGTTTTGCCAACATAGGTGCTGATCGTAGTCTACTATAGATTTGTGATACTGTTTTTTTGGGGGTAGAGGGTAGGGAGATCACAGACTCAAGCCAGACAATGGGACGTTGGAGGGCGCCTGGCTAGATGTGTTGGTTTAGGTAAGCTCTAAGGTAAAGTACTGAGAACATATCACATGGACTTGGGTTAAGGAGGCTTTTCATGTCATCTAGGTTAAGGGGTTTGCCAGTATGGTCCGGCAACGATGAGATAGCTATGGTTGAGGATGACAGTCTTACAGAGGTACTCGATCTCAGGGCTGAGGGGGCTGTACCGAGCACATCCCTAGTTGTAAGAAGTGGTGAGGGGAAGGGTATTGAACAATGGGATGTGGAAAACCACTTCCATGCCTCAAGAGTAGCTTTGACAATAGGGTAGTGGGAAAGGGGTTCAACTATAGGGTTTTGGTTTCCTAGCAGGAGGGCTCTTGGTGGCTTCCCAAGTATCTCTAATTCCATTTCTACTGCAGAGGAATGAGTGGATGGACGCAACCATGCTACTGCACGGGCTAGGAGAATGGCCTTACCATATAGTTCTGGATTAGGCAAGCCAATACCCCCCTCCTCCCTAGGCCTAGTGAGGAGGGAGAAGGCGAGTCTGGCTCTCCTCCCATTCCAAATAAAGGACCTAAATTTTTTATGAAAAGCTGTATAATATTGTTTGGGTACCGGGATTGGGAGAACCTGTTGTAGGTAAGTTAGGCGTGGGAGGTATAGGGAAGAAAGCAGATTTTTTTCGACCAAACCAGGATAAAGTGGGGTTGGATTGGGCTAGACTATCAATGGAGTTGAAGATTGAAGCTTTAAGAGGGACATAATTGAGAGAGAATAACTCTTTAATGTTGGGGCTGAGTGTTACGCCTAAGTAGGAGATGGTGGGAGAGGACCAATTAAAGGGTGAGTTTTCCTCGAGACACCGTTTTGTGACAGGGTTGATGCCTGAACAAAGAACTAGGGACTTGTTAGCATTTATCTTAAAGTCAGAGACTTTACTGTAAAGGTTGAGATGAGACTGAATGCAAGGGAGAGCAACTGAGGGATTAACCATCATCATTAAGACATCGTCCGCAAATGCTGCGAGTTTCTGTTCTCTGCCTCCCAAACACAGACCCTCAATTCTCCTGTCCAACCTGATGATGGACAAAAGCGGTTCTAAGGCCAATATGAACAAAAGTGGAGACAGAGGGCATCCCTGCCTTGTCCCGTTCTTTATGGCAAATGCAGAGGAGAGGTTCCCATTGACCATTACTCGAGCAGACGCTTGGTCATACATGGCAAAGGTGGCTTGAACAAAGGGATCAGGGAGGCCAAATCTGAGCAAGGCATGTCTCAAATATAACCAGTTCACTCTGTCAAATGCCTTCTCAGCATCTGTGCTGAGAAGAAGCAGGGGAGAGGAGTAGCGGTTGGCATGGCAAAGAGCGTTGATCACTCTGGTAGTGTTATCCTTACCCTCCCTGTTGCAGATAAAGCCCACCTGATCCCCATGAACAATAGAGGGAAGAAGAGCGGCTAGTCTGTTGGCCAGCATTTTGGCCAGGAGTTTGAGGTCTATGTTTAGGAGGGAGATAGGCCTGTAATTAGAGCACTGTTTGGGATCCTTCCCTTCTTTGGGTATAAGTGAAATATGGGCTGTTGTCATGTCTCTAGACAAGGGGACCCCTATAAGGGATAGGTTGCAGACCTCAAGGAGGTGTGGTAAAAGGATCTCTCTGAAGGTCTTATAATATTGTACTGGTAGGCCGTCTGGGCCAGGGCTCTTACCTTTTGGCATTTGATTTAGAGCTTTATTAAGTTCCACCAGAGAGAAAGGAACTTCTAGGCGTTATGGCAGGGATATTAGAGGAGTTGAGGAAAGAAGATATAAGGGTGGTTTGCGTTTCAGGAGTGGCATTGGAGGGTAGGTTATAAAGATTTTCATAAAAAGATCGAAACTGGGCTGCAATCTGGGTGGCCGAAAAAATGGGATTACCCTCAGGGGAAGTGAGTTGGTGTATATGATTTGCAGCTCTCCTATTCTTGATCCTGGACATTAAAAAATTTGTAGCCTTATCACCATGGGCGAAAAATTTATGCTGGGAGTTTAAATAGTATTTGGCCGATTTAGCATGGAGGAGGGTTTTGAGTTCTGCTCTAGTTTTCGAGAGTTCCTGGAGAAGGGCATCTGAGGGGTTACTTTTGTGATGGGATTCAAGCTTATGGATGTTTTTAAGGGCCTCGTCTATGGCTTTTTCCCTCATTTTTTTCTGGTAGGCACCAGTGCTGATGAAGTGGCCTCTGATATAGGGTTTATGTGCATCCCAAAGCAGGTTGGCGGAGAGGTCAGGACTCTTGTTAATGGAGAAGTATTCCTTTATATGTTTGGAAACCCAATCAATCGTGGGCTGATGTCCCAGTAAAGATTCATTCAGTCTCCAATTGAAACGTGGAGGTGTACTATTAGGGGCTAGGATAGAGAGGAAAATTGGGGCATGGTCAGAGAGATGCACGGAACCTATGGACGCCTGGCTACATAACTGAATGTGTTCCTTGGATATGAAAAGGTAATCCAGGCGGTGATAAGACCCATGCATAGGGGAGAAGAAAGAATAGTCACGGGTATTTGGGTGATGTAATCTCCAAACATCAATTAGATGGAGATTCCAGAGACCGTCTCGGAAGTTTTTGAGAGATCTAAGGGAGTGTTGGGACTTCTTAGCAGAGGTATCTAGGGCTGGCTGTAGGGCTACATTTAAGTCTCCTCCCAGGACTACTATACCTTCCTTGAAGGAGTCAATTATGGGGCAGATACTTGAAAACCAACTAAATTGATTAAGGTTAGGGGCATATAGGTTTATGAAAGTGTAAGTGTGCTGGCCTATGGTGCCCTTAACCAGAATGTATCTCCCATCTGGATCCTGCAGGTGACATGTGTATGAGAAGGGGGTCTTTCTTTGGAAGCCAATACTGACTCCGCAGGAAGCAGAAGAGCTTCCTCCGCAGTGGTACCATTGGGAGTAATGGGAGAATTGCATGTTGGGGTAGCAATTAAAGCGGAAGTGCGTCTCCTGGAGGAACACTACATTTGCACCAGCTTTCCTAAGGATAGAGAAAATTTGGCTGCGTTTTGAGGGTGATTGAAAGCCTTTCACATTATACGAGGCAATGTGGAGGTCAGCTATAATAAGCTATGTGGGTTGGGGTACCTCTTGAGCATAGGTGATTCCTCCAGGAGAGCACGACCCCCTCAAATGGAACCTCCAGCAGGACCCGGATAAAAAGCAGGAAGGCGAGGAACTTGTGGTATTTTGGCAGGTGTGACGAGTACCTTAAAAGTGGAGGGAAAAGGGTAACAAAAACATGAACTTTAAAAACAACAAAGAGGTGGAAAACAAGCATACTAGAGTATGCTATCAGCATGAGGGGGGTAGTAGGTCAAGTGACCTGTATAGTGACCGTTTAGCACCATAAGTAAGACTGGGGGGTAGCGAGCGATGATGCATTGCATTTGTTGCTATAAAAGTGCAGATTCAAAAGAGAGAAAGAAAAATAACAAAAGTAGGTAGGAACAGGTGAGAGCATATTGTAGGGAGACAATATACACATAAATGGAAAGGAGCAGTTATGTCAGACCCTTCATGTATCGCGGGAAAGGCTCCTGGGTGTAAGATGATGTCCTCTTTTCTTGGACCTTGAGGATTTTGGAGTGCGCTGGGTTTCAAACGGCACAATTTTGGGAAGATCAGGTAGGTCTCCAAGGTCTTGGTAAAGATCCCAATTTTCAATTCGCAGAGCAGGAATGTCCAGTTCCTCCAGGATAGGCACAATGTCCGCAAATGATGTAATGTTGAATCGCTTGCCTGATATTGAAAACGAGAGTCCAAATGGGAAGGACCAGCGATAAAGGACTTTGTTGGACCTCATCCAATCTGTTAGGGGCTTCAGGGCTCTCCGCTTCTTAAGGGTGGAAGGGGCAAGGTCTTGATAGACTTCTAGCTTGGCATCCTCAAATGACAGGTCAGGTCGATTTCGTGCAGCTTCCAGTATGGCCGCTTTAACTGGGAAATTGAGGAACCTGCATATGACGTCACGTGGAGGTTCAGTCGGCTTGGGCTTGGGGCGTAATGCCCTATGTGCACGTTCAATGGCTATTTCCTAGGGATAATCGGGGCCCAGCAGGGAACTGCAGATTGAAATGATGGTGGAGGGGATGTCGCCCGGCAGTATCGATTCCGGTATGCCTCGAAATCTTAAATTGTTGCGGCGCCCCCTATTCTCCTGGTCTTCCAGGGCACTGTGCAGCTCATTTAAATATTTTGTGCAGCGGTGTAAGGAGGTGGCGGTCGCTGTGTGATGATCGAGAGAAGCCGCCTGGTGCGATTCCAGTGTATCCACCCGATCCCCGATCTGTCTCACCTCCTGTCTGCAGGCCGCAATTTCGGTGAGGATAGGCTCCATGACTCTGCTCAGCGCTTGATCCAGGTATCTTCTGGTTAGCGGGAGGTCAGAGCGGGCCTGGCTGTCGTCTGAGTCGCTGTCTCCTTTAGGTTGTGGGGGGACGCGCTTCATAGCTTTAGGCGATGGGGCCGGCGCCATCTTGGGTTCCGGGGCTGCTACCGTGGCGTCTGCTTTTTTCAGGAACTTGTCCATGTCGCCGCTTGGAATATGACCTTTGGGGGTCCCAGTGTGATCAGCAAACTTGGGGTTCCCAATTTTTACCATTTTCTCTCAAATGGGCAGATGATTGCTAGTGCTAGGGACGGTCACTTTCACAGGGCAAGGAACTAAGCAGCCATCTCAGTCTGGCGCTAGCTCTGCCCCCTTGGTGTGTTTAAACAACTGTTGTGATCCAGTTTATTAAAGTGCAGGCTTCCTGAATATTTAAACAGAGCAGCTGTATTTAATTCAGTCTCTGGGACGTTGTAAAGCTGCTGTGTCTTTAATACAATTTGAATTTGCCGCCTATTTACATGCGACGGAGTAATCTTCTAATCAGCTGCAGCAGCCGGGACTATTTTGTTCAGGGCTGATGGCAGAGGGCCGGCACTGGGACGCTAGTATAGTCCTAAATTCGCCTGCGATTTGTAGGTAAGTGGTCTGGGGCACTCACCGCTCCCTCGATGGCTTAATCAGGCGTCAGCAGGGGCAATATAGGGACTTGAATCTTCTAGATCCGGCGGCCGGATCTACTTTCGGCTGACTTGGCTGGTCCGGCAGACAGAGCACGGCTCCAGTCAGATGGTCTCTGTTCTTCTCCAGATTCAATTTTGTTGTTACATTCCGACCTGGGATAAAAAATGTGAAGGCTGATGCTCTCTCTCGCTGTTTTCCGGGAGGAGGAAACTCAGAGGACCCGGGTCCCATTTTGGCGGAGGGGGTAGTTGTTTCTGCTCTATATTCCGATTTGGAGGCCGAGGTCCAGGCTGCCCAGACTGAGGCACCTGCCCGTTGTCCTTCTGGGAAGTTGTTCGTGCCTCCTGAGCTACGTCACAAACTCTTTAAGGAGCATCATGATACGGTTCTTGCTGGTCACCCCGGGAGTAGAGCCACGGTAGATCTCATTGCTCGGAGATTTTGGTGGCTGGCTCTTCGTAAGTCGGTGGAGGGTTTTGTGGCTGCTTGTGAGACGTGCGCTCGCGCTAAGGTCCCTCGTTCACGGCCTTCAGGCTCCCTTCTCCCGTTACCCATACCTTCCCGTCCTTGGACACACCTGTCCATGGACTTTATCACGGATCTTCCTCGTTCCTCGGGGAAGTCGGTGATCCTGGTGGTGGTGGACCGTTTTAGCAAGATGGCTCATTTCGTACTTTTCCCTGGTTTACCCAATGCTAAAACGTTGGCGCAAGCTTTTGTCGACCATATTGTTAAATTGCACGGCATTCCCTCTGATATTGTTTCCGATAGAGGCACGCAGTTTGTGTCCAGGTTCTGGAAGGCTTTCTGTTCTCGCCTGGGGGTTCGGCTGTCCTTCTCTTCTGCTTTTCACCCGCAGTCGAATGGTCAGACTGAGCGCCTCAATCAGAATCTGGAGACATATTTGCGCTGTTTTGTGGCAGAGAACCAGGAGGATTGGTGTTCATTTCTCCCTCTTGCTGAGTTTTCTCTGAACAACCGTCGTCAGGAATCTTCTGATAAGTCACCATTCTTTGGTGCATATGGGTTCCATCCGCAGTTTGGGACATTCTCGGGAGGGGCTCTTTCTGGTTTACCTGAGGAGGAGAGATTTTCCTCGTCTTTGTCTACCATTTGGCAAAAGATTCAGAGTAATCTTAAAAAGATGAGTGAGAGGTATAGGCGTGTGGCTGATAAGAGACGTGTGCCTGGTCCGGACCTGAATGTGGGTGATCTGGTGTGGTTGTCTACAAGAAATATTAAACTGAAGGTTCCCTCCTGGAAATTGGGTCCCAAGTATATTGGGCCTTATAAAATCTTGTCAGTCATCAATCCTGTTGCCTTCCGTCTTGATCTTCCACGGGTTTGGAAGATACATAATGTATTTCACAGATCTCTCTTAAAACCATATGTCCAGCCCACGGTACCCTCCTCTTTGCCTCCTCCTCCGATTTTGGTTGATGGCAATCTGGAGTTTGAGGTTTCCAGAATTGTGGACTCTCGCATTGTCCGCGGTTCTCTTCAGTACCTCGTTCATTGGAAGGGTTATGGTCCTGAGGAGAGGATGTGGGTTCCGGTGTCGGACATTAAAGCCACTCGCCTCATCACGGCATTTCATAGGGCTCATCCTGAGAAGGTGGGTCCTGGGTGTCCGGAGTCCACCCGTAGAGGGGGGGGGGGGGGTACTGTCACTACCAGAGCTTTGGGACGTTCTCACAGCTCTGTTTCTCCACCCCTGTGATGATGTCACTACTAGAGCTGGGAGGAGTTCTCACTGCTCTGTTTACTTTTGGTTTCCTTCCTCCCAGCTGTTCCTCATGCGTTTGATTTCCCTCTCTTTATATCACCCCTCCTCCTATTGTGGGGCGTGGATTATAGTTCTCATTTCAGTTGTAGCTCTTGCTTTAGTATCTTCACTTGTAGCTATCAGTTCACTGGACCTGTGTTCTGCTGCAGCAAGCACTCCGGATATTGCCAGCTGTCCTTGGATCCGTCTTCTCTGCGGCTGCAACACCTTCAGCTAAGTGTACAGACATTGTTGTGTACCTGATTATTTTCTGACTGGATCTGAGGTGGCCACGGTTCCCTCCATATACTGAGTAGGGCACTGGTGGCCGTGCCCCTTCCACTATTATAGGGGTTACAGTGGTCATCAGTCTTAGGCACGTGGGCATGCCTCGTTCCGCCATTTGGATCCGGGCATGTGCTTTAGCAGAATAGGGAGAGCTTTGAGGGTCTGACAGGGGTCACCCTTTATCCTCCCTAGTTTGGGTCCGGTCAGTAGCTCTTTTACTGTGTATACTATTGTTGCTCACATACAGCCGTGACAGCGCTAGGGTCAGTGCTAGAAAAGCGATTTACAAGTGCAGGGAAAGATTATTTGAGGATCCAAATAACCATTATACAGCTCTGGCATTCCAGCAATTTGTTCTTGTTATTGGGGTGTAAGTCCTATTTAGTGCCTATTTTAGTACACAAAGAGAAAAATATATACGCATTTCACTTCTGCAGTTATATGTGGTGAAAGCATTTAGTGGCCTATTTAAGTACAGAAAGAAAAATATATACGCACTTCACTGTTGCAGTTATTTGTGGTGAATGCTTTTAGTGGGCTATTTCAGTACAAAAAGATAAATATATTTTCAGTTCACTTCTGCAGTTATATGTGGTGAAAGCGTTTAGTGGCCTATTTCAGTACAGAAAGAAAAATATATACGCACTTCACTGTTGCAGTTATTTGTGGCAAAAGCGTTTAGTGGCCTATTTCAGTACAGAAAGAAAAATATATACGCACTTCACTGTTACAGTTATTTGTGTCAAAAGCATTGAGTGGCCTATTTTAGTAAAAAAGAAATATATATTTGTCGCTTTTAGGGGTGTTTAATTTGCTTTTAATTTATTTAGTTCAGCTAAAATTACGTCAGACAAAGAAGTGCCAGGCCATGCACAGAGGAGTGGCAGAGGCATAAATGTTTCTGGCGCAGGCAGAGGTCACAGCAGAGAAAGGGGGCGTGGCAGCAGCAGTCGCAGCGAGAAGCCTGAGCTCCTGGTGTCATCTAGCGGTCGTGTCTTGACCAGCAACCCAGCAGTTCTTGATTGGTAAACTCGGTCATCCACTTCATCCCAAGTGACATCAGACACCCCCAGCCAACAGTCGATTGGTTTGTCAGACACAACCTTTTCTTGGCATGGCCCGTAGTGATGGGAAGTTCGGATCTTTTAGGTGAATCGGTTCATTTGAATCAGCTCATTCAAATGAACCGATTCATGAATCGGATCTTCGGTTCATTTGGTGAGTCAGACTGCTGAGCTGACTCGCAAGTGCCAGCCCCTCCCACCAACCAATCACAGACCAGAGGGGGCAAGGCAAGCACAGCACAGTAGCAGCTCTGACTGGAGTCCTCTTAGTAGTACAGTCTCGCAAGTGCCAGCCCCACCCCTCCCACCAACCAATCACCGACCAGAGCTGAGGGGGCGAGGCCAGCACAGCACACTGCAGCTCTGACTCGAGTCCTCTGAGCCGTCTGTACAGGGAGTCTAAATGAATCGAATGAGTCACAAGAATCTAAAGATCCGACTCAGTCAGTGACTCATTCGATTCATTGAGTTGAAAGAGCCGTGAGTCTTCAGCCTGTAGAACAGGTTACACTGAGGCTCTCGGCTCTTGTTGCAGCAGAGAGATAAGAGAAGGGACAGGAGCAGAGAGATAAGAGAAGGGACAGATGACACACAGAGTTAGATTACAGGTTGAATTAAATTAACCCTTTAGAATCAAATTGGCTTCTCAGGAGATATATATGTCATATATATCTCATGAGAAGCCAATTTGATTCTAAAGGGTTAATTCAACCTGTAATCTAACTCTGTGTGTCATCTGTCCCTTCTCTTATCTCTCTGCTCCTGTCCCTTCTCTTATCTCTCTGCTGCAACAAGAGCCGAGAGCCTCAGTGTAACCTGTTCTACAGGCTGAAGACTCACGGCTCTTTCAACTCAATGAATCGAATGAGTCACTGACTGAGTCGGATCTTTAGATTCTTGTGACTCATTCGATTCATTTAGACTCCCTGTACAGACGGCTCAGAGGACTCGAGTCAGAGCTGCAGTGTGCTGTGCTGGCCTCGCCCCCTCAGCTCTGGTCGGTGATTGGTTGGTGGGCGGGGAGGGGTGGGGCTGGCAGAAGCAGCTCTTCCACTCTAAGATCATATTACTGACTCCTCCCGAGTCCCGCCCTCAGGCTCCTGCTGCCAGCGTGAGGTGGTGAGGTGAGCGTCTCTGTCTGCATTCATTGTCTGCTGTGACTGAGAAGAGCCGTTTCAAACGGATCGGATCATTCAAATGAATCGACTCCTCCGGTTCACTGAACTGAATCGATTCAAATGAACGATTCGTTCATGAACCGGACATCACTAATGGCCCGGGAGCAGGCCCTGTGCCCTCACTTGTCCTCAACCTGCCTATGTCCTTTGCTGTTCGCTCAGCCACAGAAGTATTGTATGCTGTGAGCTCAGCTCCACTATACAGCGAGGACGAGCTACTAGAGGACAGTCAGCAGCTTCTGCACAGCCAAGATCTGGAGGAGACATCTGCCGCTTCCTCCGCTAGGCGGACAAGAAGTTATAAAAAGAGTGGCATGGCAGCTGGTGTTGAGAGCGGTCAGGCTCTTGACCCAGAGACCATTGAGGAGGACATCAGTGACGTGCAGACACTACTTGATGATAATGAAGCCAATCGCATTTAGGAGTCAGGTGCAGAAGAAGCTTTATTATTATAAGAAGAAGAGGGTGGCAGCTAGCCCGTCAGGCAGCGGCTGAGCCAGAAAGGTGGTAGCATGGCTGGAAGTCAGCAGGGTGGCAGCAGTGGGAGGTCGAGAGCTAAACGTGCCCGTGGTAGACCACCTGCTTTGCAGAAGCCTACCTGCCTAGGAAGTAGTGGTGCATGGGTTCACAGAGGCAGTGGCTGTAGTAGTCAGTCAGTGCGGACTGTTGGGGGGAAAATCACCTACTTGGCAGCGTGGCAGTTTTTTGTTAAGCCGCCGTAGGAGGTTAACATGGCCATATGTAGAATATGTGGGCAGAAGGTGAAGCTTGTCTAGGGTGCCAATGTTGGCACCATGGTCCTGCGTCAATATATGCAGCATCACCATAAAGTGGCTTGAGAGAACCGTGGCTCCCATGTGGTGGTCCAGCTTGCCGCAGCAACCGCTGCATAACCCAGTGGCACACACTCAGTTTCAACCAGTCAAGGCTCCACCACCTCAGCCGAAGGGAGCTGTCTGTCATTCCCATCTTATGCTGATCCAGATGCTCCTGCTTCTCCTCCTCCTACTCCTTGTCAGTCTTTCCATCAGCAATCGATCACGGAAGCGATTGGCAAGAGACAGCAGTATGCGTTCACACATCCAATGGCGCAGAAGATGAACGTGCTCCTGTCCAAGTTGCTGGTGCTTCAGTCCCTCCCTTTCCAAGTGGTGGACTCTGCACCTTTCAGAGAACTGATGGCTTGTGCCGAGCCGAGGTGGAGAGTCCCAAGCCGTCATTTCTTTGCCAAAAAGGCAGTACCAGCCCTACACAAATATGTAGAACAGAAGGTGGGCCAGTCCTTGAGCCTTCCGATGTCTGCCAAAGTGCACAGCAGTGCCGACGTGTAGATCTGTAACTATGGTCAGGGACAATACTGGTCCTTTACAGCCTACTGGGTGAATATGGGTCCTGCACAGCCAAACCAGCAACTTGGCTAGGTCACGCTGCTTCCGCCTCCACGTTGTCACGCTGTTGGTCCTGCGAGAATGTCCGCCTCTGCCTCCTCATCCTCCACCATGTCCTCAGCCTCCACTGCAGGGACAGGTCACAGTGCCCATCCAGCATACCAGATGTGCAGGGCACGGCAGTGTCACGCTGTTCTGCACCTGGCTTGCCTTGGCGAATGGAGTCACATAGGGGAGGAACTGCTTCGTGTGATTCATCAAGAAATCGAATCCTGGCTTTCTTTAAGACAACTGAAAATCGACAATGGGAAGAATATTGTATCGGGGCTGCGTCAAGGCGGGCTGAGCCATGCGCCCTGCATGGCACACATGTTCAATCTGGTTGTCAAGCGGTTCCTGAAGTCTTCCTCCGATCTGCAAGACATCCTAAAAATGAGCAGGAAACTTTGCATGCACTTCAGCCACTCGTACACCGCAAAGCACACCCTCCTTGAGCTGCAGCGGCAGAACGGCATCCCCCAACATAGGCTGATGTGCGACGCTTCCAACCATTGGAATTACACCCTTCATATGTTGGACCAACTATACGAACCTAGAAAGGCCTCCAACGATTTCTTGATGATGCATGCGGATAGGAGTACTCCTCTGTGTAACTTTGATGTCAGCCAGTGGCAGCTCATACGTGACACCTGCCGTTTGCTCAGGCTCTTTGAGGACGCCACGTTATTTGTCAGTCGCCAGTACTACGGGATGAACAACGTCATTCCACTGCTTCATGTCCTGAAACAGATGGTGGTAACAATGGCTGGTCAGGTGACTGGAGAAGTGGCGCCTCGATCTCACGGCCACATGAGCCTTGTGGGGGCTGAACTGGAGGAGGAGGAGGGGGAGGAGGACATTGGAGCATAGGCAATGTGTAGTGAAATGGGTGTTTTTTCTACTCAGGTGACAGGAGAGGAGGCGCAGGAGCCGCCATAGGAGCTACAAGGCGATGAGGAAGAAGAGACAGAGGACCCAGACACAGCGTGGCAGTATGCAGTGGAGATGGAGGCAGGGAGTCCCTCCGAGTCACTTGCACAAATGGCCCGATGCATGCTCACTTGCTTGCGCAGTGACAGCCGAATTGTCACCATGACTTTTGGCTCTCTACCTTGTTGGACCCTCGCTACCGGTCCAGAATGGGGGCCTTTTTTACACTCACTGAGAGGGAAGACAAACTGAACTACCAGAGAGACATCCTATGTAGTCAGTTTGCCACTGCCTATCTGGGCCATTGTCCATCCTCTCGTAGGTCTGACCAGGGGGGCCCTCTGCACACACGTTCCACTGCCATGGCTGCTAGGGAGGGGTTGGGTGGCAGGTGCAGTACCAGCTCCATCAGCAGCAGCCTGAGTCTATAGTCACTGATGAGTAGCTTTCTTCACCCGTATAGTGAAGAAACTACTCACCAACAGCAGCAGTTAGACCTGGAACAGGACCTGAACCAGCAGGTGGTGGCATACTTGGACAGCACCCTGCCAACCCACATTGAAGATCTGCTGGATTACTGGGCAGCCAAACTGGATTTGTGTCCGCAACTAGCAGAGTTTGCCCTGGAAAAGCTGTCCTGCCCGGCCAGTAGTGTGGCATCAGAGCGGTTGTTTAGTGCGGCGGTGGTCATAGTTACCACAAGGAGAATTCGCCTGTCCACCCAAAATGTGGAGAGACTGAACTTTATCAAGATGAATCAGGTGTGGATCAGCCAGGATTTCCACCCACCAATGCCTGATGCATCTGATTAGATGCCGCCTCACCCAAACCTTGAAAAAAGAGACCAGTTTCTTCTGGCTACCTGCCTCAGCTACTACTCTGATGCTGCCACCCGCTTGATGCCACACATCTGATGCCATGTGCTCCTTCTTTCACTTACCTTCATCAGTGGGTACTGGTATTGCCACCCACTGCCCCACTCTGTCACTGGGTCATTTTGTGGTCTCCTGATTCTACTGCCATCTCCACACTATGTCACCTTCACACTCTGTGGTATCCTACTGCTGCTGCCATATCCACACTATGTCACCTTGCCACAGAGTGGCAATGTGACAGTGTGGCAAGGTGACATATCCACACTATGTCACCTTGCCACTCTGTGGCATCGGATGCTGCTGCCGTCTCCACACTATGTCACCTTGCCACTCAGTGGCCTCCTCATACTGCTGCCAACTTCAGACTTTGTCATTGTGCCACTCGGTGGCCTTCTCCTGATGATGCTGCTGTTGCCGCCACCTCCAGACTCTGTTTTTGTGCCACTCGGTGGCCTCCTCATACTGCTGCCAACTCCAGACTCTGTCATTTTGCCTCTCAGTGGCCTTCTCCTGATGTTGCTGCTGCTGCCACCTCCAGACCTTGTCATTGTGCCACTCAGTGGCCTTCAACTGATGTTGCTGCTGTCACCACTTCCAGACTCTGTCATTGTGCCACTCGGGGGCCTTCTCCTGATGCTGCTGTTGCCGCCAGCTCCAGACTATGTTATTGCACCACTCGATGGCCTCCTCCTACCGCTGCCAACTCCAGACTCTGTCATTGTGCCACTTGGTGGTCTTCTCCTGATGCTTCTGCTGCTGCCACTTCCAGACTCTGTCATTGTGTCACTCGGTGGCCTCCTCATACTGATGCCACCTCCAGACTCTGTCATTGTGCCACTCGGTGGCCTCCTCATACTGCTGCCACCACCAGACTTTGTCATTGTGCCACTCAGTGGCCTTCTCCTGATGCTGCTGCTGCCTATTATTATTATTATTATTATTTATTATTAAAGCGCCATTCATTCTATAGTGCTGTACATATGAGAAGAGCTATAAATACATAATACAGACAATTGCACTAATCATAAACAAGACAAGTTACAAACTGGTACAGATGGAGAGAGGGCCCTGCCCGTGAGGGCTTACAATCTACATGGTATGGGAGAAGGCTTGTCTGAAGAGGTGGGTTTTCAGGTTTCTTTTGAAGGATTCCACTGTAGGTGAGAGTCTGATATGTTGGGGTAGCAAGTTCCAGAGTATGGGGGATGCACGGGAGAAATCTTGGAGGCGATTGTGGGAAGAGGTGATAAGAGGAGAAGAGAGAAGGATGTCTTGTGAGGATCGCAGAGTGCATGTGGGGGTGTATCGGGAAAGTAGCTCAGAGATGTAGGGAGGGGACAGGTTATGGACGGCCTTGTATGTATTTGTTAGTACTTTGAAGTGAATTTGCTGGGCAATGGGGAGCCAGTGAAGGGATTGTCAGAGAGGAGAGATAGAGGAGTAATAGGGTGAGAGGTGGATTAGTCGGGCAGCAGAGTTTAGGATAGATTGGAGGGGTGAGAGAGTGCTAGATGGAAGGCCACAGAGGAGAGTGTTGCAGTAGTCTAGGCGCGAGATGATGAGGGCATGCGTACAAGCATTTTTGCAGATTCAAAGTTAAGGAAAGCATAGATGCAGGAGATGTTTTTGAGTTGGAGGCGGCAGGTGGTGGAAAGTGCTTGGATGTGCGGTCTGAAGGAGAGGGCAGAATCCAAGGTCACTCCAAGGCAGCGGACTTGGTTGACCGGGGAGAGGGTGCAGCCATTGATCGTAATAGATAGGTCTGTTGGGGGGGGTTGAGCAAGATGGGGGAAAGAGGATGAATTCTGTTTTATCCATGTTAAGTTTTAGAAAGCAAGAGGAGAAGAAGGATGATATAGAAGATAGACATTGTGGGATTCTGGATAGTAAGGTGGTGATGTCTGGACCAGAGAGGTAGATTTGTGTGTCGTCAGCGTAGGAGTGATACTGAAAGCCATGGGACTCTATGAGCTGTCCCAGGCCAAAAGTGTAGATAGAGAAGAGCAGGGGTCCTAGGACAGAGCCTTGCGGGACACCAACAGAGAGGGAATGAGACAAGGAGGTGGTGCGGAAGTGGGAGACGCTAAACGTCCAGTCTGTGAGGTATGATGTGATCCAGGAGAGGGCCTACACCTCCAGACTCGGTCATTGTGCCACTTGGTGGCCTTCTATTGATGCTGCTGTTGCCGCCACCTCCAGACTCTGTCATTGTGCCACTCGGTGGCCTCCTCATATTGCTGCCAACTCCAGACTCTGAAAAAAATAAGGGGTTGGGTCAGCACAACCTGCCTGTAGGTGCAGATCACTATGGCGAAATACATATACAAACGGAAAATGCAAATGTGATCGCACACTACATCCAGCACTCTGCCCTCCATGCTGGATGAGACATTGGTTTATATTTTGGCCAAAGCATAGTAAGCCACTCACCGCGTCAAGGTCGTCTCATGAGTGGTCCCTAACTCTTGTTCCTACCTGTTCATGGGCCATGACAGCCATAGCATGGAGGGCAGAGTGCTGGATGTAGTGTGCGATCACATTTGCATTTTCCGTTTGTATATGTATTTCGCCATAGTGATCTGCACCTACAGGCAGGTTGTGCTGACCCAACCCCTTATTTTTTTCTTTGTAGTATATATTGGAGGCGTGGCGATCTCCTTGGAGTCATTGCACACCTGACCAGTTAATCTGTCCTTTAGGCTGGTTTTAAAGTCAGTATAAAACTGAGTCTGCTTGTATAGAACCTACCATTAGCCATCTGGCTCCAGGAGAAGTATATGGTGGGTTCAGCATGCATGTTGGTACTTGCATCCCTGGATCCGATGAAAGCTGTAATGGCACCGGACCGGGTTACAAGCAAAGTGTACTTGGCTTGCATGCTGACCTGCATTCCCTGGATTTTATGTGGCTGTCATGGCCCATGAACAGGTAGAAACAAGAGTTAGGGACCACTCATGAGACGACCTTGACGCGGTGAGTGGCTTACTATGCTTTGGCCAAAATATAAACTAACTCCAGACTCTGTCATTGTGCCACTTGGCGGCCTTCTCCTGATGCTGCCACCTCCAGACTCTGTCATTGTGCCACTCGGTGGCCTCCTCATACTGCTTCCACCTCCAGACCCTGTCATTGGGCCTCTCTGGTGTCTCCTCATGCTGCTTCCATCTCAGCACTATGTCTTTGGTCCAGTCTGTGGACTTCTCATGCTGTTCCCACCATACCCACTTCATGACTGGTCCACTATTTTGGTTTTCAGCATGGCTGACATTATCATTTATTTGACCTTTCTTCTGATCTGTCAGAAGGAAGGAAGAATTAGACGCATAACGAATCCTGTCTGTGTAGCAGCTGTAAGGCCTGTATGGTCCCATCAGAATTGGCTTATAATTTGGCAGTCAAAAGCAGTAGTTAGGACAAAAGACAGAAGACATGCAAATATAACATTCACGTGTCATCTCTGTTTTAGATCCACTCTTGTTTTTTTTGGCATTAGCAATACTGATAGATTATTGAACAAATGCTGACCGAGTGAAGGCGTATGTTCCACAGACAGGAACCGTTTTTTTGTGGGTTATTGTTCTGACGGATCAGAGGAAGTGCAAATTAATCAGTGACGTCAACACAAACTTACTGCTGACACCCAGTCCACTCTGTCGGGGGGCTGTACGTGTATAAACAGTTAATAGAACAGGTTCTGTAGACATCTATGTGGAATCAGCTGACGACGGTGTAAAAGGAGTGTGCTTCTTCTGGGGGTTAACATCGACCTGTAAGGCTGAGTTCATACTGAGGGCAGTATAAAATAGTGACAGAAATGCTGATTTCAGCGGTGTGTCACTCATAAGTTGTTGCCGAGATCCAGCATCATAATCATTGCAGCACAGGCCTTGAAAAGAGTAAAATCTACTTGAGAAGAGTCATGGTTATTCATAATCTCATGCACTCTTACCCATCTGCTAATGATTGGCAGTTCTCTCCTAGAGATTCAATTACTGTACATGGTGGCAAAAACACTGTTGCCTGGGCTTTCAAAAGGAACGGTCAGTGGCAATAATGGTGCTGTAGCTGGCACAAGTAGCAGCAGAAGAAGGGGTGGTGGTAGCAGCAGATGCAGCAACAGGCCAGATCTGCCACTGTCCAGCCTTCACGTTTTGACCAACAATCCAGCTGTACTGGAATGGTTGACTTGCTCTTCAACATCATCTCAGGTGACAACAGATACACACAGCCAAGAATCATTGGGTTACTCTGACTCCACACTTAGCTGTCATGGCCCAAGAACAACTGTTGTGCCCTCATCTAACTGTCTAATGCATGCTTCCGACTCTGCTCTGCTTTTCAGCAAGGACCAGCTTAGTGAGGACAGTCAATAGCTACAGGCTCGGAGGAGAGGTCTGCTGTATCTTCACTTAGATGTGTAACTAGCAATGATGACAGTCACGAGTAAGTGCGTGTTGTAAGCGGTCAGGGACATGGCCATGAGATTAGTGAGGGTGACATAAGTGACAACCAAAAAGTAGTAGATTATGATGTAACCAATTTCACATGGGAGCCAGGTGAAGAGGGGGCATCAATATCATCATCAGTGGGTGAGGGTGGCAGCAGGCCTGTGAGACAGCAGCAGGGTGGCAGTGTGCCGATGAGCCACCAGTGAAAAATTAGTGGGAGATCTAGATCCAAAGCACCCGGGTTGGACTGTCTGCTTCACAGGAGCCTATCCGTCAGAAAACAACTAGCGGTGCATGGGTTCATAAAGGCAGCGCAGGCTGTCACCACGGAGTGTTGGGGGTTAAATGCCATACTTGGAAGTGTGGGAATTTTTTATCAAGTCGATGGAGGATGTTAGCGTGGCAGTATGCAGGATATGTAGGCAGAAGTTGAAGCGTGGTCAGGGTGTTAATGTTGGCACCATGGCCCTGCGTCAGCCCATGGAGCATCGCCATAAAGTGGCCTGGGAAAATCATGGCATTAACGTAGTGATACAGCCTGATGCAGCAACTGCTGCATTTCCCAGTGTCCCGCAAGCCTTCTCCAGCATTCAGGGATCCAAAACATCAGTAAAAGGGAGCTGTCGTTCCTTCCCTTCGTCTATTGCTCCTGATGCTGCTCGTCATGTTTTTTGCCAACCATCGATCACCATTACGATTGCAAAAGGCCGACGATAGCCGCGCACTCATCCAATTGCGCAGAAGCTGAACATGCACCTAGCCAGGTTTCTGTTACTTCAGTCCCTGTCTTTCCATATCGTGGACACGTATGTTGAGCAGAAGGAGGGCAAGTGCTTGACCCTGTCTGTGTCTGGTACAGTTCATGCCAGCGCTGACATGTGAAGCTGTCGCTATGGTCAATGACAATATATGTCCTTCATAGCCCTCTGGGTAAATGTGTTTCCAGCCCAGGCACATCAGCAACATGGAAAGGTGATGGCAATGCCACAACCGTGTTGTAATTGTGGAATTTCTGCGCCAATGTCCTCCTCTGCATCCTCATTCTCATCCTCGTTCTCAGCCTCCAATGTAGAAACAGTTCACAGTGGTCCTCCAGCATACCACCTATGCAAAGCACAGCGTTGTCACACTGTTCTGCATCTGGTCAGCCTGGGCGAATGGAGTCCCACCAGGAAGGAACTGCTTCACGTCATCAATTAACTGCAAGGCGTCTGGAAAATGTCAAGGAAACTTCAATCACTCTTACCGTGCAAAACACGCCCTCCTTGAGCTGCAAAGGCAGAATGGTGTTCCCCTACATTACCTCATATGCAACGTTTTCATATATTGGAACTCCATCCTCCACATGTTGGACAGACTATATGAGCAGAGGAAACCTGTGACCAATTTCTTAAAGATGCAGAAGGACAGGACTACTCCCCAGGACTAACTTTGGCATTAGACAGTGGCAGCGAATGTGTGACACCTGCTATTTTCTCAGGCCTTTGAGGAGGCCACTTTATTTGTCAGTCACCAGGACTACGAGATCAATTATCTCATTCCATTCCTTCACGTCCTGGAGGGAATGCTGATAAATCTGACTAGCAAGGGGACAGAATACATGGTGTCTACATCTCATGGCCACCTGAGCCCTGTGGAGGCTGAACTGGCACAGAAGGAGGAGGACGAGGAGGACATAAACACACAGGTGTTCTATATAGACCTCGGTGGTTTATATACCCAAGCGACAGGAGAAGAATAGGAGGAGCATGAGGATCTAGAGAGTGATGACAAAGGTGACGCAGATTACCCCGACAGACCATGGCAGTATGCAGTGGAGATGGAGGCAGGGAGTCCCTCTGATGCCCTTGTGCAAATGACCAGATGCATGCTGAGCTGCTTGCTTAGTGGCCGCCACATTATTAATATTTGGCAGAGGGATGACTACTGGCTCTTCACAATGTTAGACCCTAGTTAGTCCAAAATGGGGGCCTTTATTACACCTACTATTGAGACATCCTTTGTAGTCAGTTGGTCGCTGCCTACACGCCCCATTGCCCATCTTCACGAAGGTCTAACCAGGCGGACCCTCTGAGCTCACTCTCCACTGCCATGACAGCTGAAGGAGGATGGAGGCAGAAGCAAAACCAGCTCCATCAGCAGCAACTTAAGTCTCTCATGAGCACTTTTCCTCACTCGCCTACTGAAGAAACCATCAAGCAGCAGCAGGACATGGAGCAGAACCTGAACCAGCAGGTGGTGTCATACTTGGACTGCACAGTGTCACCCTAAATCTAAGATCCCCTGGACTACTGGGCAGCTAAACATGAATTGTGACCGTAGCAGGCCAAAGTTGCCCTGGACAAGTTTTCCTGCCCAGTCAGTAGTGTGGCATTAGAGCAGGTGTTTAGTGTGGCAGTTAGTATAGTTACCCCAAAGAGAACTCGCTTTTCAACACAAGATGTTGAGAGACTAACCTTTATATAGATGAATTAGGCGTGGATCAACCAGGATTTCTAGACACCAGTGCCTGATAGAACAAATTAGATCATTCTGACAGTAATGATCTGATTGTAGTGTGCTGCCACATTGGAATATTCTGCAAAATGTGCCGTTACTTCTGGCCACGTGCTGCTCACAGTATTCTGATGCTGTCACCCCGCCTAATGCCACACGTCTGCCATCTGCTCCAACTGTGATCGCCACCATCTTGTGCTGTTACTGCCTTGCTGTTGCCCCCCCCCCACCTCCCCACTCTACTCCAGGGCCATTATTGTGACTCTCCATGCTGTTGTCACCCTCACCACTTTATTATGGGGCACTATTGTGACTCTTCATGCTGTTGTTCACCTCACTATTCTGTTCCAGGGCCACTATTGTCACTCTTCATGCTGTTGTCAACCTCACCACTCTGTTACAGGGCCACTATTGTGACTGTTCATGCAATTGATAATCTCACCAGTCTGTTACAGGGCCACTAGTGTGCCTGTTTGGCCTTGTTGACAGAACAGAAAAAATAACAAAAAAAATAAAAAAACAGGTCCTGTCCTTTGAGCATCCAGAAGGCCTCTATCACACGTTCAGTATTTTGCATCGGGATTTCATTATGATTTGGAAGCCAAAACACAGACGACAGGCAAATATTTCCATCACATTATCTCTGTTTTGGATCCACAACAGTTTTTGCCTTAGCAATACTGATCAAATACTGATGGTTTGAAGGAAGATGCTCAAGCTACAGGATTATCTATTTTTAGGCTGTTCTGACAGATCAGAAGGACGCAAAAATAAACAGTGATGTGTACACAGCCTTAATGCTGACACCCTCTACACTGTCATGGGACCACTACTGGAATCTTGGGCCACTGTAAGGGTCCATTCACACGTACGCAAAATGGGTCCGCATCCATTCCGGAATTTTGTGGAACAGGTGCGGACCCATTAATTTTCAATGGGGCCGAAATGTGCTGTCCGCATTTGCGGATCCGCACTTCCGTTCCGCACAAAAATAGAACATAGAAAAGGCATTTTCTATGAGAGTGCTGGCGAGGTGCGGTCCGCAAAATGCTGAACGCACACTGCCGGTGTCCGTGTTTTGCGGATGTGTGACCCTAAGTCTAAACCGATAAATTAAAGTACACACTTCTGTTATTTGGTCAGTTATATAAATACCAAAACCAAGACACACATATAATGTATTAGCAAATTTTATTACAAATCAATTAGGCTGCGTTCACATAGCATAGCACCACGGTGATGGACCATGTGATTGGAGCATGTGATCTGACGTCACCAAAGGTCCTTTAGCCCATAGCTCATCTTTAAAGAAGTAAAGAAGAGACCGGGAACTACGCGAACAAGAGGAGAAGGTGAGTTATTTTTTTAAATTTTTTTTTAACCCTCAATTGATCACCTACTAAGCATTCTGTTTTCAGAATGCTATTATTTTCCCTTATAACCATGTTATAAGGGAAAATAATAACATCTACACAACACCGAACCCAAACCTGAACTTCTGTGAAGAAGTTCGGGTCTGGGTACCACAGTCGGTTTTTTATCACACGCGTGCAAAACACATTGCACTTGCGCATAAAAACTGAACATCGGAACGCAATCGCAGTCAAAACTGACTGCAATTGCATTCCTACTCGCGCGGGTTTGCCGCAATACACCGGGTCGCATCCGGACCTAATCCGGACACGCTCGTGTGAACCCAGCCTTAAATATTACATATCAAAAAATGATAAAAACTAGCAGCAATGTTGGTGGTGCTGATACACAGGATATGCACCTCGGACCCACTCGGTCAGAAAAATGACACAAAAGAAAAGGACACTAAATATGGTAAAAGACTGGTACCAAAATCACTATCTTATGAACAAACCAATGTCCTAATGCAGCTACTACACAATACTAGGTAAGATGCCTAGAGGGTGCTATCATGGATAAAGTATAACAAGGAACTAACATCCTGAACAATCAATAATCCAATATAACCCACCAATAGAACAACCATATATATCTATCATGAAAGCAATAGCTGTAATGTCATACAGACCAGGAGTACCGTGGGACACACCAACCCCAACGCATGTTTCGCCTAAGCTTCTTCCTGGCTGCATGTCTACACCTCTCACCCATCCCACCCTTTATCCTGCACCCAATGGACAAGTCCATGTCATTAATGCTTACACCTGATTGCCCACAGCCTATTATGGCACACAGTCTCGCGAGATCAGTCCCGACAACGTGATCAAACGCCGATCACATGATCGGACTGACCCTGTGTATCAGCACCTCCAACATTGCTGCTAGTTTTTATCATTTTTTGATAAGTAATAATTAATTAATTTGTAATAAAATTTGCTAATACATTATGTGTGTCTTGGTTTTGGTATTTATTCATGTTGTGTTGCACACCTTTAATCTTGATAGGTTGTTCAATTCTATCGTTGTTTTGGTCAGTTACAGTATATCCATCACTTATTGTGAGGTAAATTTAGGAGCCAAGTCTACTCTCGGATTAGGTATCATGAATAGATCTGCACCTCTTCTGTGGTTTTGACCCTCATCTGCTTTAGGCTGACAAAGACTGATGAGAATAACTGACCAAATAAGTCAAGTGTGAACTAAACCTAATAGTGATGCACAGTCATTTTACAGCTGACAGAAGGGATTCAAATGCATGTGTTTACACTGCCACAACATGGATGAAAAGAACCTTTTTTTTCTCCACTACTTTATTGGCGCTGCCTCTATGTCCTTATTTTGCTCCACTAAAGAGTCATTGGGACACCTGCAGGGGCACTTTACTGAAGGTTACTGTATCCTTTTTTTTTTTTTTTTGTGGGGGGGGGGGGTTCAGGGATTAGCTAGGAATGTTGATGGCCTGTATGATGATGCAGAGGACTGTGCAACTGTAACTGTACAGATGTGTTCTGTCTATGATATCTCTATGATTGGATAAAGTGATTTGGAAGTGCTTTGTCCAATCATTAACAGGAAAGTCAATTATGGTGATGAGGACCTATGGGTCCCCCTGATTAGGGACCAGTTACAACGATGCCCGCTGCTACTCCTATAGCTACCTTATTGATGTTTTGGTTTGAAGCTTAGCTGTAACTTAGCGCAATACACTTGAAGGGGAATGAGCTTCAAAAAGAAGATATTGCACCAATCAGTCAGAACATTGCACATTTCTGGAATATTCTTAGAAAATTTCATCAATATATAAAGATACAGAACCAGTTGGATTAACACTGTAGTCCAGTTTTCTTACAGTTTAAACTGTCTGTCGTCATTAAAAACAAGTATATCTTACATTGGAGGTCCAAAAAAGGAGAGCTAGGTTTTATTATGAAAGCTTTTACTTAATTTTGATTTTCGCCCTGTGTTGTAGAAGATTAGATAATTTCTTAAAGGGATTCTGTCATGAAATTTTACCCCTATAACCTAAACATATGCTCATGTCCGGAGTAAGAATCTTAAGCTGGCATTATTAAACTTCACTGTGGCTCTATTTGCACAAAAAAATTGTTTTTATAACCTGTCAATCACTCACTTAAGGTGCCCAAGGGGAGGTCCGTTAATACAGGGTGCCCGTCCGCACCCCTCACCTTTCGGTGTCCAGCGCCGCCTACCTAGCTCCCCTCCGCCTCCGCAATCCTACCCGGCGCTAGGCACCGGACGGCGAGGGGTGCGGCCGGGCACCCTGTATTAACGGACCTCCCCTTGGGCACCTTAAGTGAGTGATTGACAGGTTATAAAAACCAGTTTTTTGTGCAAATAGAGCCACAGTAAAGTTTAATAATGCCAGCTTTGGATTCTTATTATTACTCCGGACATGAGCATATGTTTAGGTTATAGGGGTAAAATCTCATGACAGAATCCCTTTAAAAACACATTGATACAAATGGTCTTTTATTTGCTCAAAGGGAATCTGTTACATTGATACTGTTACATGTTATCAAGTGAAAGTAGGTGGGCAGATTTATATATACTTTCTAGGAAAACTTTCAGTACAGCTTAATTGAAATCCTTGCTTAGTGATTGATAGTGATGAGCGGCATAGGCAATATTTGTTTTAGCGATATTTCACAACTTTTTTGCATAATATTCGCAATAAATCTTCAAATTCTAGAATTTGTGATGTCCAGTCATTATTTTTGAGATTGGGCAAATCGGCACTAATGATGCGCATATTTTTTGCGCAATACATGCAACTTCACATTTTATCAGGTTTGAGTAGATGTTACTGATTGGTGCACTAAGTATTGTTGTGACATCACAGCACTTTGTCTGTAGCATGTATGCATGGACAGCAGAGAAACAGTAATTCCTATCACACTACCTAACACCCTGCACTGGAACCTATCAGCTACACTATATCACTATTTAACCTACACTGACTAACTCCCACTAACTATCTGTATTAGGCTACTTTCACACTTGCGTTCGGGGTTCTGCTTGTGAGTTCCGTTTGAAGGCTCTCACAAGCGGCCCCGAACGGATCCGTACAGCCCCAATGCATTCTGAGTGGATGCAGATCCACTAAGAATGCCTCAGTTTGGCACCGTTTGGGCTCTGTTCCGCTCAGCAGGCGGACACCCGAACGCAGCTTGCAGCGTTCGAGTGTCCGCCTCGCCGTGTGGAGCCAAACTGATCCGTGCAGACTTACAATGCAAGTCAATGGGGACGGATCCGTTTGACGTTGACACAATATGGTGCAATTGCAAACGGATCAGTCCCCCATTGACTTTCAATGTAAAGTCAGGAGTCCCTATTAATATACCATCGGATCTGAGTTTTCTCCAATCCGATGGTATATTTTAACTTGAAGCGTCCCCATCACCATGGGAACGCCTCTATGTTAGAATATACCATCGGATTTGAGTTAGATCGTGAAACTCAGATCCGACAGTATATTCTAACACAGAGGCGTTCCCATAGTGATGGGGACGCTTCAAGTTAGAATATACTGAGAATTGTGTAATAACTGCCCCCTGCTGCCTGGCAGCACCCGATCTCTTACAGGGGGCTGTGATCCACACAATTAACCCCTCAGGTGCCGCATTCCTTATAGCACATATATCAGTAGGAGGAGCGCCCAGCCGGTCACAGACATCGCAGGTAAGTATAATGCTTCTAAAATTGCCAAGTAACCATGGCTGCCAGGACTGCAGTAGCGTCTTGGCTGCCATGGTAACCGATCGGAGCCCCAGCGATTAAACTGGGACTCCGATCGGAACTCTCCGCTGCCACCAATGATGGGGGGTCGGTCATTTTAATTAGGGGAGGGAGAGGGGAGGCCACACTGGCCACCAATGAATATAATACTTGGGAGGGAGGGGGGCCGCACTGGCCACCAATGAATATAATACTGGGGAGGGAGGGAGGGGGGCCGCACTGGCCACCAATGAATATAATACTGGGGAGGGGGACCGCACTGGCCACCAATGAACATAATACTGGGAGGGAGGGGGGCCGCACTGGCCACCAATGAATATAATACTGGGGAGGGAGGGAGGGGGGCCGCACTGGCCACCAATGAATATAATACTGGGGAGGGAGGGAGGGGGGCCGCACTGGCCACCAATGAATATAATACTGGGGAGGGGGACCGCACTGGCCACCAATGAATATAATACTGGGGAGGGAGGGGGGCCGCACTGGCCACCAATGAATATAATACTGGGGAAGGAGGGAGGGGGGCCGCACTGGCCACCAATGAATTTAAAACTGGGGAGGGAGGGGGTCTGGCCCCTGCTGCCTGGCAGCCCCTGATCTCTTACAGGAGGCTATGATACGCACAATTAACCCCTCAGGTGCGGCACCTGAGGGGTTAATTGTGCGGATCACAGCCCCCTATAAGAGATCGGGTGCTGCCAGGCAGCAGGGGGAAGTCATGTACACAGTTCTTTTAGTATATTCTAACTTGAAGCGTCCCCATCACCATGGGAATGCCTCTTTGTTAGAATATACAGTCGGATCTGAGTTTTCACGAAGTGAAAAATCAGATCTGAAAAAAACAGTTATGCAGATGGATCCGTTCTGAACGGATGCAAGCGTTTGCATTATAGGTGCGGATCCGTCTGTGCAGATACCAGACAGATCCGCACCGAACGCATGTGTGAAAGTAGCCTTATATATATGAGCTAACTATCTAATGTAATTAGATAAGGAATAGGATCCAGATAAAAGCACAGAGCATAGCAATGTCACTGCTGCCTCTCTCAGAACTGCAAAAAAAAATTGCAGAAAAAAGCTGCTGGGGAATTTCTTATATAGAAAATAACAATGATAGCGCGCTCTATATATGTGGACGGTGGCTGCAATCAAAACCTCCCCCATCCCCTAGTTAGATAGCTCCCCACAGGGCTAAGATCAAGCTCAGTTACCTTGTGGGTCGGCTGCACATTCCACGGGGTCCTGCAACTTTCGTGGGGTGTTATTTAGGTTGCTGCAGGCACAAGTCAAAGCGTCTTGAACATGGAGTTGCACCCTGCCCGGTGGCCCGACTCCTTTGCTTCAATGTGGTTGACGCTCGCACGGAGCGGGAGTGATGTCACTACTATGGCTACAGAGAGTCACAGGTACCACTAAACCTCTCGACGCGTTTCAAATAGAATCGCTATCCGAAACGCGTTGAGAGGTTCAGTGGTACATGTGACTCTCCGTAGTCATAGTAGTGACGTCACTCCTGCTCCGTGCGAGCGCGAACCACAACATTGAATCAAAGGAGCATCGCCACTGGCCGGGGCGCGACTCCATGTTCAAAACGCTCTGACTTGTGCCTGCAGCAACCTAAATAACACCCCACGAAAGTTGCAGGACCCTGTGGAATCTGCAGCCGACCCAAAAAGTAACTGAGCTTGATCTTAGCCCTGTGGTGAGCTCTCTAACTAGGGGGTGGGGAAGGTTTTGATTGCAGCCACTGTCTACTATATAGAGCGCGTTATCATTGTTATTTTCTGTTCTATTGTTTACTTTAGTGTGGCAGTTACGTTGCGGTCCTGCTACGATACTGCAGCTACACAGTGAGGAGGGAAGTATAGCTGTATTGGGATAACAAAATAAGAGTTTCTTATATAGTAAAGGGGTAGGAAACTTTGCTATTAGTTGCTAGGGATGTTGCTAAGCTCAAAGACATTGCAGCCTTCTAAATGGCCCACAAGCAAGAAGGGAGGTTACCGATGGAAAAAAAAAATATAGAATATTCACGAATACGAATATATAGCACTATATTCTACATCTTGACATGCTGTCAGCAGTGTAGACCAGATACCATTTTCATGATGACAGGTTCCCTTTAACTTATATGCTTTCTAGAAAGACTCTATCAAAAAACAAGAGTAGACTAAGTTCCTTTAATAATACATCCAATTTTATTAAAGTTGATTAAAATACATAATAAATAATATACTGCTAATAGGGAATCAAAAAGTCACATCACATATCAATATCTAGTGATGAAAAGTCCCTAATATATGATTAATATCAAAATTGGAAACTGACTGTCCCACGTAAGAAAACACCATAAAATAAATACTGCATGCATATAATCACACAGAATAGAGTCCTATGTGGACAATCCCTGTATTGTGCTGCTGCAATATAAACATGAGCCCAAATACTAAATAACAATCAAAGACCCTAAAAGGGCGAGAGCACAATGGGATGAACAATCTACATGCCATATAAAAGTGCATAGTGCATCTATAATACTCTATGGAGTGTTCGGACACTCCATAAAGTATTAGAACATATTTATCAAAAGGAGCTATTTAGATGAATGGCAATCAGGTATTCATTTGGGTTACATACCAAAGTGCTATTGTGCGTGTGGCAAACTTCCTCAACGCGCGTTTCGCGGTTATCGCTTCGTCAGGACTTTTATATGAGATGTAGATTGATCATCCCATTGTGCTCTCGCCTTTTTAGGGTCTTTGATTGTTATTTAGTGTTTGGGCTCATGCTTACAGGGATTGTCCACATAGGACTCCATTCTATGTGATTATATGCATGCAGCATTTATTTTCTGGTGTTATCTTACGTGGGACAGTCAGTTTCCAATTTTGGCATTAATCATGTATTAGGGACTTTTTATTACTTGGTATTGATATGTGACGTGGCTTTTTTTATTCCATATTAGCAGTATATTATTTATTATGTATTATAATCAAGTTTAATAAAATTGTATGCATTAGGGTACATTCACACTAGCGTTAGTTTAATCCGACAGGCAGTTCCGTTGTCGGAGCTGCCTGCCGGATCCGCCGATCAGTGTGGTGCGGATCCGTCTACAAATTGCAAAAACGGATCTGTCTCTCCGCTTGTCATGCGGATGGACGGATCCGTCTTGCAGTCTTTTTCACAGTTTTTCATGGATCCGTCCTTCAGTTGTTTTGCAATGCCGGATCTGGCACTAATGCAAGTCAATGGGGATCCGGGATTCCAGCTACTGATCATGCATTTTGGACGGACATAATACCGCAGCATTTCTACTGGTAATGCCTCTCCCTATACACCCAAGCATTCTGCTAGCATTTCCTGCTGCTCTATGACATTGTCGGCCTACCATTAAGTCTTCTGAAATAATGACCCCTAAATCCCTTTCCTCAGATACTGAGGTTAGGATTGTATCACTGATTTTATATTCTGCTCTTGGGTTTTGGACGGACATAATACCGCAGCATGCTGCTGTATTATGTCCAGCCAAAACGCCTGACAGTGACTGAACGGAAGGCATACTGATAGAAACATAGAAACATAGAATGTGTCGGCAGATAAGAACCATTTGGCCCATCTAGTTTGCCCAATATACTGAATATTATGAATAGCCGCTGGCCCTATCTTATATGAAGGATGGCCTTATGCCTATCCCATGCATGCTTAAATTCCTTCACTGTATTTGCAGCTACCACTTCTGCAGGAAGGCTATTCCATGCATCCACTACTCTCTCAGTAAAAGTAATACTTCCTGATATTTCTTTTAAACCTTTGCCCCTCTAATTTAAAACTATGTCCTCTTGTAGCAGTTTTTCTTCTTTTAAATATTTTCTCCTCTTTTACCTTGTTGATTCCCTTTATGTATTTAAAGTTGCTATCATATCCCCTCTGTCTCGTCTTTCTTCCAAGCTATACATGTTAAGGTCCTTTAATCTTTCCTGGTAAGTTTTATCCTGCAATCCATGTACTAGTTTAGTAGCTCTTCTCTGAACTCTCTCCAAAGTATCAATATCCTTCTGGAGATATGGTCTCCAGTACTGAGCACAATACTCCAAATGAGGTCTCACTAGTGCTCTGTAGAGCGGCATGAGCACCTCCCCCTTTCTACTGGTAATGCCTCTCCCTATACACCCAAGCATTCTGCTAGCATTTCCTGCTGCTCTATGACATTGTCGGCCTACCATTAAGTCTTCTGAAATAATGACCCCTAAATCCCTTTCCTCAGATACTGAGGTTAGGACTGTATCACTGATTTTATATTCTGCTCTTGGGTTTTTACGCCCCAGGTGCATTATCTTGCACTTATCAACATAAAATTTTAGTTGCCAGATTTTTGACCATTCTTCTAGTTTTCCTAAATCCTTTTCCATTTGGTGTATTCCTCCAGGAACATCAACCCTGTTACAAATCTTTGTGTCATCAGCAAAAAGACACACCTTACCATCGAGGCCTTCTGCAATTTCGCTGATAAAGATATTAAACAATATGGGTCCCAGAACAGATCCCTGAGGTACCCCACTGGTAACAAGACCATGGTCTGTATATACTCCATTGACTACAACCCTCTGTTGTCTGTCCCTCAGCCACTGCCTAATCCATTCAACAATATGGGAGTCCAAGCACAAAGACTGCAATTTATTGATAAGCTTTCTATGTGGGACAGTATCAAAAGCCTTACCAAAGTCTAGATAAGCGATGTCTACTGCACCTCCACCATCTATTATTTTAGTCACCCAATCAAAAAAATCAATAAGATTAGTTTGACATGATCTCCCTGAAGTAAACCCATGGGATTTTAGATGTTCCACAATCCTCTCCTTAAGTATAGTTTCCATTAATTTCCCCACTATCGATGTCAGGCTTACTGGCCTATACTGATGCCTCCCTACTACCTACTACCTTTCTTGTGAATGGGCACAACATTTGCTAATTTCCACTCTTCTGGGACGACTCCTGTTACCAGTGATTGGTTAAATAAATCTGTTAATGGTGCTAGTTCACCACTAAGCTCTTTTAATAGCTTTGGGTGTATCCCATCAGGCCCCTGTGACTTATTTGTATTAATTTTAGACAGCTGACTTAGAACCTCTTCCTGTGTGAAGAGACATGCATCAAAAGATCCATTAGTCTTCCTTCCTAACTGAGGTCCTTTTTCTTCCTTTTCCTTTGTAAAAACTGAACAGAAGTATTCATTGAGGCAGTCAGCTAGTGTCACACCGGTGCAGGTTTTAGAAGGTCTGAAAGATTATCTGCACATTAGTGATCTGACAGCCTCTTTTGGTTTTGGTTTCACTTTGTCTGTGTGTTGCTTGTATGTCCACACCTCCTGTTCAGGTGTGGATCATGTGACCTTTACCTCCCCCTATTTAGTCTGACTTTATCCATCACTCCTTGCTCTGGATAGCTTCATTTGGTTTTTGAAGGAGCTGGAGTGTGGTTCTAGTTGAAGTCCTGTTCATCCATCATCCATCAGCCTCAGAAGTTACCGTATTTTTCGCTTTATAAGACGCACTTCCCCTCCCCAAAAGTGGGGGGAAAATGGCAGCGCGTCTTATAAAGCGAACACTGCCATGTTTACTTTGGTGACGCTGATACATCGCAAGTCGCGATGTATCAGAGGGGTGGGAAGAAGGGACGGAGGCTGGCAACACTCACGGCGGGGCCAGATGCAGTCACTGTACTGTAATACATCGGGCCCCGCTCACGGCAATTATCACATGTACAGTCTATAATCTTCAAGCAGTATCTCTGCTTTAAACTAGGGCAATCCTCTGTAGTAGTACAACTCACTATGAAAGCGGCAGGCAGAGCGGCAGCGCAACCTCGCAATTCTCACTCATTCACGCTCCTCCCATTTCATTCATGGGAAGGAAGTGGGAGTAGCGTGAATGAGTGAGAATCGCGAGGTTACGCTGCCGCCCTGCCTGCCGCTTTGATAGTGAGTTGTACTACTACAGAGGATTGCCCTAGTTTAAAGCAGAGATACTGCTTGAAGATTATAACATATGAAAACTGTTTCATTATACTCTGCTTTCTTCTATAACAGTACTCACTATGAAAGCAGCGGTCCAGCCGGCGAGTGACGTCACTCACTCGGTCATGCTCCTCCCACTTCATTAATGAAGCTGGCAGGAGCGTGACTGACTGAGTGAGTGACGTCACGTGCTGGCCAGACTGCTGCTTTTATAGTGAGTACTGTTATAGAATAAAACAGAGCCATTAAAAGATTTTACATATAAAGTCTACTGTGTGCCCTGTGGTGTAATGGGGGTCACTATTCACACAGGGACAATATACTGTAACGCATATGATACTGTGACCAGCATAAGATCATCTTATGCTGGTCACAGTATTATATGTGTCACAGTATATTGTCCCTGTGTGAATAGTGACCCCATTACATAAGATGCTATATATGATGCTACATCCCCCGTAGTAGTGTATCATCCACACATCCCCCTCATAACAGTGCGTCATCCACAGATCCCCCATAACAGTGCGTCATCCACAGGTCCCCCCATAACAGTGTCATCCACAGGTCCTCCCATAACAGTGTCATCCACAGGTCCCCCCATAACAGTGCGTCATCCACAGGTCCCCCCATAACAGTGTGTCATCCACAGGTCCCCCATAACAGTGCGTCATCCACAGGTCCCCCCATAACAGTGCGTCATCCACAGGTCCCCCCATAAGAGTGCGTCATCCACAGACCGCCATTAGTGCAAAACCCCTCCAAAAGCACACCTTTTGGTTACATTTTTTTTTTCTTATTTTCCTCCTCAAAAATCTAGGTGCGTCTTATCATCAGGTGCATCTTATAAAGCGAAAAATATGGTAAGTGTTCCGCTTGTTGTATTTTGTATTCCCCCCACCTTTGTTGTTTGCTAGGCCTCAGCGAGACGCTGGTTCCTTCACCAGGGAAGGAGCAGGTTGTCTCTGCCCTGTCATTACCATTAGGGCATCCAAGGGCCACCAGGGTTTTCTAGGTTTCTGTGTATGGACATCTCTACCATCGGGAGGTGCCCATACGGATAGGAGTTAGGGCCAGGAGCAGGGTTTTATAGGTGGTGACCCTTTTCCTTCCCTAGCTGTGAGGCCTAGTGTCTTTTCCCTTCCTTCTTGTTGTCTTTTGGTGTTCTCCCCTACTACATCCGTGACAGCTAGATCTTTATCTTCTTCCATATAACTTCCTTCGTTTTTAATTTGTTAATTCCTTGTTTTAGTTTCCTTTTTTCATTTATGTATCTGAAGAATGTCTTATCGCCTTTTTTCACTGACTGAGCTAATTTTTCTTCTGTCAGTGCTTTAGAAGCTCTTATAACTTGTTTGGTCTCTCTCTGCCTAATCTTATAAATTTGCCTGTCATCCTCGTTTTTTTTATTTTTATAATTACTAAATGCTATCTTTTTGTTTTTAATGATTTGGGCTACTTCTGCTGAGTACAACAGTGGTCTCTTCCTATTTTTTTCTTTTACTGACAAGCCCAATGCAATTATCTGTTGCCTTTAATAGTCCCATTTCTCCTGGACTCCATTGAAACTGTTCTAAATCTAAAACTTTTGTTTTTGTGTGGTGTGACTTAGTCACTGTACTTATAGTAAACCACACTGACTGGTGATCACTAGATCTAGAGGTGGGACGAATCCAATTTTTTTCAAATCCGAATCCGAAAAGGTTCTCGAATCTTTTGAATCTTTCGAATCTCGAATCCTACGAATCCTACCTTGGCATTAGGCATGTATAAAGTTATTGGTTTGGAGGGGTTAATGGAAACACCTTGGCATTAGGCATGTATAAAGTTATTGTTTTGAAGGGGTTAATAACTTTATATATGCCCATTGCCAAGGTGCTTCCATTAACCACTCCAACCAATAACTTTATACATGCCTAATGCCAAGGTGTTTCCATTAACCCCTCCAAACTAATAACTTTATACATGCCCATTGCCAAGGTTCTTCCATTAACCCCTCTCCAAACCAATAACTTTATACATGCCAGCCTAATGCCAAGGTTCTTCCATTAACCCCTCCAAACCAATACCTTTATACATGCCCATTGGGTTTGGAGGGGTTAATGGAAGCACCTTGGCATTAGGCATGTATAAAGTTATTGGTTTGTAGGGGTTAATGAAAGCACCTTGGAGGTGCGTTCATTAACCCCTCTCTAAACCAATAACTTTATACATGCCAAGGTGGTGCCTGCAGCCTCCATTAACCAAGACCGTCTTCATCCCAGCATGCACTAAGACCTTACGTGAAGTCAGACACACATCGTTAGCTGGCGTGATGATGATGTATGAGCGCAACTGCGCATTACGCAAAGTCCTGCCTCTCTGGCCTCCGGAGGACACGGAAGCGGTGAGTGAGACGCTTAATTTCACTCCCGCAGGGAAACTGCATCGACGAATTATTATTTTTTTACTCGATTTAATGGAGTTATTCGAATAATTGTTTCAGCCCTACTCGGCGGGATTCGTCAGATTCAAATTACGGAAATGATGTCGGGATTCGAGTCCACGAATCCCACGAATCCAGCAAGATTCGATGGATTCGTGGATTCGACGTATCCCCCGTCCCATCTCAGTCTAGATCCCAAGATTTCCCCCACAGTAATATCAGATAACAAATTCCCATTTGTGAATACTAAATCTAAAATGGCCTTATTCCGGGTTGGCTCCTCAACTACTTGCTGTAGAGATAATCCCAGTAGGGTATTTAGAATATCTTTACTCCTGGCAGAACTAGCTATTTTGGTTTTCCAGTTTACATCAGGAAGATTAAAGTCTCCCATAATGATAACTTCCCCTTTCAATGTCATTTTAGCTATTTCCTCAACCAGTAGATCATCTAATTCTTTGACTTGGCTAGGTGGTCTATATATCACACCTACATGAGTTACCTTATGATTATCAAGCTGCAAGGTAACCCAAACTGACTCTAAATTGGTCTCGCTAACTTGTATTAAATTTGATTTTATGGTATCTTTCAGATACAGGGCCACCCCTCCCCCATTCTTGCCTTCTCTGTCTTTCCTATATAGAGAGAACCCTGGTATTGTTATATCCCAGCCATTACTCCCATTGAACCATGTCTCAGTAACAGCCACTAAATCTATATTCTCAGATGCCATTATACTGTAGACTCAAGTTGATTGATCTAATTCCCTAAACTGTGAGCATTTGTAGACAAGACTCTGAGCTTGTCATTTCTTAACCTATGTGCTACTGGCATCTTCTGGCATTGTTCCGGGGGGCAGTCAGACTGCTGGATTATCACTCTTTTGCCCCCCTTTCCTAGTTTAAATACTTTGAACTGTTCACTGAGGACATTCGCTCCCTTGAGAGAAAGATGAAACCGATCTTGTACAGTTCTTTTCCATTCCAACGAGAGCTAACTTGAGACACAAAGCCAAACCCTTGGTTCAGATAACATGCACATGATGCAAACTGAACGGATTTCTATCCATTCAGAATGCATTGGGATATGCTTGGTCAGTTATTTTCTGGCATAGAGCCCTTTTGATGGAACTCTATGCTGGAAAATAATAACGCTAGTGTGAAAGTCCCCTTATTAAAGGAACTTAGTCTACTCTTGTTTATTGATAGTATCATTGAGATATAGAGTGTTTCAGTTAGCTGTATTAACTTTAGATTTGGATCGATTTTGGTGATAATTTTCTAGAAAGATTGTAGATTACTTGATGTCTATTTGCATATATGCATATTTCCTCAGTAAAATCTCAAAGTATTCAATTTATTTGATTGGTTTCTTGTAAAAAAGTAATGCATGACAATTAAGACCGATAAATGTCTAAGTAACATCTGGAAAATTTTTGGAAAATTGTTTTAAATCTGTAAAACAAAAGATTGTAATTACAGCATTGATAGAATGGAAGTGCTATTAATTTATCATTGGCAGTCTTCCTGGTTAAACGGTTTCACACCAATAATCCTTATTGAGGGATGAGAAGTTCACAATGTAACTAAATACAGCAGCAGTTCTTAAACAAATTGTAAGACGCAGCTGCAAGGATTATTGTGCATGTCTTTCATGTTGATGTCTCAGTTCTAATCTAACCACAGCGAAGACTATTGAGAACAAGTACAATGAATAAACAAAAGTCTAATTATACCATAAAAAAATCTCCAATAATTTTAAACATTAATAGCATTTTCATATTCAACAATTATGGCACCAGCCAATTTCTTCACTCCACAAGCATCTTTTTTCTCAATCAAGGGGCACTGAAGCAATATATTATTTGCTCTTCTAGGATAAAAGTTTGCATTATATATATTTTAATAAGCATTCCTATCATTAAAAAGACTAATAATCCATAAAAACTGGTACAATGTTATACTCAATTCATAGCCATTCACCAACCCCTTACCCATGAGGAGAGAAAAAAAAAAGGTACATTCAAGAAAGGCTGTCTCAAGGAAATTTGCCAAACCAGGTACTAGGCTTTGTATGGCTAGCTGAGGTAAATGTAATGATTCATTCACTTAAAGCTTCTTTCTGGAGAAAATGTACTTTGAATCCATATGCAGGTGATTAGCTAAGAGTACCGAGGCATGTCGAAACCCCTCTTGGCACTCTTTCTTTTTCTGCTTCTTCTGGCAGATCTTCCCTCAACTTCCTGATTGAATGGAGCAGGTTTCTGCATAGTAATTTTGCTTGGCACATTCAATCAAGGAATGGGAGGGATTGGCTGAGGATGCAAGGGTGGACAGGGTGGCTTGGGCTCATCCTCAGTGCATTTAACTGCTCATTTGCATTTGAATTCTCTCCAGAGTGAAGAAACTGAAGCTATCATTACATTCAGCTGAACTCACCCTACAGGACTTTATGCCTGGTTTAACAGTGAATTTCCTGGTGAAAGACTCCTATTAAACTCTTTCTGACCAGTGCCATACATGTATGGCACTGGCCGGGACTTTAAAGATGATGCCCGCTCGCAAGCAGAGAGAGTGTCATAGCTGCTGGGTGTCTGCTGTTTTAAACAGCAGGCATCCAGGGCTTATGTCCACAACCGGCAGTAATGCTGATGGTGGACTTTTAAAACTTCATATGCCATGCTCAAACATGACCAAGGCATCTGTCCAAGCAAAAACCCCTGAAGTGTGCAGTTTTGGGTGTTTTTTGGCTCCCCTCTGCAAGGATCGGGGGAGCCAGATGGAGTCTCTGACTTCCTGACTGAGAAGAAGCTGCCATACATCAGTTCCAATGGAGCCCCTGCCTAAGAGAGTGTATAAGAGAAGCAATCTATAAAAAAGGGTAAAAAATAAATGCTTTTTAAACTGTTGGGGACACATGACGTACCGGTAGGTCATGATGTCCTGGTACTTAAGGACACATGATGTACCGGTAAGTCAATTCAGACCTGAGGTTTGCGGCGTTTACGGGAGTTGCGGCGGGCGGTCGGAGGTGCCATCGGGTCCCCGTGCGGCTGTAATGGGGACCAGATGGCATAGAAGGCAGCGCGATGCCTTCCTTAGGCTTTGGCGCTGCCTTCCGGTGAAGAGCCTGTGAGATCCAGCCCCCCAGATCTCACAGGCAGGAAGCTGTGTGAGTAATACACACTGTATTACTCATACAGCCAATGCATTCCAATACAGAACTATTGGAATGCATTGTAAAGGGGATCAGACCCCAAAAGTTCAAGTCCCAAAGTGGGACAAAAAATAAAGTGAAAAAAAGTAGAAAAATAAAGTTTTCCCCCCAAAAAATTAAAAATTAAAAGTTTCAAGTAAAAAAAAAAAAACGTCTTCCCAAAATAAAGTAAAAAAAAAGGGAAATAATAGGGGGAAAAAAAGTAGACATATTAGGTATCTCCGTGTCCGTATAGACCGGCTCTATATACATATCACATGATCTAACCCCTCAGATGTAAAAAAATAAAAATAAAAACTGTGCTAAATAAACCATTTTTTGTCACCTTACATCACAAAAAGTACAACAGCAAGCGATCAAGTCACCTCATCCCGCAAAAAATGAGCCCCTACCTAAGAAAATTACCCAAAAAATACAAAAACTATGGCTTAGAATATGGAGACACTAAAACATATATTTTTTTTTGTTTTAAAAAAGCTGTTATTGTGTAAAACTTACATAAATAAAAAAAGTATACATATTAGGTATTGCCGCGTCCGTAATAACCTGCTCTATAAAGATATCACATGACCTAACCCTTCAGGTGAACACCGAAAAAAATGAAAAATAAAAATGATGTAAACAAAGCTATTTTTTGTCACCTTACATCACAAAAAGTGTAATAGCAAGCGATCAAAAAGTCATACACACCCCAAAATAGTGCCAATCAAACCGTCCTGTCATTCCACAAAAATCTTATCCTACCCAAGATAATCGCCAAAAAACTGAAAAAACTATGGCTTTCAGACTAGAAAAACACTAAAACCTTTTTTTTTTTGTTACAAAAATTATATTATTGTGTAAAACTTACATAAGTAATAAAAAAGTGTATACGGTATATTAGGTATCGCCACGTCCGTAATAAACTGCTCTATAAAAATATCACATGACCTAACCCCTCAGGTGAACACCGTAAAAAAAAAAAAAAACAGTGTAAAGAAAGCAATTTTTGGTCACCTTACATCACAAAAAGTGTAATAGCTAGCGATCAAAAAGTCATACATACCCCAAAATAGCGCCAATCAAACTGTCATATCAGCCCGCAAAAATCATACCCTACCCAAGATAATCGCCCAAAAACTGAAAAAAAATATGACTTTCAGACTATGGAGACACTAAAACATGATTTTTTTTGTTTCAAAAATGAAATTATAGTGTAAAACTTGCATAAATAAATAAAATAGTATACATATTAGGTATCGCCGCTCTATAAAAATACCACATGATCTAACCTGTCAGATGAATGTTGTAAATAACAAAAAAAGTACCAAAACAGCTATTTGTTGCTACCTTGCCTCACAAAAAGAGTAATATAGAGCAACCAAAAATAATATGTACCCTAAACTAGTACCAACAAAACTGCCACTCTATCCCGTAGTTTCTAAAATGGGGTCACTTTTTTGGAGTTTATACTCTAGGGGTGCATCAGGAAGCTTCAAATGGGACATGGTGTCAAAAAACCAGTCCAGCAAAATCTGCCCTCCAAAAAATGGATAGCATGCCTTTCTTTCTGTGCCCTGCCGTGTCCCCATACAGCAGTTTGCAACCACATATGGGGTGTTTCTGTAAACTACAGAATCAGGGCCATAAATATTGAGTTTTGTTTGGCTATTAACCCTTGCTTTGTAACTGGAAAAAAAATATTAAAATGGTAAATCTGCCAAAAAAGTTAAATTTTTAAATTGTATCTCTATTTTCCATTATTTCTTGTGGAACACCTAAAGGGATAACAAAGTTTGTAAAATCAGTTTTGAATACCTTGAGGGGTGTAGTTTCTTGAATATGGTCAGTTTTGGGTGGTTTCTATTATGTAAGCCTCACAAAGTGACTTCAGACCTGAACTGGTCCTTACAAAGTGGGTTTTTAAAATTTTCTGAAAAATTTCAAGATTTGCTTCTAAACTTCTAAGCCTTGTAACATTCCCAAACGATAAAATGTAATTCCCAAAATGATCCAAACATGAAGTAGACATATGGGGAATGTAAAGTAATAACTATTTTTGTAGGTATTACTATGTATTATAGAAGTAGAGAAATTGAAACTTAAAAATTAGCAAATTTTTCAGTAAATTTGGTATTTTTTGATAAATATTAATATTTTTTTTTTTTACTCCATTTTACCAGTGTCATGAAGAACAATATGTGACGAAAAAACAGTCTTAGAATGGCCTGGATAAGTCAAAGCGTTTTAAAGTTATCATCACATAAAGTGACAATGGTCAGATTTGCAAAAAACGGCCTGGTCCTTAAGGTGAAAATGAGCCCACTCCCTAAGGGGTTAAAAATAAAAAATATAAAAAATAAAATATTTAAATGAACCCCCTTTACCCAAAATGTAAATAAAAATATGTAAAGAATAAAAAAAATCACATCATGGGCATCACTGTGGGCAAAATTGCCTGTACTAGTTAAAATATATATATATATATATATATATATATATATATATATATATATATATATATATATATAATAGAGAAAGCAGGACTGCACTCCGAATTGTGATGAAAATCAAAGCAGTTTTATTCACCCATATTATGGCAAATCTTGCGTCGTTTCAGCTCATACGAGCCTTTCTCAAGCATAGAGACAGTGAAAGTGAACACATATAAAGCGTTACAAAAAGTGGCACACCCATAAGGGTGTGGTTACAATCAACTTAAATTGCAGACATATGATACAAATATAAAGTGCATGTTTATCAAAGTGACTGGTGTCATACGTTCTATAATACCAGGATACAATCCCTTTTATACAGAACGAAACATATACAAAACTTTTGTTCCAATTAGAATAATATAATAGTGACAACATACTGAATAAGGATCCCAGAAGTGAAACCCGGAAAGCCATGGAGCCCACATATACCATCACGTTCCCTGGGCGTCTTAATCTCCTCAGTGCGCATGACCAGGATGACGACATCATGTGAATCATAATATAAGAATAGTGCGCATGCGCTCTGTAAAGTAACAACTAACTACGCCATCTTTCTTTAGGGAGAATTGCCCTATATCTCCGTTCACATTCATCACATAGATAATAACTGGACCGAGTATTTACTCAAAACAGTGACTGTAGAACGGAATACATAGAGCGTATGTAGCGGACCGCAGCAGGGATCTCCTACAAATACCAGCATCAGGACCGGGATCCCCACCTCTCGGAAGGGACACCGGACCATGGGGCCGTGTATGCGGGAGGGGGACATCTCCATGAACCCCGCCGACAGCCGTAACCCACTTGCTGGAAAAAATGCGGTTATAGAGGGGTTATCCCTCACCATTGCAGAGACAGCAGCGCACTAAAATTTAATAGTATATCTCAAATGGCGCGTAGAGGATAGGACGCTGTAGTTGGTACTGGGCTGCATCGCTTCCAACAGGTTACATTGTGAAGATTAAAAACTCTAAAAAGGCAAAAGAAATATAGATAAATTAGTTTCAAAATTCATATTCTATTGTAGTTACAATTGCATATAATTCTTTCACAATTCTCCCGCACTATTACATGTATGAGGAAAGTACATCACATACATATATGGAAAGCGTGGGTGAGCAAGTTACTTTACAGAGCGCATGCGCACTATTCTTATATTGTGATTCACATGATGTCGTCATCCTGGTCATGCACACTGAGGAGATTAAGACGCCCAGGGAACGTGATGGTATATGTGGGCTCCATGGCTTTCCGGGTTTCACTTCTGGGATCCTTATTCAGTATGTTGTCACTATTATATTATTCTAATTGGAAAAAAAGTTTTGTATATGTTTCGTTCTGTATAAAAGGGATTGTATCCTGGTATTATAGAACGTATGACACCAGTCACTTTGATAAACATGCACTTTATATTTGTATCATATGTCTGCAATTTAAGTTGATTGTAACCACACCCTTATGGGTGTGCCACTTTTTGTAACGCTTTATATGTGTTCACTTTCACTGTCTCTATGCTTGAGAAAGGCTCGTATGAGCTGAAACGTCGCAAGATTTGCCATAATATGGGTGAATAAAACTGCTTTGATTTTCATCACAATTCGGAGTGCAGTCCTGCTTTCTCTATTATACTATTGGGGATTGCCGTTGTCCCCCTTTGGATATTGCACCCATTTTCCAGGCTGGTGCTCCCGCTGGACTTTCTTTTTCTATATATATATATATATATATATATATATATATATGGAAATTGAAGATGCAGCACACTTTCTTAATCGGGTGCAAAATCAGGCCAGTGTCAACCAGCACCACGGTCCAATTCAATACAGCGAAAAAAAGCCAGCAGCACACCATGAAGTTCAAAGAAACACGTGCGGTCATGTAGCAGCGACATTTCAACCGCTTGTTGCGGTCTTTCTCAAGCTATGTGCACATGTGTTACAACCACAGAATATATAGGTGTGTCAATTAATAATACAATAAAATCATTCAAATACATAAGTGAACATAATTCAACATAATAGCATTTGAAACACATAAAAATCTCATTATCAGTGTTAAAGTACATGAAATAAAATGAATTAGCAGTGCTATATAATCAAATAAATGATACATTGTGAACATACATGATGAAATATAATTAATCATTACACAATACAGGTGCACCCAATACATAGTGTAAATTAAAAGACTCACACAATCAGCTGATACACTGCACACATGGAGCCCCACGGTCTTAGTGGTGTCCCCATTCAACTACTGCACATGAGCGGGAACACTAAATATTGCGATCCTTCAGGCGCAGAGAAACTCAATAGAGCCCATATCAAAGATGGCTCTATCCGGCCATGCTCAGATGTGCGCATGTCTATGCAGTAGAGGCCTCCCAATTCGAGTCATGTGATCATTGTCACGTGATCCTGACAAAGTCAGGTAAACAAAGTCATAGAGAAACTAAATAGGGTCAGGCGTCCTGTCAACCCTCATATCTTACTATAAATCCATTCAACCAGTGCATGCTACGGGAAAGGATGGAGTCCCACAGGCTAAGACCAACCGGACCAACAGTAGGGTCATCGCCGTAATCGGGCAACGGTGGCGTCGCCGTGAGTCACCGCGGCGAACCACCCCCGTCCCCCATGGGACACCACACCAATCCACCAGGTGTACTAAATGGTTAGAACAAACCCTAATGTAATCCTTTGTAAGGAAGAAGCAAGACCTTATTCAAATATCAAAAATATTCACTCTGTGGGTGAACCTCCAACTGTCATATAGCAAGCGTCACATGTGTAGCAAACGTCAGATCGGGCCATCATACAAGATGTATTATGAGAAATATAACACAGAATGTGGGTAGCTGGTAAGACCCAGAGTGCTCTTGACTTTATGCAGGATGTCAGTCATGATTGTAATTAATAGCCAAATCTATAAAAAATACAGAAAAGGAAAATGTTAAAATACTTCAGCTTGGTTGTTTTATACACATGTTCACTATACCCAACATAGGGACTGAGGACAACACGGTACACGGGGAGAGACACCACTAATCCACCCCAAAGTCAACATTTAGGCCATTAGGCCTCAAGGTCTTCAAAGTAAAAATACAAAATAACTCTCGCTTTTTAAGGAGAGCCTTCCTATCTCCACCACGCCTGCCCATTTGTATCTGCTCTAGTATGCGGAACCTAAGGTCTTTTTCCGAATGCCCCGCCTCCTTAAAATGCTTGGAGACTGGCAAATCCATTTTTTTTTTTCTGATGAAGTACCGATGCTGATTTAATCGTGTCTTAACGTCCCACTTGGTCTCACCAACATACCACCTCCCGCAGGGGCATGATAGCAGGTAAACCACGTAGGACGAATCACACGTCAAATACTGGGTGATTTTGGTCGTTTTATTGGTCGCCGGATTATGGAACGAATCCCCCTTCAACATAAGGCAGCAATTCACACAGTGATGACATGGGTAGCAGCCAGTCCGCGTGGAGCCACATAGTGCCCTCACACTGGTCCTGCTGCTGCCCACATCAGACTTCACCAGCCTGTCACCTAGGTTACGCCCTCTCCGATATGAGAATAGTGGAGGTGTATGGAACTCCTCAATCTGAGGAAAACTATTCCCTGTCATCTTCCAATGTTTTCTGATGACAGTCGCAATTTGCAGACTGTCAGCAGAGAACTGGGAGATAAAGGGAATACAGGGGGCTTTTGCAGTATCCTAACTAGGGATTGATGTGGAATTGCTGTCTACTCGCAAAATACTCCCCCTGATCAGTTTCTTGGGATATCCTCGGGCCGCAAATTTCTTACCCATTTCATTAAATCGTACTTCTCTAGTCAACTTATCCCTCACGATCCTCTTTACTCAGAGAAATTGACTATAAGGTAACGACCGAATCATGGAACGGGGATGATGACTATCAAAGATCCACAAGAGATTAGACTCCCCCCCCGGGCGACCCATCGTGTCCGGGAGGGGTTCTCTATTCTGCAATGTGGCTATCTTTTTGGACAAACTTTTACGCAAGTACGCTACTACCTCCAAATCCTACATTAGGGATACAGGTGATTTTTTGTCCAAAATAGATAATCTTGCTGTACCTGGGGGCGCTACTCTGGTATCATTCGACGTGTGTAGTTTATACACGTCGATTGACCATAAGTTGGGTCTCCAGGCGGTACGATCCTGTCTGAGACATTCAGACTACACAGAAATTTGTCAAATTTTTATTCTGACACTTTTGAGATTTGTGTTGACCAAAATCTATTTTTTGTTTCAGGACGATTTCTTTGTGCAGATGCGTGGGACTGCGATGGGGTCCAACGTGGCGCCCACCTATGCAAACATCTATATGTCCCACCTTGAGGAGTCTTTCGTTTATGGTAGCCGCCACTTCAGACATGTTCTGGGGTGGTGGCGCTATGTTGAGGATATCTTCTTGGTGTGGACGGGCGACACGTTGGGCCTCCTCGCATTCCACGCATTTCTCAATAAGATCGATCCTACGGTAAAATTCACTGTTGTCCATTCGACTGATAAACTACAATTTCTGGACACAGAGGTCCAGCTCATGGGACGGGGTTTGGTTACTGATCTCTATGTTAAAAGTACAGATAAAAACACATTGTTGCGCTTTGAAAGTCATCATCCCCGTTCCATGATTCGGTCGTTACCTTATAGTCAATTTCTCAGAGTAAAGAGGATCATGAGGGATAAGTTGACTAGAGAAGTACGATTTAGTACGACATCAATCCCATCTTGTATGATGGCCCGATCTGACGTTTGCTACACATGTGACGCTTGCTATATGACAGTTGGAGGTTCACCCACAGAGTGAATATTTTTGATATTTGAATAAGGTCTTGCTTCTTCCTTAAAAAGGATTACATTAGGGTTTGTTCTAACCATTTAGTACACCTGGTGGATTGGTGTGGTGTCCCATGGGGGACGGGGACGGTTCGCCGCGGTGACTCGCGGCGACGTCACCGTTGCCCGATTACGGCGATGACCCTACTGTTGGTCCGGTTGGTCTTAGCCTGTGGGACTCCATCCTTTCCAGTAGCATGCACTGTTTGAATGGATTTATGTTCACAATGTATAATGTATTTGATTATATAGCACTGCTAATTTATTTTATTTCATGTACTTTAACACTGATAATGAGATTTTTATGTGTTCCAAATGCTATTATGATGAATTATGTTCACTTATGTATTTGAATGATTTTATTGTTTTATTAATTGACACACCTATATATTCTGTGGTTGTAACACATGTGCACATAGCTTGAGAAAGACCGCAACAAGCGGTTGAAATGTCGCTGCTACATGACACTGGGTGAATAAACCGCACGTGTTTCTTTGAACTCCATGGTGTGCTGCTGGCTTTTTTTCGCTGTATATATATATATATATATATATATATATATACACTCACCTAAAGAATTCTTAGGAACACCATACTAATACGCTGTTGGACCCCCTTTTGCCTTCAGAACTGCCTTAATTTTACGTGGCATTGATTCAACAAGGTGCTGATAGCATTCCTTAGAAATGTTGGCCCATATTGATAGGATAGCATCTTGCAGTTGATCGAGATTTGAGGGATGCACATCCAGGGCACGAAGCTCCCGTTCCACCACATCCCAAAGATGCTCTATTGGGTTGAGATCTGGTGACTGTGGGGGCCATTTTAGTACAGTGAACTCATTGTCATGTTCAAGAAACCAATTTGAAATGATTCGAGCTTTGTGACATGGTGCATTATCCTGCTGGAAGTAGCCATCAGAGGATGGATACATGTTCTCATTCTGTTTACGCCAAATTCGGACTCTACCATTTGAATGTCTCAACAGAAATCGAGACTCATCAGACCAGGCAACATTTTTCCAGTCTTCAACAGTCCAATTTTGGTGAGCTCGTGCAAATTGTAGCCTTTTTTTCCTATTTGTAGTGGAGATGAGTGGTACCCAGTGGGGTCTTCTGCTGTTGTAGCCCATCCGCCTCAAGGTTGTGCGTGTTGTGGCTTCACAAATGCTTTGCTGCATACCTCGGTTGTAACAAGTGGTTATTTTAGTCAACATTGCTCTTCTATCAGCTTGAATCAGTCGGCCCATTCTCCTCTGACCTCTAGCATCCACAAGGCATTTTTGCCCACAAGACTGTCGCATACTGGATGTTTTTCCCTTTTCACACCATTCTTTGTAAACCCTAGAAATGGTTGTGCGTGAAAATCCCAGTAACTGAGCAGATTGTGAAATACTCAGACCGGCCTGTCTGGCATCAACAACCATGCCACGCTCAAAATTGCTTAAATCACCTTTTTTTCCCATTCTGTCATTCAGTTTGGAGTTCAGGAGATTGTCTTGACCAGGACCACCCCCCTAAATGCAATGAAGCAACTGCCATGTGATTGGTTGACTAGATAATTGCATTAATGAGAAATAGAACAGGTGTTCCTAATAATTCTTTAGGTGAGTGTATATATATATATATATATATATATATATATATAGCCAATTTGCGATTTTTCTTCACCTCCCAAAACAATTTAATACACAGTGATCAAAAAGTCAAAAAGTCATAAACTGTTTGCTTAACTGTGGAGACTTGCTCAGCACTGACTGTGCTATGTAGACAGAAGACAGGGAGTATTCCTAAGGCTTAAAATCAGCCACTTTAGATCTATTTTTGTAATAGAAATGTATGTTTTCAATTTTTAAGTATATTTCAAAAATTGGTTGTATCGCTGCCCTTACGCATTACAAAAAATAAAAAGAATGACAGTTACACCTTAAACACACTCTACCAAAGCTATGCTTAATTTTGCATTTAGGAAGCCAATAAACAATACAAATATCCAATGTAAGCTCACTATATTTGCCAAACTGATGTTATTTGAGCTAGTCTGATGTTATTTGAGCTAGATTTTTGTATCCCAATTTCTTTATTATACAAGGCATTCAGTAATTGAACTTGTTTAGTGTTACAAATAGGCAAATTTACAGTTGCTTATCTTTATCCCATATATATAGCAATAAAATACTATTTGCTTTGCAAATGCTTGGAACGTTTATATTGACATGTATGAAAAATTATATGTGTATAACAGGTACATTCTGATGTCAGCAAGCAGCAAATATACAAAAAGAGTGGCACAACGGGGAAGGTAATTATTAACAGCCAAGGATGGATTGCTTACAGGAACAATTAAAGAAAGACCAAAGCAAAGAGATACAGTACATAGGTGGGAGGTTTTTGGTCAGCACTAATTTGGCTTTGTAGATGGCACTGTGTCAAATGCCTGGCTTGTCTTCTTTCTTCTTCTTTGAGGACCTGGGAGAAAAGGACCTTTGATGACGTCACTGCGCTCATCACATGGTCCATCACCATGTGATGGACCATGTGAAGAGCGCAGTGACATCACCAAAGGTCCTTTTCTCCCAAATCCTCAAAGAAGAAGAAAGAAGACAAGTCGGGCTGCGCGAACAAGTGGATGAGGTGAGTTAAATATATATATTTTTTTAACCCCTCCATCCCTAATTTACTTAGCATTCTGTATTAAGAATGCTATTATTTTCCCTTATAACCATGTTATAAGGGAAAATAATAAAGATCAGGTCCCAATCCCGATCGTCACCTAGCGACCATGAGTTGCTTGCGGATGCTTGCGATTTTCATGCAGCCCCATTCACCTCTATGGGCATGCGTTGCGTAAAAAACGCACAATATAGAGCTTGCTGCGATTTTCACGCAACGCACAAGTGATGCGTGAAAATCACTGCTCATGTGCACAGCCCCATTGAAGTGAATAGGTCCGGATTCAGTGCGGGTGAAATTCATTCACCTCATGCATTGCACTCGCGCAAAATTCTTGCCCGTGTGAAAAGGGCCTAACACTGTATTGGAACACACTGGGGGAGATTTATCAAACTGGTGTAAAGTAGAAATAATTGAAAAAAATGGTTTCGGCACTAAAGTTGTAGTCCAATCAAAACTTCTTCTTTATTGCAACTTATGTACATCAGCAGACACAACCACGAAGCATGCGGTAATCATTGACGCATTTTGGACAATCTGTCCTTAGTCGTAACAATGTTCCATGTTAGTTTGAGATATTTAAAGACCAAAATCCTATCCCCCCCACAAAATCGCAGGACGAGGTATCTCACCACCATTGGTCATTCTAACATGGAACCACCTTTAGCCCAATATATCATTATCAAACTTCACCTGTGCAACATTGTTTACTGATGCTTTAAATCAGGTTAACCCCATCCTCCCCACCCAATTTAAATAAATGAATCAAATGCTCTTGGGTATAGGGACCTTGGGAAAAAACTAATAAAAATCACACAATGTGCACAGTGACAAATACTAAAATATTTAAAACAAAGTAGCAAGCCACTTTATGAACCTTCGAAACCAACATATCACAGATGAACTGATATATCACATTATTTTATGTTATTATACTGCTATTGCTGATAAACATACATGAATTCCTTTTTTTTATTAAAACCTATAGGGAACCCTAGCATTTAATCTGAAAATCCAGAAGGCTTCTCTCAAAAACAGTTTCTTTCTATGATCACCACCCCGTAGGGGCGCTGTGACTTTTTCAATTGCAAAAGCATGGAAGGTGTTCGTTCTCTGACTATGGGTGTGAATAAAATGTTTGGCTGCATTTGAGATATTTAGAGCTGTGGGATTTGTTATATAGTTCAAATGTTCAAGAATCCTATTTTTTAACTTGCGTATTGTACTGCCCACATATATAAGATCACATTACTCAATTTATATAGCTTTTGATAGAGAAAGTCAATAATTGATCAGCATTCTGGAAATTTTTTGTTATAGTTACATAATTGCACGTTTTACATGGGTAATTGCCACACTTTGTGAATCCCCTGTAACTTAACCATGTGCTGCCTAGATTTTTTGTTTTATTCCGTGTACATAATGATGGCGAGAGAGAGCTGGACAATGTAGAAGCCTTTCTTGGAACTATACGGCACCCATTTTTAAGTGCATCGTACAGTATTTCTTCATCGTATAGAATTGGTAGGCAGGTCTTCACTAAATCTCGTATTTTATCAAATTGCCTACTATATTTTAAAACGAGAGTTGGCAATTGTCCTGCTCACTCTCGCCACCCGCACTTTGTTTAATATCTTCTATGACACTTATACCTTGTTTATCACTGGGAGATGTCTCTTTGGCCAGGTTATCTTGATTCACCTTACTTTTTCTTTTATTTTTATTTTCCTTTCTATTTCTACCTTTATTTTTGATTTTGTTTTTATTTTTATTTTTGTGGTCACCAAATAGTATCTCATATATGGAACGGTTGGACCCTATATTTTTCCCTCTCTGTACCATCCATTCAGGATAATTCCTTTTTTAATCTATTATCAATTTTAGAACATTCCCTTTCAAAGGCAATCTCTGTGCTACAGTTTTTTAATGTTCGTATGTATTCCCCCACAGGAATAGCCTTGATCACAAAGTAGAACTGGTTAGTTGCCCATAGCAACTAATCACATCCCACCTTTCATTTTTCACAACTCCTTTGGAAAATGAAAGATGGAATCTGATTGGTTGCTATGTGCAAGTAGGCCAGTTCTACTTTACACCAGTTTGATAAATCTCCCCCACTGAACTTTGAACAATATGTTGTAAACTGTGGCTGGCAGTGCATGGCGGGCCTACTGTGAATGGCACTGTGCACACCTAAGCTGCAACAGACTTCATTTTGAAGAAGCATTTTATGCATTGACCAAAATTAAGTTCCCTCTTACTCTTCAAAAGCATAGTTTGCATTATGTGGGCTTGCATTTTGTAAGGAGAACTGTATGCTCTACTTTAATTACTTAGAATATTACTGAGGACTTATATAACCATAGAAAAGTTCAAGGTTGCAAGTCTTTTGTTTTCATATGCAGCAAATAGTACAATAAAGTTATTAGCCTACCATCAGGTTCCATATTCAGTTGGTGTTGGTTACCTCCTGTAGTGGAGACTTGAAATACAGGACACACATGCTCACAGCGCTTCTTTTCCTTTAGTTCAATAACCAATCCTCTATGTGCAGTGTCAGTTACATGTCAGTTAGGGATGATGGATGGATAGACAGGCAGATAGATAACAGACGGACAGATAAACATAAGGATGAATTTTGCTCTAATGATGGACGTTAGTACCAATTGTGTCTGTAATGAATCAAGTTACATGGAGCATTTTTTAATATGTGCAGGTAGAAAATGAATTGATTAGTGGCACATGATCTGACGATATCAGGACATATCTCACTGCGCTAAGGTACATATGATGGAACAGCAGTCACATGACAAACCAGTAAGTATGAATCAAGCATGCGGGATAAGAGAAAACTCTAAATGAGGTAAATCTGACAAAATTGGAGGAAAAAGAATTCAAGGAGAAATGGGACCTAGAGAACTTGATAATAAACTTTAGATTTAAAATGAAGAGTAGTTTATGGCACAATTCCTTGAACAATTACATAAAACACAAGAATTACAGTGTTATATGATGCTATAATATTTAGAATCAATTTTCTGCCAGTAAGAATGCAGGATCTTAGCAATAGAACACTTGAGGATAAGAAAAGTTGGCAGTAATTATAGAAGTCACATTTAGGGATGAGCGAACCCGAACTGTATAGTTCAGGTTCGTAAAGAATTTTGGGGTGTCCGTGACACGGACCCGAACCCGAACATTTTCGTAAAAGTCCGGGTTCGGGTTCGGTGTTCGGCGCTTTCTTGGCGCTTTTTGAAAGGCTGCAAAGCAGCCAATCAACAAGCATCATACTACTTGCCCCAAGAGGACATCACAGCCATGCCTACTATTGGCATGGCTGTGATTGGCCAGTGCAGCATGTGACCCAGCCTCTATTTAAGCTGGAGTCATGTAGCGCCGCACGTCACTCTGCTCTGATCAGTGTAGGGATAGGATGCAGCTGCTGCTGTTAGGGCGAGATTAGGCAGTGATTTATTTACTGAAGTGATCGATATACAGCTGTGTATAATACAACCTCTGCTATTCAATTGCTCACTGTTTTAAGGCTGCCCAGAGCGTTTTTCAGTCACTTTTTTCTGGGGTGATCGGTGGCCATTTTGTGTCTTGTGGTGCGCCAGCACAAGCTGCCACCAAGTCCATTTTTAACCATCAATAGTGTGTTGTTGTTTTTTGCTATATCCTACATCAGGGGCTTGGCTGTGCTTGCTATTTTATTGAGGGGTAAAATACAATTGCCAAAATAGCAGTACCCTAAGGGCCCTTTCACACTTGCGTTCTTTTCTTCCGGCATAGAGTTCCGTCGTCGGGGCTCTATGCCGGAAGAATCCTGATCAGGATTATCCCCATGCATTCTGAATGGAGAGAAATCCGTTCAAGATGCATCAGGATGCATCAGGATGCCTTCAGTTCCGGAACGGAACGTTTTTTGGCCGGAGAAAATACCGCAGCATGCTGCGCTTTTTGCTCCGGCCAAAAACCCGGAACACTTGCCGCAAGGCCGGATCCGGAATTAATGCCCATTGAAAGGCATTAATCCGGATCCGGCCTTAAGCTAAACGTTGTTTCGGCGCATTGCCGGATCCGAATGGTTACCATGGCTGCCAAGACGCTAAAGTCCCGGTTACCATGGTAAAGTGTAGTGGGGAGCGGGGGAGCAGTATACTTACCGTCGGTGCGGCTCCCGGGCGCTCCAGAGTGACGTCAGGGCGCCCCACGCTCATGGATGACGTGATCGCATGGACACGTCATCCATGCGCATGGGGCGCTCTGACGTCATTCTGGAGCGCCCCGGGAGCCGCACGGACTGTAAGTATACTGCTCCCCCGCTCCCCACTACTACTATGGCAACCAGGACTTTAATAGCGTCCTGGGTGCCATAGTAACACTGAACGCATTTTGAAGACGGATCCGTCTTCAAATGCTTTCAGTTCACTTGCGTTTTTCCGGATCCGGCGTGTAATTCCGGCAAATGGAGTACACGCCGGATCCGGACAACGCAAGTGTGAAAGAGCCCTTAATCTGGTGTTTCAGCTGTGGCTAGCCAATTGTAATACTGTCTGCTGAAACACAGTTTTTGTTCTGGGTTGAATACAATTCCCAGCAATTCCCTAAATAATTGTTTTCTGCTGTATCAGGCCAAGTTTCAATCTATCCATAAAAGGGTATATTAGATTTAAGGTGCTGATAGGGTCATCTTCAATAACTTCACACGCTACCGTGCATTTCCAAGTCTAATTCTGTCCGTAAAAGGGATACCTGTCATCCAGGGCCTAAATACTAGGCCTACAATTTATATTCAGCTAAATCTGTAGTTACTGCTGTGCCTGTATTAGTGTAATACGGTACCTAAATAGATAGCCAGAAAGTGTTAGGTGCCTGTAAAAAAAAGGCCTGAATTTGAATTCAATACATTGGGGCAAAAAAAAATTTCTTATTGTGGTGAACGGTAACAATGAGGAAAACATCTAGTAAGGGACGCGGACATGGTCGTGGTGGTGTTAGTGGACCCTCTGGTGCTGGGAGAGGACGTGGCCGTTCTGCCACAGACACACGTCCTAGTGAACCAACTACCTCAGGTCCCAGTAGCCACCAGAATTTACAGCGATATTTGTTGGGGCCCAATGCCGTTCTAAGGACGGTAAGGCCTGAGCAGGTTCAGGCATTAGTTAATTGGGTGGCCTACAGTGGATTCAGCACGTTCACATTATCTCCCACCTAGTCTTCTGCAGAAAGCGCACAGATGGCGCATGAAAACCAAGCCCATCAGTCTGTCACATCACCCCCATGCATATCAGGGAAACTGTCTGAGCCTCAAGTTATGCAGCAGTCTCTTATGCTGTTTGAAGACTCTGCTGGCAGGGTTTCCCAAGGGCATCCACCTAGCCCTTCCCCAGCGGTGGAAGACATAGAATGCACTGACGCACAACCACTTATGTTTCCTGATGATGAGGACATGGGAATACCACCTCAGCACGTCTCTGATGATGACGAAACACAGGTGCCATTTGCTGCGTCTTTCTGCAGTGTGCAGACTGAACAGGAGGTCAGAAAGGAAGACTGGGTGGAAGACGATGCAGGGGACAATGAGGTCCTAGACCCCACATGGAATAAAGGTCGTGCCACTGACTTTCAGAATTCGGAGGAAGAGGCAGTGGTGAGACCGAGCCAACAGCGTAGCAAAAGAGGGAGCAGTGGGCAAAAGCAGAACACCCGCCGCCAAGAGAGTCCGTCTGCTACTGGCCACCGCCATCTGGGACCGAGCACCCCAAAGGCAGCTTCAAGGAGTTCCCTGGCGTGGCAGTTCTTCGAACAATGTGCTGACGACAAGACCCGAGTGGTTTGCACGCTGTGCCATCAGAGCCTGAAGCGAGGCATTAATGTTCTGAACCTTAGCACAACCTGCATGACCAGGCACCTGCATGCAAAGCATGAACTGCAGTGGAGTAAACACCTTAAAAACAAGGAACTCACTCAGGCTCCCCCAGCTACCTATTCTGCTGCTGCCACCGCCTCGGCCTCTTCCTCCGCCTCTGGAGGAACGTTGGCACCTGCCACCCAGCAAACAGAGGATGTACCACCAACACCACCACCTCCGTCACCAAGCATCTCAACCATGTCACACGGCAGCGTTCAGCTCTCCATCTCACAAACATTTGAGAGAAAGCGTAAATTCCCACCTAGCCACCCTCGATCCCTGGCCCTGAATGCCAGCATTTCTAAACTACTGGCCTATGAAATGCTGTCATTCAGGCTGGTGGACACAGACAGCTTCAAACAGCTGATGTCGCTTGCTGTCCCACAGTATGTTGTTCCCAGCGGCCACTACTTCTCCAAGAGAGCCGTGCCTTCCCTGCACAACCAAGTATCCGATAAAATCAAGTGTGCACTGCGTAACGCCATCTGTGGCAAGGTCCACCTAACCACAGATACGTGGACCAGTAAGCACGGCCAGGGACGCTATATCTCCCTAACTGCACACTGGGTAAATGTAATGGCGGCTGGGCCCCAGGCGAAGAGCTGTTTGGCGCACGTTCTTCCGCCGCCAAGGATCGCAGGGCAACATTCTTTGCCTCCTGTTGCCTCCTCCTCCTACTCAGCTTCCTCCTCCTCTTCTTCCACCTGCTCATCCAGTCAGCGACACACCTTCACCACCAACTTCAGCACAGCCCGGGGTAAACGTCAGCAGGCCATTCTGAAACTCATATGTTTGGGGGACAGGCCCCACACCGCACAGGAGTTGTGGCGGGGTATAGAACAACAGACCGACGAGTGGTTGCTGCCAGTGAGCCTCAAGCCCGGCCTGGTGGTGTGCGATAATGGGCGAAATCTCGTTGCAGCTCTGGGACTAGCCGGTTTGACGCACATCCCTTGCCTGGCGCATGTGCTGAATTTGGTGGTGCAGAAGTTCATTCACAACTACCCCGACATGACAGAGCTGCTGCATAAAGTGCGGGCCGTCTGTGCGCGTTTCCGGCGTTCACATCCTGCCGCTGCTCGCCTGTCTGCGCTACAGCGTAACTTCGGCCTTCCCGCTCACCGCCTCATATGCGACGTGCCCACCAGGTGGAACTCCACCTTGCACATGCTGGACAGACTGTGGGAGCAGCAGCAGGCCATAGTGGCGTTTCAGCTGCAGCATGCACGGGTCAGTCGCACTGCGGAACAGCACCACTTCACCACCAATGACTGGGCCTCCATGCGAGACCTGTGTGCCCTGTTGCGCTGTTTCGAGTACTCCACCAACATGGCCAGTGGCGATGACGCCGTTATCAGCGTTACAATACCACTTCTATGTCTCCTTGAGAAAACACTTAGGGCGATGATGGAAGAGGAGGTGGCCCACGAGGAGGAGGAGGAGGAAGAGGGGTCATTTTTAGCACTTTCAGGCCAGTCTCTTAGAAGTGACTCAGAGGGAGTTTTTTTGCAACACCAGAGGCCAGGTACAAATGTGGCCAGACAGGGCCCACTACTGGAGGACGAGGAGGACGAGGATGAGGAGGAGGTGGAGGAGGATGAGGATGAAGCATGTTCACAGCGGGGTGGCACCCAATGCAGCTCGGGCCCATCACTGGTGCGTGGCTGGGGGGAAACACAGGACGATGATGATACGCCTCCCACAGAGGACAGCTTGTCCTTATCTCTGGGCAGCCTGGCACACATGAGCGACTACATGCTGCAGTGCCTGCGCAACGACAGCAGAGTTGCCCACATTTTAACATGTGCGGACTACTGGGTTGCCACCCTGCTGGATCCCCGGTACAAAGACAATGTGCCCACCTTACTTACTGCACTGGAGCGTGATAGGAAGATGCGCGAGTACAAGCGCTACTGAGAGCATTCCCAAATGTCACAGGGGAACAAGTGGAAGCCCAAGGCGAAGGCAGAGGAGGAGCAAGAGGTCGCCAACGCAGCTGTGTCACGGCCAGCTCCTCTGAGGGCAGGGTTAGCATGGCAGAGATGTGGAAAAGTTTTGTCACCACGCCACAGCTAACTGCACCACCACCTGATACGGAACGTGCTAGCAGGAGTCAACATTTCACTAACATGGTAGAAAAGTACGTGTGCACACCCCTCCTCGTACTGACTGATGGTTCGGCCCCATTCAACTTCTGGGTCTCCAAATTGTCCACGTGGCCAGAGCTAGCCTTTTATGCCTTGGAGGTGCTGGAGCACGGCAGGGGGCGTCATTACAGACAAACGCAGCCGTCTATCTACAGCCAATGTGGACAAGCTGACGTTCATAAAAATTAACCAAGCATGGATCCCACAGGACCTGTCCCTCCCTTGTGCAGATTAGACATTTATAACTACCTCCCCTTAACCATATATTATTGTACTCCAGGGCACTTCCTCATTCAATCCTTTTTTTATTTTCATTTTACCATTATATTGCGGGGCAACCCAAAGTTGAATGAACCTCTCCTCTGTCTGAGTGCCGGGGCCTAAAAATATCTGACAGTGGCCTGTTCCAGTGTTGGGTGACATGAAGCCTGATTCTCTGCTATGACATGAAGCCTGAATCTCTGCTATGGGACCTCTCTCCTCTGTCTGGGTGCCGGGGCCTAAAAATATCTGACAATGGCCTGTTCCAGTGTTGGGTGACATGAAGCCTGATTCTCTGCTATGACATGAAGCCTGATTCTCTGCTATGGGACCTCTCTCCTCCGTCTGGGTGCCGGGGCCTAAAAATATCTGACAATGGCCTGTTCCAGTGGTGGGTGACATGAAGTCTGATTCTCTGCTATGACATGAAGCCTGATTCTCTGCTATGGGACCTCTCTCCTCTGTCTGGGTGCCGGGGCCTAAATATCTGACAATGGCCTGTTCCAGTGTTGGGTGACGTGAAGCCTGATTCTCTGCTATGACATGAAGCCTGATTCTCTGCTATGACTTGAAGCCTGATTCTCTGCTATGACATGAAGCCTGATTCTCTGCTATGGGACCTCTCTCCTCTGTCTGGGTGCCGGGGCCTAAATATCTGACAATGGCCTGTTCCAGTGGTGGGTGACATGAAGCCTGATTCTCTGCTATGACATGAAGCCTGATTCTCTGCTATGGGACCTCTCTCCTCTGTCTGGGTGCCGGGGCCTAAAAATATCTGACAATGGCCTGTTCCAGTGGTGGGTGACATGAAGCCTGATTCTCTGCTATGGGACCTCTCTCCTCTGTCTGGGTGCTGGGGCCTAAATATCTGACAATGGCCTGTTCCAGTGGTGGGTGACGTGAAGCCTGATTCTCTGCTTTGACATGAAGCCTGATTCTCTGCTATGACATGAAGCCTGATTCTCTGCTATGACTTGAAGCCTGATTCTCTGCTATGACATGTAGCCTGATTCTCTGCTATGGGACCTCTCTTCTCTTCCTGGGTGCCGGGGCCTAAAAATATCTGACAGTGGCCTGTTCCAGTGGTGGGTGACGTGAAGCCTGATTCTCTGCTATGCCATGAAGCCTGATTCTCTGCTATGGGACCTCTCTCCTCTGTCTGGGTGCCGGGGCCTAAATATCTGACAATGGCCTGTTCCAGTGGTGGGTGACGTGAATCCTGATTCTCTGCTATGACATGAAGCCTGATTCTCTGCTATGACTTGAAGCCTGATTCTCTGCTATGACATGAAGCCTGATTCTCTGCTATGGGACCTCTCTCCTCTGTCTGGGTGCCGGGGCTTAAATATCTGACAATGGCCTGTTCCAGTGGTGTGTGACGTGAAGCCTGATTCTCTGCTATGCCATGAAGCCTGATTCTCTGCTATGACTTGAAGCCTGATTCTCTGCTATGACATGAAGCCTGATTCTCTGCTATGGGACCTCTCTCCTCTGTCTGGGTGCCGGGGCCTAAATATCTGACAATGGCCTGTTCCAGTGGTGGGTGACGTGAAGCCTGATTCTCTGCTATGCCATGAAGCCTGATTTTCTGCTATGACTTGAAGCCTGATTCTCTGCTATGACATGAAGCCTGATTCTCTGCTATGGGACCTCTCTCCTCTGTCTGGGTGCTGGGGCCTAAATATCTGACAATGGCCTGTCATTGTCATTGTCATAATCATATGCTAAATGGTTGCAAGTCCAAATTTTTTATTAGATAGTCAAGATGATTGTCTATAAAATTATGGTAGTCTCACATACAAGGCCATAGTGGATAGTAAGATATGGAGCCTGAAAAGTCTAAAGTTCAAAACATTTTCACCCTTTATATATATATATATATATATATATATATACTGTATATAGATAGATAGACTTGTGGGTGAAATTTTCCTCCCAACATGTGTGGCTGGGCTGGTTTCCAGCCAGGTGAGGTCAAATACAGGATCAGAGTTTAAGTGTCGGTCCGGGTTTTGGTAGCACCTGTCTGTCCTTACATAGGAAGCTGGGCTCAGTGTTTCAGAGTCTCTGTCTTGGGATCTGAGGTTTTGTGCCGGACTGGAGGGCTGAGACCCATGTGCAGGGCGAACAGGCCCCCAAAAACCTGCTGTGCACTACTGGAGGCAGAACTGCCAACAAGGTGACATGTTGTTCTGTGCAAATTGAACTTTCCATTTGTGTGTGAATTAACACCAAAGACTGCAACGTGACGTGTTGTTTTATGCAACTGCCACAAGTGTGATTAAACACTAAAGTTTGAGTTAAGAACTTGTATTTTGCCTCTGTACTGTGTCTGCTTACCCTATCTACCAGAGCGAAACCCCACAATTGGTAGAAGATGAGGGCAAGCGCAGTGAGGCTGACGTGAAGGCCGAAATATATATATATTTTTTTCCGGTCACGGTTGTATGTCTTACATCAAACCAGCGAGATTACAACCCGTGCTCCTCGACAAAATGAAAGCTGTCGTGAAAGCCCTCATGGAGGCTAACCTGCAGCAGCGGGAGGCTAATAAGCAGCAGCAAGAAACAAACCAGCTGCTTTTACAACATGTGATGGCATTACAGGTGGCAGGAGCATCCCAGAGCGTCCACTATGCCCGTAATACAGTCCATGCGGTGATCCCCAAGATGACCCCCTCGGATGACGTTGAAACCTTTCTGGCGGTGTTCGAAAATGTGGCTGTGAGGGAGAAGCTACCCCAAGATCAATGGGCTGAGGTTGTCGCTCCGTTTCTGGCATCTGGACCCCAGCAGGTGTATTTAGACTTACCGGACGATCAAGCGGCCGATTACCCGACAGTAAAGGGTGAGATTCTGACAAGACTAGGGGTAAATGTGTTGGTCCGGGTCAAGTGGGTGCATTTAACCCAGCTGAACCGGTGAGACCTCAGTATTATGATCTATTACACCTGTTGTCACCGCTAGTTCTGTGAGAAGGTCTGGCAGACGTTCTTCTCTACCTCTTGTATGATGTTCTTTGTTTTGGTTTCACTTTCTCATCTCCTTTCCTTCTGCCAGGTGTCACTTATTTAGACTAATCGTCTTCCTTTATATTCCCTCCCATACTGCCTCACTTTGCGGTTTATACTACTTCCTGGATGAAGTGTTCACTGCTGGAGGCTGCTTCGGCTGTTTGCTCAGATAAGTCCTTTACTTTATTGTGTTTCCTTGCTGGCTTGATTCTAGGTTACCCTGACTCCGTCCATATTAAGTGCAGGGAGCCGGTGGTCGTGTCCGCTCACTATTATAGGGTTTTCAGGTGTCACACAGACTTAGGTACGTGGGCATGCAATCTTCTACCATCGAGACTCTTGCATGTGCATAGCAGTCAGGGAGAGCTCTTAGGGTTTTATAGGGCCCACCTATTAGCTCCTTAGTTTGGGATCAAGCCAGTCGCTCGTTTATTTATAAGTTTCATCTATCTGCAAACTTCACCCATGACACCTGTTGCAAAAATTGCTTCAGCCTGACGTGCTGAGTTCCACTGCTATGCTGGACCATCTGTTGGCTGATGGATCGGCCAGGTGTCTCCTGGTAATGCCCTTGAGATGGTGGACCTGGTGGAACGCTATGATGCTACCAGGAATCTACAAAGGGGTTCTTTTGGGAGGGGGGCAGTCAAACCCCGGAAATCTCCACCCCAGGCCCGGCGACTTGTGCCAACAAAACCCACCCGGGATGTACCCCCTACAGACCTGTGTCCGATAGTCTGCTAGAAGTGCCAGGAGCCTGGCTACATATGGGGTGAGTGTCCCCGTCTGGGTTAGCCCCTGGACACTAACTATGGCTACCGCCACTCATTATATACCAGGAAGCTATGTGACACCGGTACCCCAGAGACTATAGACAACAACCACTTGTGCCAGGTGGAAGTAGAAAACACTCTGGCGGTGACATTGCTGGACTCAGGGAGTCTGGTGTCCCTGGTAAGGGCTACACTGGTACGGCCCGCTTAGTATACTGGCTGAAAAGTTGGAGTAATATGTATTCGTGGAGACTAAAAAGACGACTCCACTGCTATGGGGGCTCTTTCGACAGTTGCCAGCAGGTGGACCCATGAAGTGGCCATCACCACCAATCTACACTATGAACTAATGATAGGGAGAGACTTCCCGGGCTTCCTGGCAATGTGGCCTGCTACAAGAATTACTGATACTCATGAGACAGGGGGAACCTTAGCAGAGTGGCCCTGCTCAGGGGGAAGACCAGAACACCTGGGAACCCGAGACCGAAGGGCCAGCGGTAGGGGTGGCCGCCACTTTGGTGTAAGAGGGGGAGACAACCCCGCTAAGTGTGATGGTGGGAGACGTGGAGGACTTGCCGCCGGGTCCTGAATTGGCAGACCTCAAAGTCTCGGGGGATAATTTTGGTACCGCCAAACGTCGGGATCCAACCCTATGTCGAGCTTGGGAAAATGTGTTAATAGTAGATGGTGAACCATAACAACCTGGTGTAGAGTAAGTGTTTCCCTGTTTTGTGGTTCATCAGGATATGTTGCATCGGGTAAACCAACTACGGAGTGTAGATATTGAACAGTTGGTGGTCCCCAAGGCTTATCGCAAACTCGTGTTAGATCGAGCCCACCAACATGTTCTCGGGGGTCACCTGGGGCTGCAGAAAACTCAGGATCGTATTCTACAGTGGTTTTACTGGCCTAGCATATTCAGAGAGGTGGAAGAGTTTTGTAAATTTTGCCCGACCTGCCAGATAACTAGCCCCCAGCCACATTTCCGTAGTCCCCTAGTACCTCTAACGATTATCGAGGTACCGTTTGACCAAATAGCTAATGGACGGTCTGGTAGTAAGGTTTAACTAAACATTAAAAAATATGTTAAAAAGGGTAGTGTCAAAAGATGGGAAGGACTGGGACCTCCTTCTTACCTATATCATGTTCACAGTGCGAGAGGTACCCCAGGCCTCTACTGGGTTCTCGGGCTTTGAACTGCTATATGGCAGACACCCTCGCGGTCTCTTGGACGTGGCCAAAGAGGCGTGGGAACAACAACCCACTCCACATAAAAGTTTTACCCAGATGCAAGATTGGATAGAGACAGTGTTGTCTCTTGTTAGGGAGCATATGGAGGCAGCACAGCGAGCCCAGAGTCGTGTCTATAATCGGCATGCTCAGGTCCAGATCTTTAACCCGGGTGATCGGGTTTTGGTTCTGGTGCCAACCGTGGACAGTAAATTTCTGGCTAGGTGGCAGGGGCCCTACGAGGTACTCGAGAAAATTGGAGATGTAAACTACAAGGTACACCAGCCAGGGTGGCGAAAGGTTTACCATGTAAATTTACTCAAACCATGGAAAGATAGGGAGCCTGTACTCAAGACAGCCCGCAGCCGGGTTTTAAAGGATAAGAGGTTCCAGCCCCTCTGTCTGATGCAAGAGAAGTGTCTGCCACAGTAAAAATTGCTGACAGCCTCTCCTCTTAACAGACTCAGGAAGCCAAGGAGTTCGTTAGTCAGAACACGGATGTGTTCTCGGACCTCTCTGGATGCACTTCCATAATCCAGCATGACATTGTCACTGAGCCTCAGGCAAAAGTCCGGTTAAAACCATACCGGGTACCCGAAGCTCTGCGACAAGCCATCTCGGAAGAGGTGCAGCTAATGTTGCAGCTAGATGTCATTGAGGAGTCAAAAAGTGAGTGGGCTAGTCCTATAGGAACGTTGCGGTTTTGTAACGACTTTCAAAAACTTAACGATATTTCTAAGTTCAACGCGTATCCCATGCCCCAGGTGGATGAGCTAGTCGATAAGTTAGGACAAGCACGGCACTATTCTGTTTTGGACCTCCTGAAAGGGTACTGGCAGGTGCCCTTAACGGAGGCTGCCAAAGATAAAACTGCCTTCATCACACCTGAAGGGCTGTATTGGTTTGCATGATGCCCCCACCACTTTTCAACGGCTTATGTACATTGTGTTGCGTCCACATCGTCAGTGCGCTTCAGCTTACCTGGACGATATTGTCATCCACAGTACCAACTGGAAAAGTCACCTACCCAAAGTGCATACTGTAGTGGACTCCCTTCGAAAAGCTGGCCTAACCGCTAACCCAACAATATGTGCAATAGGGTTAGAAGAGACTAAGTACCTGGGGTATGTCATTGGGCGTGGAGTCATCAAACCCCAAGTAAACTAAATAGAAGTGATAAGAAATTGGCCCCGACCTGTCACAACTAGGAAAGTAAAGTAATTCCTAGGAATAGTTGGCTATTACATGAGGTTTGTTCCCCACTTTGCTACTGTGGCCGCATCATTGACAGAGCTCTTGAAGAGACACAAGTCAGTGATGGTTCGCTGGGATGATTAGGTGGAAGAGGCTTTCTCTGCTTTGAAGTCGGCCCTGTGTGGGTCCCCAGTTTTAGTGACGCCCGACTTTAAAAGGGAGTTTATAGTACAGACCGATGCCTCCGAAGTAGGCCTCATTGCTGTACTGTCTCAGGAAGTGAACGGGGAGGAGCATCCCATTGTCTTACTCAGCCGTAAGCTCACCCCAGGTTTCCAGCCAGGAGAGGTCAAATACCGGACCGGAGTTTAAGTGCCGGTCCGGGTTTTGGCAACACATGGCTGTCCTTAAATAGGCAGCTGGGCTCAGCAGCTGAGTCTCTGTGTTGGGATTTGAGGTTTTGTGCCGGATTGGAGGGCTGAGACCCATGTGCAGGGGGAACAGGCCCCCTAAAGCCTGCTGTGCACTACTGGAGGCAGAACTGCCAACAATGTGACATGTTGTTCTGTGCAAATTGAACTTTCCATTTGTGTGTGAATTAACACCAAAGACTGCAACGTGACGTGTTGTTTTATGCCGCAAGTGTGAATAAACACTGAAGTTTGAGTTTAGAACTCGTATTTTGCCTTTGTACTGTGTCCGTTTACCCTATCTACCAGAGCCAAACCCCACAATATATATATATCACTCCCATTTCCCCATATTAAAACTAAAATAAATATAAACAAATAAACATTAAAGGCATTGTCATGTCCCAAAACACCCTAGTAAAATTAAAGTGCATTTACTTATACCATGCTGATATGCAGTTTTTAAATAAAAAGTGATTAAATAGTCATACACACGCCAGAATGGTATCAATAAGAGCTACAGATTGCCCCACAAAAAATGAACTCTGACACAGCTCCATACACGAAAATATTATGGGTTTCAGAAAATGGTTATGCATAGAAAAAATAGAAAAATTTATTTTTTTAATATTAAAACTCAAGAAAAACTATAGAAATGTGGCATTGCTCTAATCATACTGACCAGGAGAATGAAGGTAACAGTTCAGGTTTTTGCCATAAAAATATAGTGAAATAGCATTTAGTTTTTATAGTTTCCCCATTTGGATTTTGTTTCCCAGTAAATAATATGGCGACATTAGAACGTGCAGCTTTTCCCACAAAAAACAAGCCCTCATTAATCTATCTGAATGGAAAAATAAAGTTAAAGTTATGGCTCCGGGAAGATAGGGAGTAAACAACGAAAACGCAAAAATGGAAAATCGCCTGGTCCTCTTAACGTTAAACAACTCACACATCTCTTTTATGATTTTTGGTGTATAATGCAATTTATGAAAGGAAATAAGATGTGTGACAGAGTGGACATGGTTTTTTAGAATCTTTTGCAGACAATAAGCAGTAAATAATGTAGTATTTTTGCCCTTATTTTGTATTTCAGGTCAAAATCCACACACAGTGAGAAAAATTGCAAGGAAATATTAGAACTGCAGATTTTCTGTACTTTTTGTTGTAGCTAAACCTGCTATAGAAAAAAGTACGCTTCAACATATATAATCTTATTTTTTAAAACATGTTTTCTCTTTCTCCATTGGGTGGTCTCCATTTTTAGGAATAGCAGCAATGTTTTCCCTACTTGAGAAAAATCATTTGACATTTTCATTCTCTATGCAGGCATCATTATTTGAAAAATTTCATACAAAGCAGAATAAATATTTTAAATTGAGGAATGTTTTATACAGTATATCTTTTTTTCTTTCTTTTCTTTCTTACATACATCCCTAAAGAAATCTTAGGATCTAAATGCAGCTATTGTGTTCTTTCCAGTTATGGGATATTCTGCTGTGAACCCATCTGTTCCTGTTAAATTTTGCTTTCAAATCTGCATTTTTAGACTTTGCATCCTCCTGTTTGCTGTCTTTAATGATTTATTCTCCTATCTGACTGATAATGGCAGTGTTTTTTTTCTATCTTTTCCAGTGTTAAAAAGAATTTATTTTGCATGTTTTGCATGGAGTAATGAATAATTTCCATTTACAATTTCAGGAAACGTAAAATCGCACCTTAGTCATGCCAGGTTTGTCTGGTTTTCAGGCACCTATGAAAATGTAAGTGTGCAACAGCAAAAATGTCTAATTTTGGCATTCAGCTGTTGTTTTCCTCATTAGTTTCACATTGTACCTGAGCTGTTATTCCCCTACTTTCATATAACCAGTGGCTTATTACAAGATAAAGTAAACAAAAAGAGATATTACCCATAGCAAAAAATTACATTACCGATGTTAAAGAGGTATTTTGTTTGTGATCCATACTATTAGATTCAGTTTCCTACCATTGGGGCCTCCACCAACCATGAGAATAGGGACCTGTATCTCTGAGGGGCGCCAAAATTAACAAAGTGGTAGGTCAAGCATCCACAATGTCTATGGGAACTCTGGGACTGTCAGTGCTGTCACCAGAACTCCCACAGAGATGAATAGATGAATAGAGCAATAGTGTGCATGCCCAATCTGCTGCTCCATTAATTTTGGGACCACCTGAGGAGTAGGACCCACATGGATCTAACAGTTATCCTCTACACTGTGACTAGGATATAACTTCTATCAATCGGAATACCCCTTTTAAAAATATATTACTTTGATTCACACCCTCCCCTGTTCTGCGTTTTCCCTGACTGCCACTGTTGCTGCCCCTACCACAAAGGCTACAGGTGCCATCAACACAGATATGTATGGGATGACCAAACAGTGAGGGCTCTTACACAAGTTGTCAACAGGGAGACTCTCTTGGCTGTAGGGTGTGGTAGGGTTTTCTAGCTACTTGTTAGGACAAAAGGAAGGCACTCATCCAGGAATAGGCAATGAAGACTGAGAGGCCTCCACTGAAAGCCTTTTCATGGCGGCTGCAAGGAGGAGAAGCAGGAGGAACACTGTGATCCCTGGCTCCAAGGCATGGTGTCCGACTCTGAAGTCACCTCCATATTATCCTGCTGAGACTGAGAGGAGGAGTTAGCCATCTAATCCATTATCTCATCCTCTTTCTCCTCAACTATAATGTTTCACCTTTCCAAAGACAGCCGGGACAACTGCGGCCTACTACTACTTGTAGCTGGATAGTTGGTGCTGCTACTACCCAAATTCTGGCTTAGGGTATTTCATTTGAAAACCTTCTGTAGCGTGGACATTTTTGGGCCTCTCAAATGTTGTGCACTACCATGTGTATTGGTGTATTAAACATGTATATATCCTGCTTAATTAAATTTACCCCCTCCAAAAAAAAATTCATGAATAAAAAATAAAATATTGCATTGCAACTGTGTGGAGAAAAAAAATGAACATTAAAAGATGATTAAGGGCCATGCCTCACGCTCAATTTCACATTATCCCTTACAGGTAGATTGCTTCTATACCTTGTGTATTAATTCATTAATCACATATATACAGTTGCAAGAAAAAGTATGTGAACCCTTTGGAATGATATGGATTTCTGCACAAATTGGTCATAAAATGTGATCTGATCTTCATCTAAGTCACAACAATAGACAATCACAGTCTGCTTAAACTAATAACACACAAATAATTCAATATTACCACGTTTTTATTGAACACACCATGTAAACATTCACAGTGCAGGTGGAAAAACTATGTGAACCCCTAGACTAATGACATCTCCAAGAGCTAATTGGAGTGAGGTGTCAGCCAACTGGAGTCCAATCAATGAGATGAGATTGGAGGTGTTGGTTACAGCTGACCTGCCCTATAAAAAACACAAACCAGTTCTGGGTTTGCTTTTCACATGATGCATTGCCTGATGTGAATGATGCCTCACACAAAAGAGCTCTCAGAAGACCTACGATTAAGAATTGTTGACTTGCATAAAGCTGGAAAGGGTTATAAAAGTATCTCCAAAAGCCTTGCTGTTCATCAGTCCACGGTAAGACAAATTGTCTATAAATGGAGAAGGTTCAGCACTGCTGCTACTCTCTCTAGGAGTGGCCGTCCTGTAAAAATGACTGCAAGAGCACAGCGCAGACTGCTCAATGAGGTGAAGAAGAATCCTAGAGTGTCAGCTAAAGACTTACAAAAGTCTCTGGCATATGCTAACATCCATGTTAGCGAATCTACGATACGTAAAACACTAAACAAGAATGGATTTCATGGGAGGATACCACAGAGGAAGCCACTGCTGTCCAAAATAACATTGCTGCACGTTTACAGTTTGCACAAGAGCACCTGGATGTACCACAGCAGTACTGGCAACATATTCTGTGGACAGATGAAACCAAAGTTGAGTTGTTTGGAAGAAACACACAACACTATGTGTGGAGAAAAAGAGGCACAGCACACCAACATCAAAACCTCATCCCACCTGTGAAGTATGGTGGTGGGGGCATCATGGTTTGGGGCTGCTTTGCTGCGTCAGGGCCTGGACGGATTGCTATCTTCGAAGTAAAAATGAATTCCCAAGTTTATCAAGACATTTTGCAGGAGAACTTAAGGCCATCTGTCCACCAGCTGAAGCTCAACAGAAGATGGGTGTTGCAACGGGACAACGACCCAAAGCATAGAAGTAAATCAACAACAGAATGGCTTAAACAGAAGAAAATACGCCTTCTGGAGTGGCCCAGTCAGAGTCCTGACCTCAACCCGATTGAGATGCTGTGGCCTGACCTCAAGAAAGCGATTCACACTAGACATCCCAAGAATATTGCTGAACTGAAACAGTTCTGTAAAGGTGGGACGAATCCAATTTTTTTCGAATCCGAATCCGAAAAGGTTCTAGAATATATCGAATCTTTCGAATCTCGAATCCTACAAATCCTGTACATAATTGTGTGAACGCACGGTGTAAGAAACAAAGTAAGACCGCGTCAGTTTGTCTGAACCTCCACCTCCCAGTCACGGTCGCACTCTATATCACCGCGATGACCCCTGCTCCTATCACTACAGAACATACAGGGTAATACAGCCACATACCTCTTACATCCAGTGACGTCTCCTTTCATGTAGATGTTCTTTTTCCTCATCTTCTCCTTTCAGACCTTCAGACCAGACCACCATTTTTCAGCCATTTTTCGTCTCTGCAGCTTGACAAAAAAAAAATCTTAGTTTACTACTTTTCCATCATCCTCCCATCTTCTGGACAAATCATCCTACCACCCCCAATACTGTGCCGCTGTGCTCCCCAATACTATACTGCAGAAACAGATAATACCCCTGATAATACTAGTACCACACAGAGCCCCCCATATAAAATACCCCTTCTTTGTGGCCTCAGTAGATGCCCCCATAGTGCCCCCCAATAATGTGCCAATAAGAAGTGGCCCCACAGTGCCACCCAATAATGTGCCAGTAAGTGTCCCCATAGATGCCCCCCTAATCATGTGCCAGTATCAAGTGCGGAGTGCCTCTCTCCTCCCCCCATGTGCCGGTATCATAGTGCCATCTCCCCCCCAATGTGCCCGTATCATAGTGCCACCTCCCCCCATAATGTGCCGTATCATAGTGCCATCTCCCCCCATAATGTCCCTGTATCATAGTGCCTCCCCCCAATGTGCCAGTAGTATCATAGTGCCTCTCACCTCTCCCCCTGGCATTCACAGATCCCCCCATCCTATAACAGTGCCATCCACAGACCCCCCCACCCCATAACAGTGCCATCCACAGACCCCCCCACCCCATAACAGTACCATCCACAGACCCCCCCACCCCATAACAGTGCCATCCACAGACCCCCCACCCCATAACTGTGCCATCCACAGAGCCCCCCATCCTATAACAGTGCCATCCATAGACCCCCCATCCTATAACAGTGCCATCCACAGACCCCCCCATCCAATTATTAGTCCCATCCACAGACCCCCCCACCCTATAACACTGCCATCTACAGACTCCCCCACCCTATAACAGTGCCATCCACAGACCCGCCCACCCCATAACAGTGCCATCCACAGAGCCCCCCACCCCATAACAGTGCCATCCACAGACCCCCCCACCCTATAACAGTGCCATCCACAGACCCCCCACCCCATAACAGTGCCATCCACAGACCCCCCCCCACCCCATAACAGTGCCATCCACAGACCCCCCATCCTATAACAGTGCCATCCACAGACCCCCCATCCTATAACAGTGCCATCCACAGACCCCCCATCCTATAACAGTGCCATCCACAGACCCCCCATCCTATAACAGTGCCATCCACAGACCCCCCCCCACCCTATAACAGTGCTATCCACAGACCCCCCCACCCTATAACAGTGCCATCCACAGACCCCCCCACCCCATAACAGTGCCATCCACAGACCCCCTACCCCATAACAGTGCCATCCACAGACCCCCCCACCCCATAACAGTGCCATCCACAGACCCACCCCCCACCCCTTAACAGTGCCATCCACAGACCCACCCCCCACCCCTTAACAGTGTCATCCACAGACCCCCCCATTGCCGCTCCAGTAGTTATAAAATGTGTAATTCTGATTAATAATCATGCTGCCCCCTCTGTCTGTAGTATAACATTCAATGAATCTTACTTAAAGGGCTACTGCTATCTTAATGCAGGCCGGCCGGGCAGACGAGCGGCAGCGTCACTGACTGACGTCACCTGCTTGCGCCGCCTGCTTTATGAATGAAGCAGGCGGCGCAAGCAGGTGACGTCAGTCAGTGACGCTGTTGCTCGTCTGCCCGGCCGGCCTGCATTACGATAGCAGTAGCCCTGCAAGTAAGATTCATTGAATGTTATACTACAGACAGAGGGTGCAGCATGATTATTAATCAGAATTACACATTTTATAACTACTGGAGCGGAGGGGCCGGAGCACAGTGAACGCACCGGCCCCCAGCTCCGCCTCCCAGTCCCTCCCACCGGATTCGTCGGATTCGTTTCAGGCAAATTACGTCGGGATTCGAGTCCACGAATCCCACGAATCCAGCAAGATTCGAGGGATTCGTGGATTCGACGAATCCCCCGTCCCATCTCTAGTAAAGAGGAATGGTCAAGAATTACTTCTGACCGTTGTGCACATCTGATCTACAACTACAGGAAACGTTTGGTTGAAGATATTGCTGCCAAAGGAGGTTCAACCAGTTATTAGATCCAAGGGTTCACATACTTTTTCCACCTGCACTTTGAATGTTTACATGGTGTGTTCAATAAAAACATGATAACATTTAATTCTTTGTGTGTTATTAGTTTAAGCAGACTGTGATTGTCTATTGTTGTGACTTAGATGAAGATCAGATCACAATTTATGACCAATTTGGGCAGAAATCCATATAATTCCAAAGGGTTCACATACATTTTCTTGCAACTGTATGCTGCTTAATTAAATGGAACAAGTGCCAAAAAAATATCAGTCCTTTCCAACCTCGTGGAACTGAATATACATAAATGGATGATTGAGGCCTGACTCGTAATTTTGAATTAAAACTCCCTGGTAAACTGTTACCCTAGCTTGATGTACTTCTCACCTATATGCTGGTTTATTTAAATTCAACAAGTCCCAAAATGTTTTAATTGCAACAGTGTGAAGAAATGAGCTTTGACAGATGATTAAGGGCTATGCCTCATGCTTTATTTCACTTTATCACTCACCCAGTGTCTTGTAGTATATATATATATATATATATATATATATATATATATATAGTGGGGATTCGCTCTGGTAGATAGGTTGTGCGGCCGCAGTACAGAGGCAAATTATCAGTTCTTAAATCAAACTTCTGTGTTTATTCACACAAACAAAAATATCACTTTGCAGTCTTGGTGTCAGTTCACACACAATGGAAAGTCCACATAGCCAAAATCACCTTGTTGGCAGTTCTGCCTCCAGCATTCCATATCTTTTAGGGGGCCTGTTTCCCCTACAGACGGGTCTCAGCCCTCCAGCACGGCACAAGCCTCAGATCCCAGCACACACCTCCTGAGCTCCACTGTCAGACTGAGGTAATCCTCCTCACCTGGCAGTGCTGGCTGGTTTTTGTGCCTGGCAAAACCCAGCCTGGAACATGGGGAGTAGTCACCCACCCAGCACTTTGACTACTCCCAGAGCCGTCCAGGATCAGCTATACAGCCATACTAAGTATTAAGGTGTCAAACAGCAACTGCTGCTGACACATAAAAACCGGCTCTTAATCCACCGAGGCCAGGAACCTTGGTGACACATACCTATCATCCACAATGATTCCTTGTACCTTCTTACAATATATATATATATATATATATATATATATATACACTCACCTAAAGAATTATTAGGAACACCTGTTCTATTTCACATTAATGCAATTATCTAGTCAACCAATCACATGGCAGTTGCTTCAATGCATTTAGGGGTGTGGTCTTGGTCAAGACAATCTCCTGAACTCCAAACTGAATGTCAGAATGGGAAAGAAAGGTGATTTAAGCAATTTTGAGCGTGGCATAGTTGTTGGTGCCAGACGGGCCGGTCTGAGTATTTCACAATCTGCTCAGTTACTGGGATTTTCACGCACAACCATTTCTAGGGTTTACAAAGAATGGTGTGAAAAGGGAAAAACATCCAGTATGCGGCAGTCCTGTGGGCAAAAATGCCTTGTGGATGCTAGAGGTCAGAGGAATATGGGCCGACTGATTCAAGTTGATAGAAGAGCAACGTTGACTGAAATAACCACTCGTTACAACCGAGGTATGCAGCAAAGCATTTGTGAAGCCACAACACGCACAACCTTGAGGCGGATGGGCTACAACAGCAGAAGACCCCACCGGGTACCACTCATCTCCACTACAAATAGGAAAAAGAGGCTACAATTTGCACGAGCTCCCCAAAATTGGACTGTTGAAGACTGGAAAAATGTTGCCTGGTCTGATGAGTCTCGATTTCTGTTGAGACATTCAAATGGTAGAGTCCGAATTTGGCGTAAACAGAATGAGAACATGTATCCATCCTCTGATGGCTACTTCCAGCAGGATAATGCACCATGTCACAAAGCTTGAATCATTTCAAATTGGTTTCTTGAACATGACAATGAGTTCACTGTATTAAAATGGCCCCCACAGTCACCAGATCTCAACCCAATACAGCATCTTTGGGATGTGGTGGAACGGGAGCTTTGTGCCCTGGATGTGCATCCCTCAAATCTCCATCAACTGCAAGATGCTATCCTATCAATATGGGCCAACATTTCTAAAGAATGCTATCAGCACCTTGTTGGATCAATGCCACGTAGAATTAAGGCAGTTCTGAAGGCAAAAGGGGGTCCAACACTGTATTAGTATGGTGTTCCTAATAATTCTTTAGGTGAGTGTATATACATATATATATATATATATATATATATATAATAAAAGTCTGCAGCACTCCTTGAAAGATGAAAAACAATTGCTATTTATTGACACATGTCATATAGCAACGTTTTGGTTCTCTCACAGAACCTTTTTCAAGCCAAGTGAACCATAAAGTGCAACAGTGCTAATATACATACATCATGTAATCAATTCAGGCTTAATAGTCATCCCATAAAAAGCGTGCACTCCCCCTTTAACAATGTTACAATTCATTCATTTTAAACTGCATTCTCAGTGTGAACAGAGACAAATAGTGCTTGATGCATGTTCCACAGCAATCCATATAGCATATCTGTGATGTTGATCGTACAATTCATATATTCTAGTAGTGATATTACAATAAAGTGCAAAGTGCATTAAAAAAAATACCTTGCTGGGGCATTAAAGCTGTATTTCATATAGTCAATAAGGAAGCTAAAAATTAATCTCAAGTCACGGTACTCCACGCTGTATTCAGCGCGTCTCCCGATATCTAGTGCACATGTGTCGACCAATAGCCCTCCTACTGGGTGGTGCATATCTATTAGACGTCACCCGGGGCGGAGACCAAACGATCGCGACGCTAGGTATCAGTGCAGTGTCGGCCCGTCCAGTGCACACAAAAGTGTACGCGGACCAACCAACACATTGCACGCCCATGCATCATCGAACGTCCTCATCCCGGGGACGCGCACCCACTCTCCACCATTTTGTTTCAGGGCAATCTTTTGGGCAAATTTATATACATTAGAAATCTTCCTTATTACATATTCTTGTATCCAGCTAGTAAATGTCCCAGCATAACAGCTTCAATGTTTTCCACTATATCGCGATTCATGTTCCCAACTGTAGAATAATCATATATATTATAGCATTATTCGCAAAGTTATAGTTATATGTAACATACGTTAAGTTCACCTGGTACAGCAATACAGATACACAAAGCTACAAACAATGAATGGCAGGGCGTTAGCCTACCATACCTCCAGTTACCCTGAATTCAACATTTAAGCCTTTGGGCTTCAATGTATCAAGATGGAAAATCCATCTAAGCTCTTTTTTTTTTTTAGTACCACTAGCCTATCACCACCTCTTTCCAGTGGTTTCACATGATCCAAAATCATGAATCTTAATTCATTCTCCTTATGATTTTTTTCCACAAAGTGCTTTGATACCGGTAGGTCTTTTCTTTTATTTCTGATGGATTGTCTATGATTGTTTAACCTGGTTTTCATATCACATGTGGTCTCCCCTACGTAGAGAATTTTGCACGGGCACCACAGTACATATAGGACCCAAGATGAATCACATGTATGGTAATATTTGATGTCAAAAGTCTCTCCTGTATCGGGATGTGTAAATACCGACCCCTTATCCATAAGTTTACAGTTCACACATCCCAAGCAAGGGAAACTCCCTGTACGCTTAGTTTTTAAAAAAGTTTGTCTTGCCTGGCCTTTATCTGGCACCCTTGAACGCACAATTCTATCTCTAATGTTACCTGTTCTTTTGTATGCCATCATAGGGGGATCTCTGAAGGCCGCTATTGAAGGGTAGCCGCTCCTGAGTATCCCCCAATGTTGTCTCACTATTCGTTCAATACTAGGACTCAATTCATTATAGGATGACACAAAAGGTAATCTATCACTTTTTGTTTCTGTTTTGTTGTTAACAATTCCTCTCTTTTTAGCTCTGTTTGCATGTCAACGCACCAGACTGCTGGGATATCCTCTGTTTATGAAGGACTCCTCCATATTCTGCAGGGCCTGGTTAGTATGATCCTCCTTGTCCACTATCCTTCTCACTCTCAACATTTGACTGTAAGGTAGAGAATTTACCACCCTTCTAGGGTGTCCACTGGTAAGTGTAGCAATGTGTTCTTGTCAGTTTGTTTAATATTCAGATCATTGTGTACTTGCTCTTCTTCTATATATACCTGAGTATCTAGAAACTGTACCCTTTCTTCTGACGCCATTAATGTAAATTGGATCTCTTCATCAATGGAGTTCAAAAATACATGAAACTCCATCAATGCATCCATAGTGCCTGTCCAGATGAGGAAAATGTAATCTATGTATCTCCACCACGTCAAAATATGATTGAAGTGGGGAGATACATAGACAAGACATCCTCAAATGACCGTACAAATATATTTGCATAAGTGAGCGCGGCGTTGGAACTCATCGCCGCGCCCACCAACTGCAAATAGAACTGTCCTTGAAACATAAAGTAATTGTTCCTGAGTGACAATTCTAATAATGTCAATATGAACTGGCGGGTTGGAACAGGATACTCAGAATTTTGTAGCATATCTTCCACTGCCAATAAACCCTTTGCACCATTTATTGAAGTATATAATGATACAATGTCAAATGATGCTAAAATTGCCCCTTTTGGGATCTGCACATCTCTTAATTTATTAATGAAGTCTCCAGTATCCCTGATGTAAGATTTTGCACCCGTAGCATATTCTCTCAATATTTTATCTAAAAAGATATTGATGTTGGAAAAAATAGAGTTTCTGCCTGAAATTATAGGCCGTCCAGGAGGGTCTGTCAACCTCTTATGTATCTTAGGCAATACATACATCGTTGGGGTAACTGGAGACTTGACCATCAAAAATTCTTTAAGTTGTCTGTCAATAATACCTTTTTCCTCCGCTATCTTTAATTGCCCTTCAATTTTTCTAGCAATATCAAACCTTAAATAGTATACGTGTATATAGTAATAGCGAATATTCGATAAATACAAACATAGAGCAATTTAGCTAATATAGTGCTATAATCTTTTTTTTAAGAGTCTTAATTTTTTTTAAATCAGAAGTTCAGAAGAGAAAAAAGTTACAACTATTAGACATAGCACTATATTAGCTAAATTGATCGATTCTACATTAGTTTTTTCGAATATTTGCTATATTGCAAGAAGCATGGTGGAATCAATCTTGTTATTCGAATTCACGATTTTTAGCCGAAAATCGGGAACGTTATGAATGATTGCGTGAGGACGCCATCTTATGAGTGACGCAATCGTGTCACGTGTCATGTGCCCTGGTTTCGGTTTCGGTTTTGCTACCAGTGGAGTTTGGCAGTCTGCCTGACGTAAAATCGGCGATCGAAAATGGTGCGAATTCGATTTAAAAAAGAAGAAGTTATTCTAACTGTAAGTAATATTGTAATACAGCACTGTATTTAATTTCATATTGCATGCATGGCAGAACAATATTTAGCAACACTCGATATACGTATAAAATATTTATATGTAGATTGAGAGTTGCTAAATATTCGTGTATGCGAATAAGAACTACATTGATACAATTTTTTTAACATTTTTTTTTTCCTCCGCCGCCTGTGCCCCCCCCAATAGTAGATACTACTGATTGGTGCACTGATTATTCTTCTAACTTCACAGCACTATGTCAGTAGCATGTATGTATGTACAACAGATGAATATCTATCACATGCACATAGTACGTCCATTTTCCTGCCCTGCAATATATGCCACACACTATATACCATACACACAATATATATATATTTAATTTTATGTCCATGAGCTTTTTTTGTCGGACCAAAAGTATTTGCTGGTTCATTTAGCGTTACCCAGGGTGCACCATGGGGAGGCGGACCTGCAGTACACCCAATACCCTACCGTCACTTCACTAGACAGGTACATTGCAGCTTAGCTGGCCAATATCTGATTGCTCAGACCTCACACACATATAATCGCAATACAATCCGATCTTATAACGGTAGCATTAAATCTAATATTTCCCCTTTAAAGATGTAACTACTTTTTGCTTTTTTGTCTGTCCAGGCCGGATTAAAATTAAAAAGTGGTATCTGGCACAACCACAAGGCAATTCAAAAAAAGTTTTGCGACCAGAAGCGTCTACACCCAGATCGGGTCGAAGAGTATAGTAAAAGATTATGCCCAGGTACAATGCTTACATGAATTTTGTATCTCTCTCTACAACACTCACTAATGTATATATTCAGTTATGCTGCTAATCCGTACAGATGCAGTATGGTTAACACACAACCTCTTAACTCAAATTTCTTAACTCATCACGTAATCTTGAAACAAAAGCCATTTTATAAAATAGCTTAACGCATTGAATTGCATTAAGTTTACATAACACGTCTCATAAAGCATGTGTGTTAACTCTACTACATCTGTATTTCAGCCCTTTTCAAATGATTACTTAATACCTGGTGTGACATGTACAAATTCTTCCGGTTACATCATACATCTCTACATCGCTGAGATTGTAAATATATATATATATAGTTATACACACAGCGCGGTACTGATGTATGATGTCACTGGATGATTTCATACGTTTCACACACACATAAATATATATAGGTATTTTTGTTCATATCTACATAAACTGCAAAGATCATTTAGTATTCCGGTCAAAGTCCCCGACCATTACATACATCCCCCACACAATTTGCATGGGATTCAAGATTTTATATATATCTATACATGTAAAAAAAAAAAAGGATGTATGTGTGTATGTACAGTCAGGTCCATAAATATTGGGACATCAACACAATTCTAACATTTTTGGCTCTATACACCACCACAATGGATTTGAAATGAAAGGAACAAGATATGCTTTAACTGCAGACTGTCAGTTTTAATTTGAGAGTATTTACAGGTGAACGGTGTAGGAATTACAAGAGTTTGAATATGTTCCTCCCACTTGTTAAGGGACCAAAAGTAATGGGACAATTGGCTTCTCAGCTGTTCCATGGCCAGATGTGTGTTATTCCGTCATTATCGCAATTACAATGAGCAGATAAAAGGTCCAGAGTTCATTTCAAGTGTGCTATTTGCATTTGGAATCTGTTGCTGTCAACTCTCAAGATGAGATCGAAAGAGCTGTCACTATCAGTGAAGCAAGCCATCATTAGGCTGAAAAAACAAAACAAACCCATCAGAGAGATAGCAAAAACATTAGGCGTGGCCAAAACAACTGTTTGGAACATTCTTAAAAAGAAGGAACGCACGGTGAGCTCAGTAACACCAAAAGACCCGGAAGATTACAGAAAACAACTGTGGTGGATGACCGAAGATTCTTTCCCTGGTGAAGAAAACACCCTTCACAACAGTTGGCCAGATCAAGAACACTCTCCAGGAGGTAGGTGTATGTGTGTCAAAGTCAACAATCAAGAGAAGACTTCACCAGAGTGAATACAGAGGGTTCACCACAATATGTAAACCATTGGTGAGCCTCAAAAACAGGAAGGCCAGATTAGAGTTTGCCAAACGACATCTAAAAAAGCCTTCACAGTTCTGGAACAACATCCTATGGACAGATGAGACCAAGATTAACTTGTACCAGAGTGATGGGAAGAGAAAAATATGGAGAAGGAAAGGAACTGCTCATAATCCTAAGAATACCATCTCATCAGTGAAGCATGGTGGTGGTAGTGTCATGGCATGGGCATGTATGGCTGCCAATGGAACTGGTTCTCTTGTATTTATTGATGATGTGACTGCTGACAAAAGCAGCAGGATGAATTCTGAAGTGTTTCGGGCAATATTATCTGCTCATATTCAGCCAAATGCTTCAGAACTTATTGGACGGCGCTTCACAGTGCAGGATTTGCAACCAAGTATTAAAAAGTGAAAATTATATTTATGATTATTATTCTGCCCATTACTTTTGGTCCCTTAACAAGTGGGAGGCACATATGCAAACTTTTGTAATTTCTACACCGTTCACCTGATTAGGATGTAAATACCCTCAAATTAAAGCTGACAGTCTGCAGTTAAAGCACATCTTGTTAGTTTCAGTTCAAATCCATTGTGGTGGTGTATAGAGCCAAAAATCTTAGAATTTTGTTGATGTCCCAAAATTTATGGACCTGACTGTATGTATGTATGTGTGTATGTTCCGCAAAAACTCAAAAACGCAGCCATCGATTTCAATGAAACTTGGTATACACATCCCTTGCTACCTGGAAAGAAATCTTGCGGGGGTCTCGGCTCTCTACGATGTACCGTTCCCAAAATATTCCCCAAAAATGACCTGTATTATCCAATACAAGCCTGCCAGCCTTTCACTTAACTCCTAACTGCCAACTGACGGGCGCTGTGGAGTTCACAGTTAAAGGGCCGTTCACCGTGAAAGTCACTGTTAAAGGGCCAGTCACCATAAAAGTCACTGTTAAAGGGGCAGTCACCGTCAAAGTCACAGTTAAAGGGGAGACTTTAAGCCTCCTTCTAATTATAAAGTGACTGTGACCACTAAATCAACAGGGAGGGAGGGCGGGCTGGCAGCAGATCTTCAAAATGCACTTGGCAGACACAAAAAATTATATACCCAATATAACACCATCCAATAACCCCTTATCTAATCTCCGAACTGTTGTTTGGTTTCCCTAACCGTCAATAACCCAGTCACAATACCCTATAGGGCACCATCCTAAAAAATCCCATGTTATCTCATCCTACCTTGTAACTTAGACTAGTTCTACCCATCTATAACACTGGATTTTTACCAACAAAATGAAACAAATCCACTATTGGTATAATTCATAATCCCAGGCAGATTCCTCCATATAGGAATTTCTTGATCTTTACCTTTGTTATGATTTCTGAGTTGCTTGTCTAAATTCTTAACATTGTGTCATTATTACAGGTCAACCCGTTCCCTCAGTCTGCCACCACAAAAAAAACAAAAAAATAATTAAAGGAGGTGCCCATGGAGGAGGAGGAGTGTGAGGAGCAGGTGGAGGGAGAAAATGTTGAGGCCACTCCCCCCCCCCCCTGATGTTTGCGAGACAGAGGAAGTTCAGACAAAGGAGGAGGCCGGACCTTCCCAGCCACCAGATTCTGCCCCCCCAGCTCCAGAAGAGGAGGAGGGAGAGGTGGTCTACACCCCCCACCGGGAGGGTAAATATTTGCACACATTACTATAATTTGGTATGCATAACATATTCACAAGCATCCCACGATCCCCCCCACCACCCTGCATCTCCAGAGCTGCAATCCACATGTGTAATGAATCTGAAAAATAGCAGCCCTTAGTTAACATGGCTGCCTGTTTAGCTGAGCAGCATTTGCATCCCGGTTCACAAACGTTTATGTCTGGGGGCAGGGTGTCTGTTGGTCCGTAATAGACTGTCCCTCTGCGTCAAGTCACGTCCCGCTGAGGCCTACTCTTAATGGCCGGCAGTGAAGTGGATAAAAGTGGCAACAATGAGGGGACAACAGGAACTAGTGTAATAGGAAAAAAAAAAATGCAACATACTCTGTAAACTACCGAAAAACTATTTACTAACTAAATAAATAACATTATACTCTATCCGAACTATCACTAAGCAAACCAAAATATAATTAACGTAAATATCTATAGTTATTGTATTTAAATGTAAATAGGCAGTGTTTAAACACATACTACACACAATGCACTAATTGTCTTGTAAGTAACCCTAATTGAAATAAAAAATATAATAATAAAAAATATTAATAATTCAGTAGTGAACAAGTGCATAAAGCACTTAGAAGAAAGTAAAAAATAATTCCTGAATGACATGGTAGAACTCAAAAAATTGCAGCATTGCGTCAATAAGAAGGTGCGGGAAATGGAGGAAAAGCACCTTCTCCAATTCCAAAAAATGGACAACATATTATTGGAGCTCAAAAAGTTGCCCTAGAGGCATGTCTTCTTATTTTTGTTATAAATACTTTTTTTCAGTTTGATAACGCGTGCTTTCGTTTTTTATAATGTAATGTTACAGTGTAATTTTATAAGTTTGTTGTAAGGCTCCTTTATTGCAGGGTCAAACTCATCTGGATCAGGACAGACAGCGGAACAGACAGCATTAGGTACATGGTAACACTGTGGTATATGGCCCACACATAACTCAGCAGTGTCAGGACCTACAACAGCAAGTATTGGTAACGGTGGAGTTTAAGGCCCACACATAAGTCATCAGGGTCAGGACAGACTTCAGCATCAGCAGCAGGTAGATGTTAAGGGTCCAGTATAAGGCCTACACATAGCTTGGGCTAACTGAACATGACAGCCAGCAGCAGGTTCGAAGTGTGCAGCAGGAATTTGTTCCCAGGAATGCGCCCCCACCAGACCAGGACAAAAAAAAAGACACCTCTGACAGCATCATGCTGTAAGTGTGCAGCAGGAATGGGCTAACATGAAAGAAAATACACTATTTGACTTTCTAAATTTTTTTTTCAATAAATAATAGTTTTTTAAACAACAAGAAAAAGAAGTACAAAATTAGCTGCACACGAGAATCCCTCGCTGCACACGCATCCCTCCGACTGCTAGAACTTTCAAGATCGGGCACATCAAGTCTGTGGCAGATAAATATTTTTAATAACATTTTAACAATACCAATTTACAACATTTTAACAATAACAATTTATAACATTTTAACCATAACTGTCTTTTCTGGCTACTTTGTTAGTTTGCAATGGAAATCCACTATATCTTTAATTATTTGACAGTTCCTCTTATCCATCTTCCGAACCTTCCTCGAAACCCGCCGCAGCAGCTTATGGAGAGCCAATTGATCCTTTAGATGCTCCTTCTGGAACTTGGCCATTAGTTTATGGCATTTATAGATTACTGTATGTTTAAAATAATATAAAATATTAATGCTATTTAATTTAGCTGACAATTAGTGCATTGTGTGGAGTAGGTGTATAAACACTTCAAATTTACATCAAAATCCAGAAGTTACACATGTTTATGGTCATTATAGTGTTTTTTGGATTAGAGATAGTTTGGATATAGTTTAATGTAATTTTCTGGGGTAGTTTATATTTTTTAGCTACTTTAGACACTTAGCGTAAACTGCCTAGACAGCCATTTCAATAACTGCATATTCATGTCCGCAAAACGGACAACAATAGGACAGGTAATATTTTTTCTAAGCACCACATAACGGAGCTATGGATGGGGACAGCAGACGGATTGCAGACTGCATCTTTTTCGGCACCATGGAATTGAATGGGTCCATATCCAAGCTGTAAAAACTGCAGCTTGGATGCAGACCTAAACAACGGTCGTGCGCCTAATGAAAGGGTGCATTTCTGTTTCTTTATAGTAAGGTAGTTTATGTTGACCTCCTCATTGTAGGGACTTATAAACAATTACCAACCGGCCAATTTACTAGTAAGCCGCAGCGGGAAGTGACTGAACGCACAGGGACATACTATTATGTAACAACAAACCCCCGGGCCCCAAGAGTAGTCGCTTGCTAAGCGGGGAGCAAAGGCTGCTCAGGTAGACAGGCAGCCATGTTAACTAAGGTCGGCTATAGTTTAGATTTCTTACACATGTTCATTTTTGCTCCAGAGTTGAAAGGGGGTGGGGGGGGGATCATGTGATGCATGTGAACATCTTATGTATACAGAATTATTTTGATGTGAGCACATATTTACCCTCCTGGTGGGGGGTGTAGACCACTTCTCCCTCCTCCTCTTCTTCTTGACCTGGGTGATTAGATTCTGGTGGATGAGAAGGTCCGGCCTCCTCCGCCTCGACCATTGCGCATACATCAGGGGGGGAAGTGCAGACATCAGGGAATGAAGTGCAGACATCAGGAGGGGGGTGTGTGCAGACATCAGGGGGGGGGAAGTGGCCAAGACATTTGCAGAGGGTCCGTCCTGCTCTCCCTCTGACTGCTCCTCTGACTCATCAGGGGGAGGAAGTACAGACATCAGGGGGGGCAAGTGCAGACATCAGGGGGGGGGGGACTGCAGACATCAGAAGGGGGGGAACTGCAGACATCAGAGGGGTAAGTGGCCAAGACATTTGCAGAGGGTCCGGCCTGCTCTCCCTCCGAATGCTCCTCTGACTCTTCGCCCATCGACACTTGCACCATGTTCACAACAGGCCTTTTGGATCTTTGTCGTTTTGTCGATGGAACGGGAAGCCCTGTAAATCACACAATGTTAAGAATTTAGACCAAAAACTCCGAATTCATAACAAAGTAATAGATCAAGTAATTCAGAGATGTATTGATCTGTGGTTTTATAATATGCCACAACAAGCGTTATAGGGTAGATGGGTAGAACTAGTCGAAGTTACAAGGTACGATGAGCTAACACGGGAATTTGTTAGGAGGATGTGCTATAGGGTATTGTGGCTTGGTTTTTGACGGTTTGGGGAACTAAAAAAACGTTCTGCAATTAGATACAGGGTTATTGGATGGTGTTCTGTTGGGTAAGTTACTTTTGGTGGCTGCCAGTGATATACTGTCTGCCAAGTCACATATTCATGATCTGCAGCCTGACCACCCTCCCTCCCTGTTGACTTAGTTGTCACAGTCACTTATTAGAAGGGGGGTTAAACTCGCTTGCCGATAGGTGGTGACTGGTGAGCGGACTTGATTGTTAAATTCTATTTATCCACAGTTTATCGCAGGTCTATTCAGCGGTTAATGTTAGTCTTCCATGTAAAATCAACAGTTTACATCACTAATGTCTGATCTTCCATACCTTCTCCCTATTAGTATCTTAACTCCTCATATAGCATTGAATTATTGGTTTATGAGGTGAATTTACTGGTGTGTGTGTGTGTATATATATATATATATATATATATTATATACTCTGTAATCCCATGCAAATTACGAGGGGGATGTATGTAACGGACGGGTCCTTTCACCGGAATACTGAAAGATGTTTGCTGTTGATGTTTATGAACAACGAGACTTAGGCTACTTTCACACCTGCGTTCGGGTGTCCACTCGTGAGCTCCGTTTGAAGGGGCTCACAAGCGGCCCTGAACGCAGCCGTCCGGCCCTAATGCATTCTCAGTGGATGCGGATCCACTGAGAATGCATCAGTCTGCCAGCGTTCAGCCTCCGCTCCACTCAGCGAGCGGACACCTGAACGCTGCTTGCAGTTAGTGGAATATGAGACTTTGTATGAAAAAAAAAAAAAAAAAAAAAATCAGCATTTTCCACTAACTTGTGACAAAAAATAAAAAATTCTAGGAACTCGCCATGCCCCTCACGGAATACCTTGGGGTGTCTTCTTTCCAAAATGGGGTCACTTGTGGGGTAGTTATACTGCCCTGGCGTTTTCCAGGGGCCCTAATGTGTGGTAAGTAGGTAAATGACCTGTGAAATCCTAAAGGTGCTCTTTGGAATATGGGCCCCTTTGCCCACCTAGGCTGCAAAAAAGTGTCACACATGTGGTATCTCCGTACTCAGGAGAAGGTGGGGAATGTGTTTTGGGGTGTCATTTTACATATACCCTTGCTGGGTGAGAGAAATATCTTGGCAAAAGACAACTTTTCCCATTTTTTTATACAAAGTTGGCATTTGACCAAGATATTTATCTCACCCAGCATGGGTATATGTAAAATGACACCCCAAAACACATTCCCCAACTTCTCCTGAGTACGGCGATACCAGATGTGTGATACTTTTTTGCAGCCTAGATGCGCAAAGGTGCCCAAATTCCTTTTAGGAGGGCATTTTTAGACATTTGGATACCAGACTTCTTCTAGGGGCCCCTAGAATGCCAGGGCAGTATAAATACCCCACATGTGACCCCATTTTGGAAAGAAGACACCCCAAGGTATTCAATTTTTTTTTTTTGGCACAAGTTAGCGGAAATTGATATTTTTAATTTTTTTCTCACAAAGTCTCCCGTTCCGCTAACTTGGGACAAAAATTTCAATCTTTCATGGACTCAATATGCCCCTCATGGAATACCTGGGGGTGTCTTCTTTCCGAAATGGGGTCACATGTGGGGTATTTATACTGCCCTGGCATTCTAGGGGCCCTAAAGCGTGAGAAGAAGTCTGGAATATAAATGTCTAAAAAATTTTACGCATTTGGATTCCGTGAGGGGTATGGTGAGTTCATGTGAGATTTTATTTTTTGACACAAGTTAGTGGAATATGAGACTTTGTAAGAAAAAAAAATAATAATTCTGCTAACTTGGGCCAAAAAAATGTCTGAATGGAGCCTTACAGAGGGTGATCAATGACAGGGGGGTGATCAATGACTGGGGGAGTGATCAATGACAGGGGGGTGATCAATGACAGGGGGGTGATCAGGGAGTCTATATGGGGTGATAACCACAGTCATTGATCATGCCCCTGTAAGGCTTCATTCAGACGTCTGGATGCGTTTTGCGGATCCGATCCATCTATCAGTGCATCCGTAAAAATCATGCGGACATCTGAATGGAGCTTTACAGGGGGGTGATCAGGGAGTCTATATGGGGTGATAACCACAGTCATTGATCATGCCCCTGTAAGGCTTCATTCAGACGTCCGGATGCGTTTTGCGGATCCGATCCATCTATCAGTGCATCCGTAAAAATCATGCGGACATCTGAATGGAGCTTTACAGGGGGGTAATCAATGACAGGGGGGTGATCAGGGAGTCTATATGGGTGATCACCACAGTCATTGATCACGCCCGTGTAAGGCTTCATTCAGACGTCCGGATGCGTTTTGCGGATCCGATCCATCTATCAGTGGATCCGTAAAAATCATGCGGACGTCTGAATGGAGCTTTACAGGGCGGTAATCAATGACAGGGGGGGTGATCAATGACAGGGGGGTGATCAGGGAGTCTATATGGGGTGATAACCACAGTCATTGATCATGCCCCTGTAAGGCTTCATTCAGACGTCCGGATGCGTTTTGCGGATCCGATCCATCTATCAGTGCATCCGTAAAAATCATGCGGACATCTGAATGGAGCTTTACAGGGGGGTAATCAATGACAGGGGGGTGATCAGGGAGTCTATATGAAGTGATAACCACAGTCATTGATCATGCCCCTGTAAGGCTTCATTCAGAAGTCCGGATGCGTTTTGCAGATCCGATCCATCTATCAGTGCATCCGTAAAAATCATGCGGACATCTGAATGGAGCTTTACAGGGGGGTAATCAATGACAGGGGGGTGATCAGGGAGTCTATATGGGGTGATAACCACAGTCATTGATCATGCCCCTGTAAGGCTTCATTCAGACGTCCGGATGCGTTTTGCGGATCCGATCCATCTATCAGTGCATCCGTAAAAATCATGCGGACATCTGAATGGAGCTTTACAGGGGGGTAATCAATGACAGGGGGGTGATCAGGGAGTCTATATGGGGTGATCACCACAGTCATTGATCACGCCCGTGTAAGGCTTCATTCAGACGTCCGGATGCGTTTTGCGGATCCGATCCATCTATCAGTGGATCCGTAAAAATCATGCGGACGTCTGAATGGAGCTTTACAGGGGGTTGATCAATGACAGGGGGGTAATCAATGACAGGGGGGTAATCAATGACAGGGGGGTGATCAGGGAGTCTATATGGGGTGATCAGGGGTGATCAGGGGCTAATAAGGGGTTAATAAGTGACGGGGGGGGTGTAGTGTAGTGTAGTGGTGCTTGGTGCTACTTTACTGAGCTACCTGTGTCCTCTGGTGGTCGATCCAAGCAAAGGGGACCACCAGAGGACCAGGTAGCAGGTATATTAGACGCTGTTATCAAAACAGCGTCTAATATACCTGTTAGGGGTTAAAAAAAACACATCTCCAGCCTGCCAGCGAATGATCGCCGCTGGCAAGCTGGAGATCAACTCTCTTACCTTCCGTTCCTGTGAGCGCGCGCGCCTGTGTGCGCGCGTTCACAGGAAATCTCGCGTCTCGCGAGAGGACGCGCCGGCGCGTCCACCCAGAAGAGCAGGGCCGCCGCAAAGACGCAATCCTGCGTACGGCAGTCCTGAGGAGGTTAAGTAATCATTTGTAAAAGAAATTGTGACAAAACCCCTGTTTTAGGGATGTCTAGACTCTTGTATTTTGTCTGCTGTTCATGTAGTTAACCCTATTTCGCCCTTTAAATGTACAAAAACCACCTTATCTGCCTGTGACGCAGTTAGCAAACACAATGGACATTAGCAAACACAATGGATATTGCCCGTGACACAATTCACAAACACAATGGATATTGCCTGTGATACATTTATCAAACACATTTAGTCATCGACCGCATGGAATTATGTCCGGCCTATTTATCCAATTATCTCCAGGATAGAGAAGAGAGATTTTACTGTTCATGTGGGAGTGTGTTATATCTTACTGTATATTGATTGGTCACTGTATTTTGTGTGCCTGTTCCCCACAAGGGCCGCGTGTGAGTAACCCTTGCCAGAGGACTTGATAAAAGGCTGAGCTGTGGCCATCAATAAAGTTAATCGTTTTTACCCCCTTCCGGAAGTCCTGGATCCTGTTTGTGGGGGATTGGCAGCTATATATTCACAACACCTTTGTATTTACTTGATTTTTTGGAGACGCTGTACGGATTTACTCAGCTGGAGTGTGATATCCGTAACAAGAATAAAATACGGATGTGGTAAAGTTAACACAGATGCTTTATGAGACCTGTTATGTAAAGTAAATGAAATGTTATGCGACAAGATTTTTTTTTCTTATGGATTTTGTTTCAAGAAAACGTGATGAGTTAATACATTTCATTTAAGAGGTAGTGTGTTAACCTTACTACATCTGTACGGATTAGCAGCATTACTGTATATATACATTACAGAGTGTTGTAGAGAGAGGGACCAAATTCATGCAAGCATTGATCATAGTTTAGCCGCTTGATGTCACACCATTTTTTTGGGATGGCTGGTATTTCATGCCGCACTCCATATTTGGCATATAATTCAGACTGAAGAGACAGTACTATCTTCATTTTGTCCTTTCTTTTCGTGGTCCGGCCATATCCCCGAAGAAGAAATTGCTGATGGATAAAGATGAAAGCATATATTCAAAACATTTTTAGTATACCACATATTAAACATATATCCGGAAAAAAAAAAAAAATTTGGAAAGTTAAATTTAAATTTTCATGTTACTGTTAAGAATCCTGATTCTATTGATATTCTATGTGTGTGGGCTCTGACAAATCAGATATTGCCCAAGTAAGCTGAGATGTACCTGTCTTGTTAAGGCACGGTACCATATGTGTTGTATAGCTGGTTCGCCTTCGCCGGGGTGCACCCAGGCTACACAGCTGGAGTCGCAGCGAGAGGCCTGAGCTCCCGGTGTCATCTAGCGGTCGTGTTTTGACCAGCAACCCAGCGGTTCTTGATTGGTTGACTGGGTCTTTTATGTCATCCCAAATGACATCAGACACCACCAGCCAACAGTCGGTGGGTTTGTCAGACACAACTTTTAGTTGGCATGGCCAGGGAGCAGGCCCTGTGCCTTCACCTGTCCTCAACCTTCCTCTGGCCTTTTCTGTTCCATCACCGCAAGAGAAACTACATGCAGTGGGCTCAGCTTCACTTTTCAGCCAGGATGAGCTACTAGAGGACAGTCAGCAGCTATTGATATAAGCCCGGTCCGCTAATGGGATTATATAGGGTCAGAAACCAACCCGCAGTAGCTTATAACTAGGCCAAAACATGAACGTGGGGATTCGTGATCGAGATACAAGTTAGCACAAGATTAAATTATATATTTAATCGCCGTAAGGGCACACTAGATTTAACACAATATACACAGAGAATATACAGTGGTCTGAGGTTACAGATACGGGTTATATGGGTACAACAGGGTTAAGCAGTGTAAAAGTCAGTTACCGGGTAAGATGAAAGTTCTGTTTGGTTGTGAGATGTTCTTTGCTGGAGTCCACATGCAAGGCCGTGATCTCAGCTAGTTCCTGGGTCCCTCTAAACACATTTGTAAGATGTGACCCTTCTTCAGAGAAAAACACGGCCGCTTGCTGGCACAAGCCCTTTAACCTGTAGCCGGCCCCTCCCCTCCCAGCCTCAGGGAGGTGTCCACTCCCCCTCTTCTGGGCTGGCAGCAAATGACCTACAAAACCCTTTAGGGTTCATAGCTCCAGACCAGAGGGTCACAGGAAGATGGTTCTGGGACCAATGGACCTGCCTGGGTTCCGACTACAAGTAGAGTCCAAACCTGGTACGTTATGTGGTTTCTGTGGGGAGATATGGATATCTCCCCTCCCTGACCTCGCCCTATTAAACAAAGACCATGGGCACGTACATCGTGACCACTGGGACACAAATATGTATCCGGTTTGTGCCTGCAATGGCCAGGCGATTCATAATTCCTTATGAAATGTAGGTGCCAACATGTCTGGGAGGTCGCATTGATCCTGACAGGGCTGATACCTCCTGCTGGGGGTTTTCCTGCAGGATTTAGCTTGGCTCCAAACGGGTTCACTGAGGTGTGAGTCTATCCACCTGGGGCATCCTTTGAGCTAGGACCCCCTGTGGATTTTAACCATCTGCTTGTCAGATGGCAGATCTAGTGGAGCGAAAGCCTATTTGCATGGGGGCTGACAAAAAGTTGAATCAAATGACAATCAGGGCTGGGGGCTTTGAAGCAGGGCCCTCCTGTGGAGTTCACTACCTCCGCTATCTGTCAGCAAATGGGGGTGTGAGGACATGGCTGACAGTAAATATTAATCCATATTCCTCACAGCATGAATGCATCCAACGGCGCAGAAGCTGAACGTGCTCCTGTCCAAGTTGCTGGTGCTGCAGTCCCTCCCTTTCCAAGTGGTGGACTCCGCACCTTTCAGACAACTGATGACTTGTGCCGAACTGAGGTGGAAAGTCCCCAGCCATCATTTCTGTTCGAAAAAGGCAGTATTAGCCCTGGACGAATATGTAGAACTGTAGGTGGGCCAGTCCTTGAGCCTGTCGGTGTCTGCCAAAGTGCACGGCAGCACCAACGTGTGGAGCTGTAACTTGGGTCAGGATCAATACATGCCCTTTACAGCCCACTGCGTGAATGTGGTTCCTGCACAACCACACCAGCAACTTGGCCAGGTCAGGCCACTTCCGCCTCCAAGTTGTCACGTCATTGGTCCTGCGACAATGTCTGCCTCTGCCTCCTCATCCACCACCATGTCCTCAGCCTCCACTGCAGGGACAAGTCACAGTGCACCTCCAGCATTCCACATGTGCAGGGCTCAGCAGTGTCACGCTGTTCTGCACCTGGTTTGCCTTGGCGAACTGAGTCAAACAGGGGAGGAACTGCTCCGTGTGATGCATCAAGAAATTGAATCTTGGCTTTCTCCGGGACAACTGAAAATCGGAACCATGCTGACCGACAACAGGAAGAACATAGTGTTTGCGCTGCAATAAGGAAAGCTGAGCCATGCGCCCTGCATGGCACACATGTTCAATCTGGTTGTCAAGCGGTTCCTGAAGTCTTCCACCCATCTGCAAGACATCCTAAAAATTAACAGGTAACTTTGCATGCACTTCAGCCTCTCGTATACCGCAAAGCACACCCTCCTTGAGCTACAGCGGCAGAACGGCATCCCCCAACATAGGCTGATATGCAACGTTTCCACCCGTTGGAATTCCACCCTCCATATGTTGGACCAACTATACGAACAGAGAAAGGCCATCAACGATTTCTTGATGATGCAAGTGGATAGGAGTACTCATGTGTAACTTCGATGTGAGCCAGTGGCAACTCATGAGTAACACCTGCTGTTTGCTCAGACCCTTTGAGGAGGCCACGTTATTTGTCAGTCGCCAGGACTACGGGATAAACGACATCATTACACTGGTTCTTGTCCTGGAACAGATGCTGGTAACAATGGCTGGTCAGGGGAAAGGAGACGTGGCGCCGCGATCTCACGGCCACATGAGCCCTGTGGGGGCTAAACTGGAAAAAGAAAACGAGGGAGAGGAGGACATTGGAGCACAGGCAATGTGTAGCCAAATGGGTGGTTTTCTACTCAGCTGACAGGAGAAGATGAGCAGGAGCAGCCAGAGGGGCTACAGGGCGATGAGGAAGACAAGACAGAGGACCTGGACACACCGTGGCAGTATGCAGTGAAGATGGAGGCAGAGAGTCCCTCCGAGTCACTTGCACAAATGGCCCACTGCATGCTTGCGTAGCGACAGCCGAATTGTCACTATTTGGCAGAGGGATGACTTCTGGCTCTCCACCTTGTTGGACCCTTGCTACCGGTCTACAATAAATGGGGGCCTTTTTTACACCCACCGAGAGGGAGGACAAACTGAACTACCACAGAGACATACTATGTAGTCAGTTGGCCGCTGCCTATCTGCGCCATCGTCCATCCTCTAGCAGGTCTGAAATAAAATGAGTCACTAGGTTTCAACGGTACTTGCGCTGCTGGTCTCCCGAAATGAAGTGGGTTCTTCCCAAATGCAAAGTGTTAATATAGTGGGACCGCACTGCTCCTTGTTCACACAAAGCGTTTTTTCCAGGAATGCAGGTAATCACTTTCTCTGGCTCAAGACAGACACCCTTCAGTTGGAAAGTGGTGTGCTTCAACCCAGATTGAAGCTCAGCAAATCTATGCTGGATCGTTAAAGGCTTTTCTGCAAGATATCATAAATCACACAATAGTGAGAGTACCTCCGGCACAGTTAAAACTTTCTGTTTTATTATACTCACAGAAGTAAAAAGGTTATTCAGCATATCAATATGATAGTATTCTTTCCGCACAGCCCGACCCGGGTTTCACATAAAGCTTCGTCAGGGGCGAGAATCTACCACGCCTAGGGTAGGCGGCTATTTAACCCCCTTCCTCCCACATGGTACACCTGATGATTGCATTACTAATCTAATTGCTCCAGGGATTTCTCTAAAGTGCTAATTTTCTAAATAAAATACATAAAAAACAAATAAAATGCAAGTAGAATACACTCCATCAAACATTAAACTTTCACAAAAAAATCGCAATGGTTTTTTTCATGCTGACTCTCCCCTTTGGGAGTTATATTCTAAACACAGCTAGATCAACCAATGACTGACTACAAAAGTGCTTCATTCATGAATTCACTTGCCCAGGTGAGTGCCCTCCCCTTCTGGATAATTCCTTATTCCCCTACTTATTCCAATACAATGTCAATACTCCAAATAAGAACCCTTTGATTGTAATAAAACCTGCAGATAAATGGGGGGGAGGGGGGTAGTCGTGATGGATAAGGAGAAATATGAGACGAAAATGTGTAGATTGTTGGCAGATGAGACTACATATAGGAAGTTAAAAAGTGACCCCACAAAAGAATATAAGAACACTTTGGATATATAATTAAGAGACGGTCTTAGGGATGATATATTAAATAAGAAGGAATTTGAATATCTAACGGTGAAATATCCAGTAACCCCTGTGATATATCACCTACCAAAAATACACAAGTGTCTCCTCCATCCCCCAGGTAGGCCCATAGTCTCGGGGATAAATTCCCTTACAAGCAGGATCACAGAGTACATAGATTTCCACTTACAAAAATACGTCACACGTATTCCTTCTTATTTGAAGGATAGGGGTAGCGTATTAGATCTCATAAAAAAATTTGAGACATATGGAAAGGAGGTATGGCTGGCGACAGTCGATGTGACCTCATTATATACTGTGATAACAAAGGCCCTAGGAGTGAAAGCCATAGAGAACCAGGTGTCAAAAGATCCACTAATGACAGACACGCAGGGTACTTTTATCGTGAGATGTGTGGAGTATTGTTTAGATCATAATTATTTTTGGTTTGACGGGAATTTTTACGTCCAATGCATCGGAACCGCGATGGGCGCGAAATTCGCACCCAGTTTCGTGAATATTTTTATGGGGGCATGGGAGGAGGAGAACATCATCCCAATATTAGGAAGGAAAATTGATGGAGGTGAATTGCGGGTATGGAGGAGATTCATCGACGACTGCCTCTTAATCTGGGTAGGAGAAAAAAGTGAAGCACACCACTATCCAACTGAAGGGTGTCTGTCTTGAGCCAGAGAAAGTGATTACCTGCATTCCTGAAAAAACGCTTTGTGTAAACAAGGAGCAGCGCGGTCCCACTATATTAACACTCTAGCAGGTCTGACTGGGGGGGGGGGGGTCCTCTGCGCTCACGTTCCACTGTCATGGCTGCTGGGGTGGCAGGAGCAGTACCAATTCCATCAGCAGCAGCCTGAGTCTACAGTCACTGATGAGTAGCTTTCTTTACCCGCATAGTGAAGAAACTACTAACCAGCACCAGGTAGACCTGGAGCAGGACCTAAACCAGCAGGTGGTGGTATACTTGGACAGCACCCTGCAATCCCACATTGAAGATCCGCTGGACTACTGGGTAGCCAAACGGCATTTGTGGCCACAACTATCAGAGTTTGCCCTGGAAAATCTGTTCTGCCCGGCCAGTAGTGTGGCATCAGAGCGGGTGTTTAGTGCGGCGGGGGCCATAGTTACCCCAAGAAGAACTCGCCTGTCCACTCAAAATGTGGAGAGACTGGTCTTTGTCAAGATGAATCAGGCGTGTATCAGCCAGGATTTCCAACCACCAATTCCTGATGCATCAGACTAGATCATCCATGGTGCCACACCAACACTTTGATAAAAGGTTTCTTCTGACTACCTGCCTCAGCTACTAATCTGATGCTGTAACCCGCCTGATGCCACACATCTGATGCCAAGTGCTCCTTCTTGCATCCACCTTCGTCAGCGGGTACCAGTATTGCCACCCACCGCCCCACTGTATTACCGGGTCACTCTGTGGCCTCCTCATGCTGCTTCCATATCCACACTACGTCACCTTGCCACTCTGTGGTCTCCTGATGATGCTGCTGATGCTACTGCCATCTCCACATTATGTCACCTTGATATTCTGTGGCCTCATGCTGCTGCTGTCACCACACTATGTCTCCTTGCCACTCTGTGGTTTCATCATGCTGCTGCCATCTCCACGCTATGTCACCTTCCCACTCTGTGGTATCCTTCTACTGCTGCCATCTCCACACTAGGTCACCTTGCCACTCTGTGGTCTCCTCATGCTGCTGCCATCTCCACACTATGTCACCTTGCCAGTCTGTGGCCTCCTGATGCTGCCACCACCTCCAAATTATGTCACCTTGCCAGTCTGTGACCTCCTCATGCTGCTGCCATATACACACTATGTCACCTTGCCACTCTATGGTCTCCTCATGCTGCTTCCATCTCCACATTAGGTCACCTTGCCACTCTATGGTCTCCTCATGCTGCTGCCATCTCCACATTATGTCACCTTGCCACTCTGTGGTCTACTCATGCTGCTGCCATCTACAGACTTTGTCATTGTGCCACTCTTTCAAAGTGTTTTTTTTTTTTTGTAAAAATGATGGGTGACTGAAAAACTCATTTTGCTTTATGGACCGAATGATGTCGTGTGAGGTCATGTGATGTCTGAAAGTGTGAGGAAAATATATATTTTGAAACAACAAATATACAAAAATTACATGAAAACAATGACAACCTCCTGATGCAGTCACCACCTCCAGACTCTGTCATTTTGCCACTCGATGGCCTTCTCATGATTCTGCTGCTGCATCCGCCACCTCCAGACTCTGTCATTGTGCCACCCGGTGGCTTTCTCCTGATGCCACCACCTCCAGACTCGGTCATTGTGCCACTCAGTGGCCTCCTCATACTGCTGCCACCTCCAGACTTTGTCATTGTGCCACTCGGTGGCATCCTCATACTGCTGCTACCTCCAGACTCTGTCATTGTGCCCCTCGGTGGCCTCCTCATACTGCTGCCAAATCCAGACCGTCATTGGGCCACTCTGTGGTCTCCTCATGCTGCTTCCACCTCACTATTATGTCATAGGTCCACTCTGTAGACTTCTCATGATGTTCTCACCTTTCCCACTTCATGACTGGTCCACTATTTTGCCTTTCGGCCTGGCTGACATCATCATTTGTTTGACCCTTCTTCTGAACTGTCAGAAGGAAGGGAAAATGAGACGTACAACAGATCCTGTCTGTGTAGCAACTGTAAGGCCTGTATGGTCCTATCAGAATTGGCCTTTGATTTGGTAGCCCAAAGCAGGAGTGGGTAGAAAACACAGAAGACATGCAAATATTTTATTCACGTGTCATCTCTATTTTAGATCCACTCCTGTTATTTTTTGGCATTAGCAATACTGATGGATTATTTAGCAAATGCTGACCGAGTGAAGGTGTATGCTCCAAAGTCAGGATACGTTTTTTGTGGGTTATTGTTCTGACTGATCAGAGGAAGGGCAAATTAATCAGTGACATAAACACAAACTTACTGTTTACACCCTCTCCACTCTGTCGGGGGGCTCTACTTGTATAAGCATTTAATAGAACAGGTTCTGATGACATCTATGTGGAATCAGCTGGCGATGGTGTTAAAAGAAGTGCGCTTCTTCTTGGCATTAACATCGATCTGTAAGTTTGAGTTCATACTTGAATTATTTGGTCAGTTTTGGCCCTGTGACTGCCTTAATATGTGAAGTGTGCAGTGATTTTAAGGCCCCTTTCACACAGGCAATTTTTCCGCACGGGTGCAATGAGTTAGGTGCACGCATTGCACCCGCACTGAATCTGGACCCATTCACTTCAATGGGGCTGTGCAGATGAGCGTGATTTTTACACATCACTTGTGCGTTGTGTGAAAATCGCATCATATTCTATATTCTGCGCTTTTCACGCAAAGCAGGCCCCATAGAAATGAATGGGGCTGCGCGAAAATAGCAAGCATCAGCAAGCAAGTGCGGATGCGGTGCGATTTTCACACATGGTTGCTAGGAGATGATAGAGATGAGCAACCCCGGGTCCCATTAAAGTAAATTCACTGTATTATCTTCTATCTTCATTCAGCAGGACTTGCACTGACGTCACCGCTCTCACCACGTGGTGAGCACGATTACGTCATCAAAGGTCCTTTTACAGGTCCTGAAAGAAGAAGAAAGAAGCTGATGCTGGCTGCGCGATCAAGTGGATAAGGTGAGTAATTATTTTTTATTTTTTAACCCCTCAATCGACATTTTAGTAAGCATTCTGTATTAAGAATGCTATTATTTTCCCTTATAACCATGTTATAAGGGAAAATAATAAAATCTACAGAACACCTCACCAAACCCGAACTTCAGTGAAGAAGTCCGGGTTCAGGTTTGGGTACCACATTCAGTTTTTTATCACGCGCCATGAAAAACGCATTGCACCCGCGCGATAAAAATGAACAACGCAATCGCAGTCAAAACTGATGAAATTGCGTGCGCACTACCAAATACGGGACGCCCGTGTGAAAGAGGCCTAAGAGCAAAGCCGGTAATCTGCATGTTATACGGACTCACAGTATTATTTCACTACCAAAGCAGACTCCTTATGCGTGTTACTACAAGGCATAGTGTTCTACACCACTATAAAGGCTCTCAACAGCCAGGAAATAGCCGTTTTTTTTACGTAATTCGGCGCAAATATATTCAGATCGAACAGTAATTTTACCGAAAAATTCGGCGAATCTGCAAATTTAATATTTTTTTAAATTTGCTAATCTTTAGGCAGCATGTTATAGAGCAGGAGGAGCAGATTGATTGACAGCTCTCTTTATACATACTCAGAGGGAAGACTGTCAATCACTCATTGGAACACCTTCTTGACTTCAAAGCCCAGGATGAGGAGGAATTCAAATGAATAAAATATGCATTGATCTGCTTAGCTCCTCCTGCTTCATACTATGCTGCCTTTACTTTACATTGCATTTTCATGGTGACAGGATCACTTTAAAAGGAACCTGTCAGCTCTAAAACTTGCCTCAAACTAGAGTAAATCATGAATAGTATAGCTGATTCTAAGTCCTATTATGAAATTTGTATCTTCCTACTCTCTTGCATTCCGACACTGTGCTCCCTCAAACAAGCAGTAAAATGCATTGAGAGGACTCGTCAGTAGGGATGAGCGAACCCGAACTGTATAGTTCGGGTTCGTACCGAATTTTGGGGTGTCCGTGACACGGACCCGAACCCGAACATTTTCGTAAAAGTCCGGGTTCGGGTTCGGTGTTCGGCGCTTTCTTGGCGCTTTTTGAAAGGCTGCAAAGCAGCCAATCAACAAGCGTCATACTACTTGCCCCAAGAGGCCATCACAGCCTTGCCTACTATTGGCATGGCTGTGATTGGCCAGTGCAGCATGTGACCCAGCCTCTATATAAGCTTGGTTCACGTAGCGCTGCACGTCACTCTGCTGATACAAGCGTAGGGAGAGGTTGCAGCTGCGACGTTAGGGCGAGATTAGGCAGATTAACTCCTCCAAATGACTTCATTCTGTGATCGATCTGCAGCTGTGGATCATTGAAGTGCTAATATCGACTTGCTCACTTTTTTGAGGCTGCCCAGAGCGTTTTTAGATCACTTTTTTCTGGGGTGATCGGCGACCATTTTGTGGCTTGTGGTGCGCCAGCACAAACTATCACCAAGTGTATTTAACCATCAATAGTGTGGTTATTTTGTGCTATATCCTACATCAGCTGCAGGCTGAGCCTGTGTCACCCAAGTGCATTTAACCATCAATAGTGTGGTTATTTTTTGCTATATCCTACATCAGCTGCAGGCTGAGCCTGTGTCACCGAAGTGCATTTAACCATCAACAGTCTGGTTATTTTTTTGCCATATACTACATCAGCTGCAGGCTGAGCCTGTGTCACCGAAGTGCATTTAACCATCAACAGTCTGGTTATTTTTTGGCCATATACTACATCTGGTGCAGGCTGAGCCTGTGTCACCCAAGTGCATTTAACCATCAATAGTGTGGTTATTTTTTGGCCATATACTACATCAGGGGCAAGTTGAGCCTGTCACCCAGCGCCTAAAAAATAGACCTGACATTTCTATTCAACCAAATTTGTACTGTTTTAGCTGGTCAAGTTATTTGTAGTGACCGTAAAAGCACACTTTTTGTTCTGGGTTGAAAAACTATTCCCAAATTTGCCATTCTCAAAATAACTAGTTTCTGCTATATGAGGCCTACTTGAAATCTATCCCAAAAAGGATATCTTACATTGAAGGTGCTGATAGTGTCATTCAGAAAAACCTAACTCACACGCTACCGTGCAGATACAAGTCTAATTCTGTGATTAAACCTATACCTGTCACACAGCGCAAAAAAAAACAGGCCTCACATTTCTATTCAACCAAATCTGTACTGTTTTAGCTGGTCAAGTTATTTGTAGTGACCGTAAAAGCACATTTTTTGTTCTGGGTTGAAAAACTATTCCCAAATTTGCCATTCTCAAAATAACTAGTTTCTGCAGTATGAGGCCTACTTGAAATCTAACCCAAAAAGGATATCTTACATTGAAGGTGCTGATAGTGGCATTCAGAAAAATTTAACACACACGCTACCGTGTAGACACAAGTCTAATTCTGTGATTAAACCTATACCTGTCACACAGCGCAAAAAAAAAACAGGCCTCACATTTCTATTCAACCAAATCTGTACAGTTTTAGCTGGTCAAGTTATTTGTAGTGACCGTAAAAGCACACTTTTTGTTCTGGGTTGAAAAACTATTCCCAAATTTGCCATTCTCAAAATAACTAGTTTCTGCTATATGAGGCCTACTTGAAATCTATCCCAAAAAGGATATCTTACACTGAAGGTGCTGATAGTGTCATTCAGAAAAACCTAACACACACGCTACCGTGCAGATACCAGTCTAATTCTGTGATTAAACCTATACCTGTCAGACAGCGCAAAAAAAAACAGGCCTCACATTTCTATTCAACCAAATCTGTACTGTTTTAGCTGGTCAAGTTATTTGTAGTGACCGTAAAAGCACACTTTTTGTTCTGGGTTGAAAAACTATTCCCAAATTTGCCATTCTCAAAATATCTAGTTTCTGCTATATGAGGCCTACTTGAAATCTATCCCAAAAAGGATATCTTACATTGAAGGTGCTGATAGTGTCATTCAGAAAAATGTAACACACACGCTACCGTGCAGATACAAGTCTAATTCTGTGATTAAACCTATACCTGTCAGACAGCGCAAAAAAAAACAGGCCTCACATTTCTATTCAAACAAATCTGTACTGTTTTAGCTGGTCAAGTTATTTGTAGTGACCGTAAAAGCACACTTTTTGTTCTGGGTTGAAAAACTATTCCCAAATTTGCCATTCTCAAAATTGTGGTGAACGGGAACAATGAAGAAAACATCTAATAAGGGACGCGGACGTGGACATGGTCGTGGTGGTGTTAGTGGACCCTCTGGTGCTGGGAGAGGACGTGGCCGTTCTGCCACAGCCACACGTCCTAGTGAACCAACTACCTCAGGTCCCAGTAGCCAGCAGAATTTACAGCGATATTTGGTGGGGCCCAATGCCGTTCTAAGGATGGTAAGGCCTGAGCAGGTACAAGCATTAGTCAATTGGGTGGCCGACAGTGGATCCAGCACGTTCACATTATCTCCCACCTAGTCTTCTGCAGAAAGCGCACAGATGGCGCATGAAAACCAAGCCCATCGGTCTGTCACATCACCCCCATGGATATCAGGGAAACTGTCTGAGCCACAAGTTATGCAGCAGTCTCTTATGCTGTTTGAAGACTCTGCTGCCAGGGTTTCCCAAGGGCATCCACCTAGCCCTTCCCCAGGGGTGAAAGAGATAGAATGCACTAACGCACAACCTCTTATGTTTCCTGATGATGAGGACATGGGAATACCACCTCAGCACGTCTCTGATGATGACGAAACACAGGTGCCAACTGCTGCGTCTTTCTGCAGTGTGCAGACTGAACAGGAGGTCAGGGATCAAGACTGGGTGGAAGACGATGCAGGGGACGATGAGGTCTTAGACCCCACATGGAATGAAGGTCGTGCCACTGACTTTCAGAGTTCGGAGGAAGAGGCAGTGGTGAGACCGAGCCAACAGCGTAGCAAAAGAGGGAGCAGTGGGCAAAATCAGAACACCCACCGCCAAGAGACTCCGCCTGCTACAGACCGCCGCCATCTGGGACCGAGCACCCCAAAGGCAGCTTCAAGGAGTTCCCTGGCATGGCACTTCTTCAAACAATGTGCTGACGACAAGACCCGAGTGGTTTGCACGCTGTGCCATCAGAGCCTGAAGCGAGGCATTAACGTTCTGAACCTTAGCACAACCTGCATGACCAGGCACCTGCATGCAAAGCATGAACTGCAGTGGAGTAAACACCTTAAAAACAAGGAAGTCACTCAGGCTCCCCCTGCTACCTCTTCTGCTGCTGCCGCCTTGGCCTCTTCTGCTGCTGCAGCCTCGGCCTCTTCCTCCGCCTCTGGAGGAACGTTGGCACCTGCCGCCCAGCAAACATGGGATGTACCACCAACACCACCACCTGCGTCACCAAGCATCTCAACCATGTCACACGGCAGCGTTCAGCTCTCCATCTCACAAACATTTGAGAGAAAGCGTAAATTCCCACCTAGCCACCCTCGATCCCTGGCCCTGAATGCCAGCATTTCTAAACTACTGGCCTATGAAATGCTGTCATTTAGGCTGGTGGACACACACAGCTTCAAACAGCTCATGTCGCTTGCTGTCCCACAGTATGTTGTTCCCAGCCGCCACTACTTCTCGAAGAGAGCCTTGCCTTCCCTGCACAAACAAGTGTCCGATAAAATCAAGTGTGCACTGCGCAACGCCATCTGTGGCAAGGTCCACCTAACCACAGATACGTGGACCAGTAAGCATGGCCAGGGACGCTATATCTCCCTAACTGCACACTAGGTAAATGTAGTGGCGGCTGGGCCCCAGGCGGAGAGCTGTTTGGCGCACGTCCTTCCGCCGCCAAGGATCGCAGGGCAACATTCTTTGCCTCCTGTCTCCTCCTCCTCCTACTCAGCTTCCTCCTCCTCTTCTTCCACCTGCTCATCCAGTCAGCCACATACCTTCACCACCAACTACAGCACAGCCCGGGGTAAACGTCAGCAGGCCGTTCTGAAACTCATATGTTTGGGGGACAGGCCCCACACCGCACAGGAGTTGTGGGGGGGTATAGAACAACAGACCGACGAGTGGTTGCTGCCGGTGAGCCTCAAGCCCGGCCTGGTGGTGTGCGATAATGGGCGAAATCTCGTTGCAGCTCTGGGACTAGCCGGTTTGACGCATATCCCTTGCCTGGCGCATGTGCTGAATTTGGTGGTGCAGAAGTTCATTCACAACTACCCCGACATGTCAGAGCTGCTGCATAAACTGGGGGCCGTCTGTTCGCGCTTCCGGCGTTCACACCCTGCCGCTGCTCGCCTGTCTGCGCTACAGCGTAACTTCGGCCTTCCCGCTCACCGCCTCATATGCGACGTGCCCACCAGGTGGAACTCCACCTTGCATATGCTGGACAGACTGTGCGAGCAGCAGCAGGCCATAGTGGAGTTTCAGCTGCAGCATGCACGGGTCAGTCGCACTGCGGATCAGACCCACTTCACCACCAATGACTGGGCCTCCATGCGAGACCTGTGTGCCCTGTTGCGTTGTTTCGAGTACTCCACCAACATGGCCAGTGGTGATGACGCCGTTATCAGCGTTACAATACCACTTCTATGTCTCCTTGTGAAAACACTTAGGGCGATGATGGAAGAGGAGGTGGCCCAGGAGGAAGATGAGGAAGAGGGGTCATTTTTAGCACTTTCAGGCCAGTCTCTTCGAAGTGACTCAGAGGGAGGTTTTTTGCAACAGCAGAGGCCAGGTACAAATGTGGCCAGACAGGGCCCACTACTGGAGGACGAGGAGGACGAGGATGAGGAGGAGGTGGAGGAGGATGAGGATGAAGCATGTTCACAGCGGGGTGGCACCCAAAGCAGCTCGGGCCCATCACTGGTGCGTGGCTGGGGGGAAACACAGGACGATGACGATACGCCTCCCACAGAGGACAGCTTGTCCTTACCTCTGGGCAGTCTGGCATACATGAGCGACTTCATGCTGCAGTGCCTGCGCAATGACAGCAGAGTTGCCCACATTTTAACGTGTGCGGACTACTGGGTTGCCGCCCTGCTGGATCCCCGGTACAAAGACAATGTGCCCACCTTACTTCCTACACTGGAGCGTGATAGGAAGATGCGCGAGTACAAGCGCACGTTGGTAGACGCGCTACTGAGAGCATTCCCAAATGTCACAGGGGAACAAGTGGAAGCCCAAAGCGAAGGCAGAGGAGGAGCAAGAGGTCGCCAACGCAGCTGTGTCACGGCCAGCTCCTCTGAGGGCAGGGTTAGCATGGCAGAGATGTGGAAAAGTTTTGTCACCACGCCACAGCTAACTGCACCACCACCTGATACGGAACGTGTTAGCAGGAGGCAACATTTCACTAACATGGTGGAACAGTACCTGTGCACACCCCTCCACGTACTGACTGATGGTTCGGCCCCATTCAACTTCTGGGTCTCCAAATTGTCCACGTGGCCAGAGCTAGCCTTTTATGCTTTGGAGGTGCTGGCCTGCCCGGCGGCCAGCGTTTTGTCTGAACGTGTATTCAGCACGGCAGGGGGCGTCATTACAGACAAACGCAGCCGCCTGTCTAGAGCCAATGTGGACAAGCTGACGTTCATAAAAATGAACCAGGCATGGATCCCACAGGACCTGTCCATCCCTTGTGCAGATTAGATATTAACTACCTCCCCTTAACAATATATTATTCTACTCCAGGGCACTTCCTCATTCAATACTATTTTTATTTTCATTTTACCATTATATTGCGGGGCAACCCAAAGTTGAATGAACCTCTCCTCTGTCTGGGTGTCGGGGCCTAAATGTGTGACAGTGGCCTGTTCCAGTGGTGGGTGACGTGAAGCCTGATTCTCTGCTATGACATGAAGACAGATTCTGTGCTGACATAAGGCCAGATTCTCTGTTACGGGACCTCTCTCCACTGTCTGGGTGCCTGGGCCTAAATATGTGACAGTGGCCTGTTCCAGTGGTGGGTGACGTGAAGCCTGATTCTCTGCTATGACATGAAGACTGATTCTGCGCTGACATAAGGCCAGATTCTCTGTTACGGAACCTCTCTCCTCTGTCTGGGTGCCGGGGCCTAAATATGTGACAGTGGCCTGTTCCAGTGGTGGGTGACGTGAAGCCTGATTCTCTGCTATGACATGAAGACTGATTCTGTGCTGACATAAGGCCAGATTCTCTGTTACTGGACCACTCTCCTCTGTCTGGGTGCCGGGGCCTAAATATGTGACAGTGGCCTGTTCCAGTGGTGGGTGACGTAAAGCCTGATTCTCTGCTATGACATGAAGACTGATTCTGTGCTGACATAAGGCCAGATTCTCTGTTACGGGACCTCTCTCCTCTGCCTGGGCCTAAATATGTGACAGTGGCCTGTTCCAGTGGTGGGTGACGTGAAGCCTGATTCTCTGCTATGACATGAAGACTGATTCTGCGCTGACATAAGGCCAGATTCTCTGTTACGGGACCTCTCTCCTCTGCCTGGGTGCCTGGGCCTAAATATGTGACAGTGGCCTGTTCCAGTGGTGGGTGACGTAAAGCCTGATTCTCTGCTATGACATGAAGACTGATTCTGTGCTGACATAAGGCCAGATTCTCTGTTACGGGACCTCTCTCCTCTGCCTGGGCCTAAATATGTGACAGAGGCCTGTTCCAGTGGTGGGTGACGTGAAGCCTGATTCTCTGCTATGACATGAAGACTGATTCTGCGCTGACATAAGGCCAGATTCTCTGTTACGGGACCTCTCTCCTCTGCCTGGGTGCCTGGGCCTAAATATGTGACAGTGGCCTGTTCCAGTGGTGGGTGACGTAAAGCCTGATTCTCTGCTATGACATGAAGACTGATTCTGTGCTGACATAAGGCAAGATTCTCTGTTACCGGACCTCTCTCCTCTGCCTGGGTCTAAATATGTGACAGTGGCCTGTTCCAGTGGTGGGTGACGTGAAGCCTGATTCCCTGCTATGACATGAAGACTGATTCTGCGCTGACATAAGGCCAGATTCTCTGTTACGGGACCTCTCTCCTCTGCCTGGGTGCCTGGGCCTAAATATGTGACAGTGGCCTGTTCCAGTGGTGGGTGACGTGAAGCCTGATTCTCTGCTATGACATGAAGACTGATTCTGCGCTGACATAAGGCCAGATTCTCTGTTACGGGACCTCTCTCCTCTGCCTGGGTGCCTGGGCCTAAATATGTGACAGTGGCCTGTTCCAGTGGTGGGTGACGTAAAGCCTGATTCTCTGCTATGACATGAAGACTGATTCTGTGCTGACATAAGGCCAGATTCTCTGTTACGGGACCTCTCTCCTCTGCCTGGGTGCCTGGGCCTAAATATGTGACAGTGGCCTGTTCCAGTGGTGGGTGACGTGAAGCCTGATTCTCTGCTATGACATGAAGACTGATTCTGGGCTGACATAAGGCCAGATTCTCTGTTACGGGACCTCTCTCCTCTGCCTGGGTGCCTGGGCCTAAATATGTGACAGTGGCCTGTTCCAGTGGTGGGTGACGTAAAGCCTGATTCTCTGCTATGACATGAAGACAGATTCTGTGCTGACATAAGGCCAGATTCTCTGTTACGGGACCTCTCTCCTCTGCCTGGGTGCCTGGGCCTAAATATGTGACAGTGGCCTGTTCCAGTGGTGGGTGACGTGAAGCCTGATTCTCTGCTATGACATGAAGACTGATTCTGCGCTGACATAAGGCCAGATTCTCTGTTACGGGACCTCTCTCCTCTGCCTGGGTGCCTGGGCCTAAATATTTGACAGTGGCCTGTTCCAGTGGTGGGTGACGTAAAGCCTGATTCTCTGCTATGACATGAAGACTGATTCTGTGCCGACATAAGGCCAGATTCTCTGTTACGGGACCTCTCTCCTCTGTCTGGGTGCCGGGGCCTAAATATGTGACAGTGGCCTGTTCCAGTGGTGGGTGACGTAAAGCCTGATTCTCTGCTATGACATGAAGACTGATTCTGCGCTGACATGAAGCCAGATTCTCTGCTATGGCATGAAGAGACTGATTCTCTGCTGACATGAAGCCAGATTCTTTGCTATGGCATGAAGAGACTGATTCTCTGCTGACGTGAAGCCAGATTCTCTGCTATGGGACCTCTGTCCAATTGATATTGGTTCATTTTTATTTTTTTAATTTTTATTTTAATTCATTTCCTTATCCACATTTGTTTGCAGGGGATTTACCTACATGTTGCTGCCTTTTGCAGCCCTCTAGCTCTTTCCTGGGCTGTTTTACAGCCTTTTTAGTGCCCAAAGTTCGGGTCCCCATTGACTTCAATGGGTTTCGGGTTCGGGACGAAGTTCGGGTCGGGTTCGGATCCCGAACCCGAACATTTCCGGGAAGTTCGGCCGAACTTCTCGAACCCGAACATCCAGGTGTTCGCTCAACTCTACTCGTCAGCTCCCACACATAATGGAGAGGACTCACAGAGGAGTACTGTCATTGCATTATACTGCTGTTGTGCGACAAATGTCGTCGTGTAGACCTAACCTTGCTCTAGTAAGTTTCCTTATTCCCCTTAAAGGCACGGGGATGACCCCCACTCACTTACAGAGGAATGTGAGGATTTCACCCAGTTGGCTGCCACTTTTTATAATGTGGCAATGAGCACCACAGAGTTGAGCTCAGGGAATCTCTAGACCAAATATCTTAGTCTCAGCAGAGATGAGTAAGGTACGAATCTGTCCAAACATAAAGATAAGTGTTTCTTCTGTTCATCTTTGCAGAAAGGAATGTGTTCTTCTACACATATGCTTGTGTGTTACATATTTGTTATGTTGTCTATTCTTCTGTAGTAATCTGATTTTCTTTACGACAGCTGTTAGCATGGCAGAAGATAATACAGTAGATGTTGGTGATGCTTTTTTCTAATGTTTGTCTTTGCAAGTGACTGTTGATTATTTTAAGAAAGATAAGAAGCTTTAAGAAGATTGAAAGGCTGAACAATGATTGGATGGCTATGATGTATCTGCCACTGTACAACACTCAGCTTTTTTAATTATTTTACAAAGAAAGTTGAATTGCACATGTTTTTGATGTGCAGATCTCTTTCTTTTGATTTGTCTTGAATGAAGCATAAAAAATCTGGGTTCATTAGGAGTTTTATTTGTTTTGTTTTTTAGAAAAGGACAAATTCCTAATTGATTTTCTCATTTCTAGTATGTATATTTAAAATGTATATATACCTCCTTTTGCTTCATAGATCAGTCTGGTAGCCTCCAACTTTTCAATCAGTGCTTTTTCATAGTAAGAATTTTTATCTATAGCCATGCTTCTGTTTCATGGGTCAATTTTTCCCCTTATTTTTTATCCACTAAGTTTTTAGTGGTAGCCTAGAACTATTCAATTTGTACTTTTTCCTAATGTTTTCCCCAAGTGGAAGCCTTTAACTTTTCAATCAGTGCTTTTTCATAATACGATTGTATCTGTTGCTGTGCTTGTGCTTCATAGATCAATTTTCCCAACTGAGTTTTTGGTGGTAGCCTTGAGCTGTTCAATCAGTGCTTTTATTATAAGATTTTTCCCCTGATGGTAGCCTCAAACTTTTCAATCAGTGCTTTATCAGAATTAGATTTTTTTTATTTTATCTATTGATGTGCTTATGTCCCTACATAATGTTTCCCTGGAAAACTGACATTCAAGCCAGTCTCTTTTCCAAAAGGATAGTGAGTCTGATATCAGGAACCCAGCTCTTTCTGGGTAATTACCATTTATTAGAGATGGCCCGAATAGTTCCTGGCGAACATAGCTTGTTCGCGTTCGCCGCGGCGGGCGAACATATGCGATGTTCGGTCTGCCCCGTATACATCATCATTGAGTAAATTTTGACCCTGTACCTCACAGTAAGCAGAGACATTCCAGCCAATCAGCAGCAGACCCTCCCTCCCAGACCCTCCCACCTCCCGGACAGCATCCATTTTAGATTCATTCGGAATCTGCATTCTCAGTGAGAGGAGGGACAGTGCTGCTGCTGATTCAATAGGGAAAGCGTTAGCTAGGGCAGTGTTCTGTGTCCACAGACTCATCTGCTGTAAGGACAGCGTCCTGACAGCACCCCAAAAAGCCCTTTTCAGGGCTGGTACATCAGTCTACTTTTTTTTATATATACATATATTGCAGTTGCCTGCCCGTGTGTGAGAGGCTGCAGGCTCAGTCACAGACAGTACTGTGTGCACACCATTCATACAGGGTGTGACAGAAAATACCTCACAGATAAAAAAAATTCTATTTAATATTTTTCTGTGATCTAATCCCATTTGCAAGCCCGTGTGTGTCAGGCCCACACAGACTGTATTGTGGCCACTGGCTAGTGGCTAGACCTCCACTTATACCGTTACAGGGTGTCATTTACTCACAAATACCTCGCAAATTACAAAAAAATTATATTTAATTTTTTTCTGTGATCTAATCCCATTTGCAAGCCCGTGTGTGTCAGGCCCACACAGACTGTATTGTGTCCGCTGGCTAGTGGCTAGACCTCCACTTATACCGCTACAGGGTGTCATTTACTCACAAATACCTCGCAGATAAAAAAAAAATTATATTTAATTTTTTTCTGTGATCTAATCCCATTTGCAAGCCCGTGTGTGTCAGGCCCACACAGACTGTATTGTGGCCACTGGCTAGTGGCTAGACTTCCACTTATACTGTTACAGGGTGTCATTCACTCACAAATACCTCGCAGATAAATAAAAATTCTATTTAATATTTTTCTGTGATATAATCACAGTTGCAAGCCAGTGTGTGTCAGGCCCACACAGACTGTACTGTGCCCACTGCCCACCACTTATAAAGGGTGGCACAGTACCTTGCACGCGTAGTAACACTTATCTAATAAAAAATGACAGGCAGTGGCAGGCCACGCCGGAGGGGCCGTCGTGTTCATGGTGCTGTGATTTCCACTGGCCCTGGAATAATGCCCAGTGTTCAGAGGCCACGTACCCTCAACCCAAAAAATTCGGAGAAAATAGTTGACTGGCTTACACAGGACACCCAATCTTCAACAGCTTCCGCTAAGAACCTTGATGTACCATCCTCCTCCAGCTCAGCTTTGGTCATCTGCTCTCAAGTTACCACTCTCCCGCCCGCCGCCACCACCACCACTACCACCACAGCCACCACAGCCGAGGAGTTATTTACACATCATTTGGATGAAATTAGTGATGCGCAACCATTATTGCCAGAGGATGGAGATAACAGGGATATGTCTCAGTCAGGCAGCATTACACACATGGACGTACAGTGTGATGATGATGATGATGATGTTGTACCCGCTGCTGCTTCCTTTGCTGTGGTGTCAGATACAAGTGAAGTGGTTGATGATGACGATGTGTCCGTGGATGCCACGTGGGTGCCTGCTCGAAGAGAAGAAGAAGAGGGGGAAAGTTCAGAAGGGGAGACAGAGAGAAGGAGGAGACGAGTTGGAAGCAGGGGGAGGTCATCGCAAGGAGCTAGTGGCACAGTCAGCATGTATCGGCACCCGGGGTCAGCCAGACAGCACGCCAATCAACACATGCTGCTGCCACCACCAGAATGCCATCATTGCAAAGCTCAGCAGTGTGGCATTTTTTTTGTGTGTCTGCCTCTGACAACAGCGATGCCATTTGCAACCTGTGCCAAAAGAAACTGAGTCGTGGGAAATCCAACACCCACCTAGGTACAACTGCTTTGCGAAGACACATGATCGCACATCACAAACGCCTATGGGATCAACACATGATGACGAGTAGAAGCAGCACACAACCTCAAAGCCATCATCCTCCTCCTGGTCCAGCATCTTCAGCCACGTCAACCACTGCTGTCCTCCTTGCCCCCTCTCAACCAGCCGCCACTCCGACTCTCACCTTCAGCAGTTCCATCTCATCTGCCCACAGTCAGGTGTCTGTAAAGGAAATGTTTAAACGTAGGAAGCCAATGTCCCAGAGTCACCCCCTTGCCCTGCGTCTGACAGCTGGCTTGACGGAACTCTTAGCCCGCCAGCTTTTACCATACCAGCTGGTGGAGTCTGAAGCCTTCAAAAAATTTGTCGCTATTGGGACACCACAGTGGAAGGTACCTGGACAAATTTTTTTTTCAAAAAAGGCAATCCCAAACCTCTACTCAGTGATTGAAAAGGAAGTTATGGCATCTCTGGCATATGTTGGGGCAAGGGTCCATCTGACCACTGATACCTGGTCAGGGCCAGCCTTAGGTGTCCAGGCGCCCTGTGCAAGCTAACCTTGTGGCGCCCACCGCCGCCACAAAAAAAAAAAAAAACACTGCTTGTTGCTGGCATCATGGCATAGGCTGGCTGACTATCCAACCAAGTAGTTACCAGCCCACACACCCCAAAGGCCGGTGTAATGTCATACTTCCCTACTTCGTGAGATTTCCCTACCCTCGTCACTTCCGGTCGCACCGGACATGACGTGAGGAGGTGTGCAGCGCCACGCAGGCGCACAACGTCAGGTTAGGGAAGTTTCACAGCAGAGTGTGCATGCGCCAGGAGCCTCGCCGGTGGTTAGGGTAGGGAAAAACTATGGGCCAGTGCGCAGGCGCAGTGATCGGATGGATGTTCTCAGCTGAACACCGGCCGACACTGCGCATGCACCGGGAGCCTCACCAGCGGTTAGGGAAGGGAAAAATTACGTACGGGCCAGTGCTTTTTCCCTACCCTAACCGCTGGTGAGGCTCCCAGCGCATGCGCAGTGTCGGCCGGTGTCCTGCTGAGAACATCCATCCGATCACCGCACCTGTGCACTGGCCCATAATTTTTCCCTACCCTAACCGCCGGCGAGGCTCCCAGCGCATGCGCACTCTGCTGTGAAATTTCCCTAACCCATCGTTGTGCGCAGTGCACCCCCCCAATATAATAAACATTGGTGGCACAGTGCGCCCCCCCCCCAACACCCCAGTATAATAAACATTGGTGGCGCAGTGCGCCCCCTAACACCCCAGTATAATAAACATTGGTGGCGCAGTGCGCCCCCCCAACACCCCAGTATAATAAACATTGGTGGCGCAGTGCGCCCCCCCAACACCCCAGTATAATAAACATTGGCGCAGTGCGCCCCCCCTCAATATAATAAACATTGGTGGCGCAGTGCGCCCCCCCTCAATATAATAAACATTGGTGGCGCAGTGGGCCCCCCCAATATAATAAACATTGGTGGCGCAGTAAGCCCCCCCAATATAATAAACATTGGTGGCGCAGTGCGCCCCCCCTCAATATAATAAACATTGGTGGCACAGTGGGCAGTGCCAATGAGGGTTAAAAAATAAAAAAAAATTAACTCACCTCCTCCAATTGATCGTCTTCTGTTCTTTCTTCATGACCTGTCAAAGGACCTGTCACTGTGCTCATCACATGATACATCACATGATCCATCACCATGGTAATGGGTCATGTGATGAGCTCAGTGACGTCACCACAGGTCCTGAAGAAAGACCGGCAGCTACGCGATCAACTGGAGGAGGTGAGTTAATTTTTTTAAATTATTTTTTAACCCTCATTGGCACTTCCCACTGAGCCACCAATGTTTCTTATACTGGGGGGGGGGCACACTGTGCCACCAACGTTTCTTATACTAGGGGGGGGGCGCACTGAGCCACCAATTATGTTTCTTATACTGGGGTGTTTGGGGGGGGGGGTGCGCACTGTGCCACCAACGTTTCTTATACAAATACAGGAGGCGGGTGCCGGAATCAAATAGCCGGCACCCGACCTTTGTGACAGGGAGCTGCGATCAGCGGCAGTTAACCCCTCAGGTACCGCACCTGAAGGGTTAACTCAACTGCAGCTGATCGCAGCTCCCTGTCACAAAGGTCGGGTGCCGGCTATTTGATTCCGGCACCCGCCTCCTGTACTTGTATTACAGGTCAGTTTTCTTCATTGGTGGCGCAGTGGCCACAGCCCCTCCTCCTCCTCCTGTCTCTCTTCTTATTGGCAGCGGCGGGGGCAGCAGGCAGGTCAGACAGGGGAGGGGGAGATGGAGGGGGCGCCCCGAGGGAGAACACAAGTACAGCCTCGCCTGCCGCAGATTACATTGCGAGCTGTCGGCCGCCCAGCGCCTCTGTTATTATGGCGCCCTGTGCGGCCGCACAGCCCGCACACCCCAAAGGCCGGCCCTGTACCTGGTCTTCAAAGCACGGTCAGGGGTGGTATATCACCTACACTGCGCATTGGGTCAACCTGCTGATGGCTGACAAGCATGGAATGCGTGGCTCTGCAGCGGAGTTGGTGACACCTCCACGACTTGCAGGCAGGCCTACTGCCACCTCCTCTACTCCTCCTACTCCATCCTCTTCCATAACCTCCTCGGCTGAGTCCTCTTCTGCTGCGGCGTCTGGCTGCACATCAACTGAATCCCCCCAGCTCCCCAGGGGCTATTCCACATCCCGGATACGACAGTGTCACGCTGTCTTGGGGTTGACTTGCCTGAAAGCAGAGAGCCACACCGGACCAGCACTCCTGTCCACCCTGAACGTACAGGTGGATCAGTGGCTGACCCCGCACCAACTGGAGATCGGCAAAGTGGTGTGTGACAATGGAAGCAATTTGTTGGCGGCATTGAATTTGGGCAAGTTGTCACATGTGCTGTGCATTGCACATGTGTTGAATCTGATCGTACAACGCTTTGTGTCTAAGTACCCAGGCTTACAGGACGTCCTCAAGCAGGCCAGGAAGGTGTGTGGCCATTTCAGGCGTTCCTACACGGCCATGGCGCACTTTTCAGACATTCAGCGCCGAAACAACATGCCAGTGAGGCGCTTGATTTGCGACAGCCCGACACGTTGGAATTCAACACTCCTAATGTTCGACCGCCTGCTCCAACAAGAAAAAGCCGTCAACGAGAATTTGTATGACCGGGGTGCTAGGACAGCCTCTGCGGAGCTGGGAATTTTTTTGCCACGTTACTGGACGCTCATGCGCAATGCCTGTAGGCTCATGCGTCCTTTTGAGGAGGTGACAAACCTAGTCAGTCGCACCGAAGGCACCATCAGCGACCTCATCCCATTTGTTTTCTTCCTGGAGCGTGCCCTGGATCAGGCTGTAGATAGGCATGAAGAGGAAAAGTTGTGGTCACCGTCACCACCAGAAACAGCCTTGTCATCATCGCTTGCTGGACGTGCGGCAACCCTGGAAGAGGAGTGTGAGGAAGAGGAGTCAGAGGAGGAATGTGGCTTTGAGGAGGAAAAAAAGACCAACCACAGCAGGCATCCCAGGGTGCTCGTTGTGTTGTACGTGGCTGGGGTGAAGAACAGACCGTCAATGACATCAGTGAGGACGAGGAACGGGAAATGAGTAGCTCGGCATCCAACCTTGTGCAAATGGGGTCTTTCATGCTGTCATGTCTGTTGAGGGACCCTTGTATAAAAAGGATGAAGGAGAACGACCTGTACTGGGTGGCCACGCTACTAGACCCCCGGTATAAGCAGAAAGTGGCAGAAATGTTACCAACTTGACGAAAGTCAGAAAGGATGCAGCAGTTCAAAACAAAACTAAAAAATGCTTTACACAGCTTATAAGGGGGATGTCACAGCACAACGGAAATCTAACAGGGGAAGAGGTGAAAGTAATCCTCCTCCTACCACGACCACGGCAGCAAGGACAGGACGCTTTACAGATGTGTTGTTGATGGAGGACATGCGGAGCTTTTTCAGTCCTACACATCGCCACAGCCCTTCGGGATCCAGCCTTAGAGAACGACTCGACCGACAGGTAGCAGACTACCTCGCCTTAACTGCAGATATCAACACTCTGAGGAGCGATGAACCCCTTGACTACTGGGTGTGCAGGCTTGACCTGTGGCCTGAGCTATCCCAGTTTGTGATAGAACTTCTGGCCTGCCCCGCTTCAAGTGTCCTGTCAGAAAGGATCTTCAGTGCAGCAGGAGGCATTGTCACTGACAATCAAAAAAGTGTTGAAAAAGTGTTGATTACCTCACCTTCATTAAGATGAATGAGGCATGGATCCCGAAGGGACTGACAGTGGGGGATACGTTTGACTAACAAAGGGCCTGATGATATGCCTTGGCCTCAAAATGGTCCCCACGCTGTATTTAATGTCTGCATTTCGGATGACTTTCGTGAATTCTCCGCCATCCAACTAGGGTTCAAGCCGCAATGTTTTAGTCACCTTTCTGCTTTGAAAACATAAATTTTTCCGGCCGCTGCTACAACAGCGGCTGCAACAATAACATTATTTTTCAGGCATGTGTACATGCCTAATTTTTCTGGCCTCTGGTGCAGCACTGTGGCTGCAAAAACAAAACAAAAAAAAAGGCACATACAAGTGTCTATTCCCCTTTGTGATCGTTACCTTGTTGTGGTGAAGGGGCTTGCATATCACAATGAAGCGATCATCACCTCTATGAGTGTGTTGGCAATGTTGCCACACCCCAGATGATAAGGCCGTTGCTTCATTATGATCAGACCAAAAGCGATCGGCTGGATAATTTTTCATAGAAAAAACATACATTTTTTTAGATATTTTTTTTAAGTTGTATGGGTGGGTTTTTAATACATAAAATAAAAAAATCATAATAAAGTCTCTTAATAGTTTATTAGAAATAATGCAGACAATTTTAAAAATCCCCATCAATTCCAATACAAAGCAAGTACAAAGCTCAGAACTAAATTATTCCAGGATGTCGTAATGGTTCGTTAAGGAGACAATGGTTAATCAATTCGACACACGTCCCCGGATAGGGGACGTAACAGGGATTAAACTGATAGGAATAGTACTAGTTAAGACACCACTCATATAGGGTGTCACAGCACATTGCTCCGTGCACGCGCAGTGCCCCAATTTGGGACTAAGAGGACCGACCAAGCTGCTTTTTCCATCTCCCGGTTCCTAAAATCAATTCATTTTGGTGTATCAGAGTTTGGTCTGTCACTGTGAAGGCAGTCGAAGGTACCCGGCCTAAATTTTTTTTTCACAAAAGGCAATCCCACCCTGATATGGGACGTAACAGGGATTAAACTGATGAGAATAGTACTACAGAAAATTCCACTCATATCGGGTGGGGCAGTAAATTGCACGGAGCAGACGCAGTGACCGTGACGTGGATTCAAACAAAGGGGAGGGAGCCAGCATTTTTTTTAACCATCTCCCCGTTCGAAAAATCTATTTTATAATTTGACCCCAGTTTGGGGACGTAACAGGGATTAAACTGATGATAATAGTACTACAGAAAATACCACTCATATCCGGTGGGGCAGTAAATTGCACAGTGCAGACGCAGTGACCGTGGTGTGGATTCAAACAAAGGGGAGGGAGCCAGCATTTTTTTAACCATCTCCCCGTTCGAAAAATCAATTCATTTCACCTTTCGGGGACCCTTGGTGTTGTACGTGGCTGGGTGGATGAAGAAACCTTCAATGACATCAATGGGACATGGCTAGCTTGGTATCCAACCTTGAACAAATGGGGAGTTTGCGGTTGGGCAAATGGACTGTTTGCGGTGCATTAAAAGGGGAGTTTGGTTTGTCAATGTCTGTGAAGCGGGCGTAACCCTTACACTACCTGATCGATACAACATCATACCTGATTGTATACACACACTGGATGTTTTAAACCACGTTGTTCAAAAACAATTTGGATTGTTAGATGATTTATGCCCTTTATGGATTAAAATCCAACTATGCGTCAACTACATAATTTTCCATGGGAGTTTTGCCATGGATCCCCCTCCGGCATGCCACAGTCCAGGTGTTAGTCCCCTTGAAACAACTTTTCCATCACTACTGTGGCTAGAAAGAGTCCCTGTGGGTTTTAAAATTCGCCTGCCTATTGAAGTCTATGGCGGTTCGCCCGGTTCGCCAGTTCGCCAGTTTGCGAACATTTGCAAAAATGTTATGTTTGCGACATCACTACCATTTATCATAGCAAAGAAAGTTTGATTGGCTGCTTTAGAGGACTTGGTTGGGTTACTATTTCTCTTTATGGAGAGTACCTAACATATGTGAGGAGTATTGTAAGCCAGTCAATGCTCCTCTGGGTTTCTGCCAAAAATATATGTAAATTAGCATCTTATATCTGTTGGCATCAGATGGGCTTAGCTAGTTTGAAAGCTAACTTTAATATCTTTCCCAGAAACCCACACACATTCTTTACATACTAGGTACTCTCCATAATGAGAAAGAGCACCCCCCGATAGCAAATATATATTGCTTAGAAACCCACATTAGCATACTAGGAAATTTCTCACTCTCTCTCATGCTTTCTTTCTCATTTGCCAAAAACAAATAACAACAAGTTTGTCAAAATGAAAATGTTTTGGGGAAATTCATGATGAATTCAGAATTGGTTGATTTGATTTGTTCAGTTCTACTGGTGCAAAACAATATGTACACAGCAACTGCACATTTCCCACTATACTCAGGAAACCAGGTATAATTTTTTATAGAAAAACAAGTTATAGAAAAAACATTTTTATGGCATGCCCTTAGAACAAATCTCACAGACTATGTTATTGTTATCACCATGTAAACCTTTAGTTAAAGTTCCAGGGTTGGGTCCCTAGCAAGTGTCAACATTCCAGTGAATCTAATGCCAAAATCATCTGCAAACTTTAATCTTTGCCAAGCACAGTATTGACAAGCTGCTCAGCTCGAGACAGTACAATGAGCTTGTCATGGAATAAAGGCAAAGGCACAAGTCAGAGCATCCAGTACAAGTAACTGACTTGAATAGCATGAATTAGATACTGAAAGTTTGTGGCAGCCACAATAAAACTCCACTAATCTACCAGTGTGGGTACTCACTAGAGTTGAACGAACACCTGGATGTTCGGGTTCGAGAAGTTCGACCGAACTTCCCGGAAATGTTCGGGTTCGGAATCCGAACCCGACCCGAACTTCGTCCCGAACCCCATTGAAGTCAATGGGGACCCGAACTTTTCGGCACTAAAAAGGCTGTAAAACAGCCCAGGAAAGGGCTAAAGGGCTGCAAAAGGCAGCAAAAGGTAGTTAAATCCCCTGCAAATAAATGTGGATAGGGAAATGAATAAAAATAAAAATAAAATAAATAAAAATTAACCAATATCAATTGGAGAGAGGTCCCATAGCAGAGAATCACGCTTCATGTCAGCAGAGAATCAGTCTTCATGTCATAGCAGAGAATCAGGCTTCACGTCAGCCAAAACTGGAACATTCCATTGTCAGATATTTAGGCCCCGGCACTCAGACAGAGGAGAGATGTCCCATAACAGAGATTCAGGCTTCATGTCAGCAGAGAATCAGTCTTCATGTCATAGCAGAGAATCAGGCTTCACGTCACACAAAACTGGAACAGTCCATTGTCATATATTTAGGCCCCGGCACCCAGACAGAGGAGAGAGGTCCCATAGCAGAGATTCAGGCTTCATGTCATAGCAGAGAATCAGTCTTCATGTCATAGCAGAGAATCAGGCTTCACGTCAGCCAAAACTGGAACAGTCCATTGCCATATATTTAGGCCCCGGCACCCAGACAGAGGAGAGAGGTCCCATAACAGAGATTCAGGCTTCATGTCAGCAGAGAATAAGGCTTCATGTCATAGCAGAGAATAAGGCTTCACGTCAGCCAAAACTGGAACAGTCCATTGTCATATATTTAGGCCCCGGCACCCAGACAGAGGAGAGAGGTCCCATAACAGAGATTCAGGCTTCATGTCAGCAGAGAATCAGTCTTCATGTCATAGCAGAGAATCAGGCTTCACGTCAGCCAAAACTGGAACATTCCATTGTCAGATATTTAGGCCCCGGCACTCAGACAGAGGAGAGATGTCCCATAACAGAGATTCAGGCTTCATGTCAGCAGAGAATCAGTCTTCATGTCATAGCAGAGAATCAAGCTTCACGTCACACAAAACTGGAACAGTCCATTGTCATATATTTAGGCCCCGGCACCCAGACAGAGGAGAGAGGTCCCATAGCAGAGATTCAGGCTTCATGTCATAGCAGAGAATCAGGCTTCATGTCATAGCAGAGAATCAGGCTTCACGTCAGCCAAAACTGGAACAGTCCATTGTCATATATTTAGGCCCAGGCACCCAGACAGAGGAGAGAGGTCCCATAGCAGAGATTCAGGCTTCATGTCATAGCAGAGAATCATGCTTCACGTCACCCAAAACTGGAACAGTCCATTGTCAGATATTTAGGCCCCGGCACCCAGACAGAGGAGAGAGGTCCCATAGCAGAGATTCAGGCTTCATGTCAGCAGAGAATCAGTCTTCATGTCATAGCAGAGAATCATGCTTCACGTCACCCAACACTGGAACAGGCCACTGTCAGATATTTTAGGCCCCGGCACCCAGACAGAGGAGAGATGTCCCATAACAGAGATTCAGGCTTCATGTCAGCAGAGAATCAGTCTTCATGTCATAGCAGAGAATCAGGCTTCACGTCACACAAAACTGGAACAGTCCATTGTCATATATTTAGGCCCCGGCACCCAGACAGAGGAGAGAGGTCCCATAGCAGAGATTCAGGCTTCATGTCATAGCAGAGAATCAGGCTTCATGTCATAGCAGAGAATCAGGCTTCACGTCAGCCAAAACTGGAATAGTCCATTGTCATATATTTAGGCCCAGGCACCCAGACAGAGGAGAGAGGTCCCATAGCAGAGATTCAGGCTTCATGTCATAGCAGAGAATCATGCTTCACGTCACCCAAAACTGGAACAGTCCATTGTCAGATATTTAGGCCCCGGCACCCAGACAGAGGAGAGAGGTCCCATAGCAGAGATTCAGGCTTCATGTCAGCAGAGAATCAGTCTTCATGTCATAGCAGAGAATCATGCTTCACGTCACCCAACATTGGAACAGGCCACTGTCAGATACTTTTAGGCCCCGGCACCCAGACAGAGGAGAGGTTCATTCAACTTTGGATTGCCCGCAATATAA